>NC_041385.1:778958059-778991519 GCF_002162155.2 Triticum dicoccoides
GGCGGCGGGGTCGGAGCTCGATGGCGTGGATGGCGGCGTCCCGGGAGAGAGCGCAGGGAGGAAGCCCCCTCACTCCTCGTCACCCTTGGTGTGGATGTGGAGAAGGAGCCGAACGTCCCGTCCTGGATCGACGGTGGCGCGGATCCAGATGCCCCGCCGTGGGCATGACCGGTCCCGATCTGACGGCGCCCGCCTGCTCGATCTAGTCTAGGGGCATATAGATGGATAGAAGGTGGGGGGAAGGTGGTGAGGATGAGGGCAGAGTGCGCCGGCCGGTGGGATCGCTGGGCGGATGAGTGCGGCGGAGGCTGTGGATGAGAGGAGAGAGAGAGAGAGAGATAGTTTGGTGGGGTGGGGGTCGATCGGGGTTGGTGTGCCGGTGTGGTGTGGGGTGGACACACTCAGTAGTAGCGTGGGGTATCTCACCTCGCTATAGCTATTAGCTTAGTAGTAGCACGGGTAGCAGGAGCGCGCTACTGCTAAATCTAGGGTGGCGGGTATTATCTGTTGATTTTAGTGGCAACGTGGTTTCACTGGGCTGCACTACTGCTAACTGTGTAGCAGTAGCGCTTGCTTTCTTCCCGCGATGATGATAATTAGCAGTAGCGCCTCTTTTTGTACCGCGTTGCTGCTAAGATTTTGTGTATAAGGTTTTCCCTAGTAGTGTCTTCTTGAAGTTCGCCTTCTGCCCTTTGCCCTTTTTCTTGAAACTAGTGGTCTTATTGATCATCAACACTTGATGCTCCTTTTTGATTTCTACCTCCGCGGCCTTTAGCATCGCGAAGAGCTTGGGAATAGTCTTGTTCATCCCTTGCATATTATAGTTCATCACGAAGCCTTTATAGCTTGGTGGCAGTGATTGAAGAACTCTGTCAATGACACAATCAACTAGAAGATCAACTCCCAACTGAGTCAAGTGGTTATGGTACCCAGACATTCTGAGTATGTGTTCACTGACAGAACTATTCTCCTCCATTTTGTAGTTGTATAACTTGTTGGAGACTTCATATCACTCAGCTCGGGCATTTGCTTGAAATATTAACTTCAACTCTAGGAACATCTCATATGCTCCATGACGTTCAAACCGTCTTTGAAGTGCCGATTCTAAGCCGTAAAGCATGGCACATTCAACTATCGACTAGTCATCAGCTTTGCTCCGCTAGACGTTCCTACACTATCAGTAGCATTTGCAGCAGGCCTGGCACCTAGTGGTGCTTCCAGGACGTAATTCTTCTGTGCAGCAATGAGGATAATCCTCAAGTTATGGACCTAGTCCGTGTAGTTGCTGCCATCATCTTTCAACTTAGCTTTCTCTAGGAACGCATTAAAATTCAAAGGAACGGTAGCACGGGCCATTGATCTACAACAACATAGACATGCAAAATACTATCAGGTACTATGTTCATGATAAATTAAAGTTCAATTAATCATATTACTTAAGAACTCCCACTTAGATAGACATCCCTCTAATCATCTAAGTGATCACGTGAGCAAATCAACTAAACCATGTCCGATCATCACGTGAGATGGAGTAGTTTTCAATGGTGAACATCACTATATTGATCATATCCACTATATGATTCATGCTCGACCTTTCGGTCTCAGTGTTCAGAGGCCATATCTGCATATGCTAGGCTCGTCAAGTTTAACCCGAGTATTATGCGTGTGCAAAACTACTTGCACCCGTTGTATGTGAACGTAGAGCTTATCACACCCGATCATCATGTGGTGTCTCGGCACGACGAACTGTAGCAATGGTGCATACTCAGGAGAAACACTTGTACCTTGAAATTTAGTAAGGGGTCATCTTATAATGCTACCGATGTCCTAAGCAAAATAAGATTCATAAAGGATAAACATCACATGCAATCAAAATATGTGACATGATATGGCCATCATCATCTTGTGCTCATGATCTCCATCACCAAAGCATTGTCATGATCTCCATCGTCACCGGTGTGACAACTTGATCTCCATCGTAGCATGATTGTCATCTTGCCAACTATTATTACTACAACTATCGCTACCGCTTTGTAATAAAGTAAAACAATTACATGGCGATTGCATTGCATACAATAAAGCGACAACCATATGGCTCCTGCGAGTTTCCAATAACTTTGTTACAAAACATGATCATCTCATACAACAATTTATATCACATCATGCCTTGACCGTATCACATCATAGCAAGCCTAGCAAAAACAAGTTAGACGTCCTCTACTTTGTTGTTGCAAGTTTTACGAGGCTGCTACGGGCTTCTAGCAAGAACCGTTCTTACCTATGCATCGAAACCACAACGATTTTTCATCAAGTGTGAAGTTTTAACCTTCAACAACGATCGGGCGTAGCCACACTCGATTCAACTAAAGTTGGAGAAACAGACACTCAACAGCCACCTATGTGCAAAGCACGGTGGTAGAACCAGTCTTGCGTAAGCGTACGCGTAATGTTCGGTCTGAGACACTTCATCCAACAATACCGCCGAATCAAAGTATGACATGTCGGTAAGCAGTATGACTATTATCGCCCACAACTCTTTGTGTTCTACTCGTGCATATAACATCTGCGCATAGACCTGGCTTAGATGCCACTGTTGGGGAACGCAGTAATTTCAAAAAATTCCCTACAATGATGCAAGATCTATCTCTAGCTGATGCATAGCAACGAGAGGGGAGAGTGTTGTCTACGTACCCTCGTAGACCGAAAACAGAAGTGTTATGACAACGTGGTTTATGTAGTCATATGTCTTCATGATCCGACCTATCCTAGCACCAAAGGTGCAGCATCTCCGTGATCTGCACATGTTCAGGTCGGTGACATCTCACGAACTCTAGATCCAGATGAGGTCAAGGGAGATGAAGTTACCGGCGCAGGGCTTATCCTAAGCACGACGATGATATGACCGAGGTGGAAATCTGTGGAGGGGGGCACCGCACGCGGCTAAAACAAATGTCAACTTGTGTGTCCTAGGGTGCCCCCCTTCCCCCGTATATAAAGGAGGGAGGGAGGAGGAGGCCGACCAGGGGAGGAGGCGCGCCAAGGGGGGCAATCCTACTCCAAATAGGTTCCCCCCCCCCTTTCCCATTCCAACAAGGAGAAGGGGGAAGGAGGAGGTGGAGAGAAGGAAGGAGAGGGGTGTCGGTGTCAAAATCGGCGGATCTCGGGTAGGGGGTCCCGAACTGTGCATCTAAGGCTAATGGTAATAAGAAGCGGGGGACATGATGTTTACCCAGGTTCGGGCCCTCTCGATGGAGGTAATACCCTACTTCCTGCGTGATTGATCTTGATGATATGAGTATTACAAGAGTTGATCTACCACGAGATCGTAGAGGCTAAACCCTAGAATCTAGGCTATGATATGATTGTTGTTGTCCTATGGACTAAACCCTCAGGTTTATATAGACACCGGAGGGGCTAGGGTTAAATAGAGTCGGTTACAGAGAAGGAGATCTACACATCCGAATCGCCAAGATTGCCTTCCATGCAAAGGAGAGTCCCATCCGGACACGGGGCAAAGACTTCAATCTTGTATCTTCATAGTCCAACAGTCCGGCCAAAGTATATAGTCCGGCTGTCCGAATACCCCCTAATCTAGGACTCCATCAGTAGCCCCTGAACCAGGCTTCAATGACAATGAGTCTGGCGCGCAGATTGTCTTCGGCATTGCAAGGCGGGTTCCTTCTCCAAATACTCTATAGAAGATTTTGAACACGAGAATCGTGTTCGGCTCTGCAAAAAAATTCACATACCACCGTAGAGAGAACTATATTCCACAAATCTAATCTTCTAACAACTTTTCATGGCGTGCCATCACGCCTCGGTCCGGTCATTATTCGAACCGTTTTCCCAACCAGCTACCGCACATACTGCAAGGCGGTTTTCTTGGCACGTCTTGTCGAAGGAAAGATCGTGTCCCCTTATTACGGGATTCTCATCAATATGGGCATGGGTAACCCAACCGTGCCATCAATCGTGGCGCTTGGAGAATAAGCGATTATAACGGGCAAGTGGGGAGGCGCACAGCTTCTACCGCCTTTATAAATAGATAAGGATTCTCCTTTTTCACCCACGCCTTCTTCCTCCTTTGCTCATCCATTCTCGCACTCTTGAGCTCCAGCGCCCAAGTTCTCACCTTCTCCATAAAGCCATTCTCGACATGTCCGGAGCGGGAGGCAAGTGGATGTCCTCCTCCATTACGGAGGAGGAAACGAAGCTTCGGGAGGCCGGATACCTGGCCGCAAATATCGCACACAGGCTTCCGGCGGAAGGGAAGATCATCCCCACTCCGAAATCTCGGGAAAGAGTAGTTTTCCTCTCTCGTTTCGTCCGCGGGCTGGGATTTCCACTTCACCCATTTGTCCGTGGGCTCATGTTTTACTATGGGTTAGATTTTCATGATCTGGCCCCGAATTTCGTCCTCAACATCTCGGCGTTTATCGTCGTGTGCGAGGCCTTCCTCCGCATCAGGCCCCACTTTGGCCTGTGGCTAAAGATCTTCAACGTGAAGCCGAAGATAGTGGGCGGCCAGCAAGCGGAGTGCGGAGGCGCCATGGTGGGCAAGATGCCCAACGTTACCTGGCTTGAAGGCTCCTACGTGGAGACCGTGAAGGGGTGGCAATCGGGGTGGTTCTACGTCACCGAGCCGCGCGACGCCAACGGGGCGGCGGCCCCCGAATTTCGATCTGGCATACCCATGCGGCTCACCTCCTGGGAAAAGAAGGTCTTGGCCTGGGGTGTACCTGCAGAGCTGACCGAACTCCAGAACTGCATCAAAAATATGATAGACAAGAAGATCAAGCTTGTCAATTTGGTCCAGGTCATGCTCTTCCGTCGGATCCTCTCATGTCAAATACGAACGTTCAATATGTGGGAGTTCGATTTGGCCGAACACCAGACGCTGCGAGAGCTCTTCAACACGACGCACAAGGACGTCTGGAAGGTGCTGTTCAAAGCTGCCGAAGTCCCGCCTCCCACTACAGAGGACCGCGGACTCAGCGCAAAGCGCCCCGCCAATCCGGTAAGCTCTCTGTATATCACAAGATGTGCCTTTCCCAATATATTTGTGGGAGGATTTTAAACCACTACACCGATTAAACATGAGTATGTGGTGACGCCGGAGCGGATCGACTGTCCAGCTCCGCTACCTGAAGATCCAGCAACCGCAGTCCTGACGGAGATGCTGGTTCCGGCACCTTACAAGGTGCCGGAGGAGAAGGCCCAGAAGAAGAAGGCCACGGGGACTAGGAAAGGTCTCCGGTGCAAGGCTACACCGGATGCATCATCCAAAGACGCCGAGGCGCACTCCTCCAACAAAGACGAGGAGGAGGAAGAGGAAATTCCTCCCCCAACCAGGAAGGAGAAGAAAAGGAAGGCTGCCCCAGCTGGGGAGGCCGAAGGGTCCAAGAAGGGAAGGACCCTCCCTCCGGACCAATCCACAACAGCCGCTTATAGCGACGAGGAGTGGTTTCTTGGGAACAAGCCCCGAGCGAAGTCGTAAGTATCCGGACACTAATGCCTCCGGTATGTTTTGCATTATTGCTTCTTATTATGTCAAATGTGGTAATGCAGTCCGTCCAAAGCCCGTATCAAAGTATCCTCCTCGGATGGGTCTTTGGGTCCGTCGGAGATGAATAGTGATTTGCTTCCGACGGCTACCTCCCCCTGGCCTGCAGACGACACCAAGGTGTTGTCCCAGAGGATACCAGAGCAGGGGGAGACGGTCCTGGAGATGGCCGAAGGCGAAATCCAAGACGCCGGGCTCATGGGGGGAAAGACCCCCACGGATCTTGACGACGAGGGCCGCAGCAAGTCCGGCCCCCAGCAGGATGTTGCGCCGGAACCTCCAATGGTTCTGGATTCAGGTAGGCAACCCCTCGCTATGGAGGGTGAGCTGCCTGTTGTGATGACCTTTGTCCAACCAGAGGCATCGGACAATTTACTGGAATCGCTACGCGGCGCTTCCATTGATGAAGAGCACCACACCATTATGGGTACGGTGATTGAGAAGGTTCGGTCTGCCAAAAGTGGACTGATCGAAGTCTGCGCCAGCCTCCTAACATGCTTTGAGGTCAGTAACCAATTCATCATAGCATAGACAGTAGCCCCTGATGCTCTGTTTGGTGTTCGGAAAGAAATGCCAAACAAAGGATCAAAAATTTCCTCGGGAGTCTAATAAGAATGTGTCTATGTGAATAAGCAAGCGTCGCTGCTGGCCGCTGTCGCCCACACTGCGGAGGTCTCCGGACTGAAGCGGGACCTGGGGCGGGCCGAAGAAGAGGTCGGCCTCGTGAAGAGGCAGCTCGGGCAGAACAAAGGCAAGTGATACCCCATTCGTGTGTTATATAAAGGAAAATCTTGGGTGCTAATGGAAGCATCATGAATTATAATATAGGCCACGACCAAAGTGGCGGCCCTTAAAAACCTGTTGTTCGAGGCCGCAGACAAGGCGGCCAAGGAGCGCACCAAGCGCGAGAAGAATGAGGCTCAGGTAAATGAGGTCCAGCAAGAGCTCCAGGACTTCATCAAAAAATATGAGTCCTTTGAGCGTGACCCCAAGACGCAAGAGTCCGAGCTTGCGAAGGCCCTCTAGAGCGCACAAGACGCCAAGGACGAATCCCAAAAGGCCCTCCAGGAGATCCAGGCGGCCAGGAAGATAGCGCCGGGTAAGGCATTCGTTATGCAAAGCAAGCATGTGAAGGAGGCTTTCCTATTACTTACCCGAACTTCGAGCTCTCCAGGAGCATTCGCATATCTGCCGCGCAACGCATCTGATGCCACAGAGTTCTACCGGGCTGAAGAAGGGAGCTCGACGGAGAAGTTGTTCTGGTCCCAGTATATTGGGGCCAAACAGCCGATGCCCTTGAGTGACCAGCTGAAGCAACTGGTCGAACTGCACAAGGCGGCCAAACTGGCCAAGAAGGACCTCATAGTCCGGATGTAGCATGCCGAGCCCATGCCCAGCAGCTTCTTTGGCTTGGTGAAGTGATACGTCTCCAACATATCTATAATTTATGGAGCATTCATGCTATTTCATTATCTGTTTTGAATGATTACGGGATTTATTATACACTTTTATATTACTTTTGAGACTAACCTATTAACCGGAGGCCCATCCCATATTGCTATTTTATATCTTGTCTCAGTATTTCGAAGAAAAGGAATATCAAACGGAGTCCAAACGGAATGAAACCTTCGGCATCGTGATTTTTTGGAAGAATATCATCCAAGAGACTTGGAGTTCACGTAAGAAGATCCTCGAGGAGGCCACGAAGGTGCCCCCCCTACTAGGCGCGCCACCCTGTCTCGTGGGCCCCTCGAGCACCCCCCGACCAACATCTTTCGCCTATATAAGTCCATGTACCCTAAAAACATCGACAACAAAGATAGATCAGGAATTCCGCTGCCGCAAGCCTCTGTAACCACCAAAACCTCTCGGGAACCCATTCCGGCACCCTGCTGGAGGGGGAATCCATCACCGGTGGCCATCTTCATCATCCCCGCGCTATCCATGATGAGGAGGGAGTAGTTCACCCTCGAGGCTGAGGGTATGTACCAGTAGCAATGTTTTTGATCTCTCTCTCTCTCTCTCGTGTTCCCTCTGTGGCACGATCTTGATGTATCCCGAGCTTTACTATTGTAGTTGGATCTTATGATGTTTATCCCCCTATACTCTCTTGTAATGGATTGAGTTTTCCCTTTGAAGTTATCTTATCGGATTGAGTCTTTAATGATTTGAGAACACTTCATATATATCTTGCCATGCTTATCTGTGGTGACAATGGGATATCGTGTGCCACTTGATGTATGTTTTGGTGACCAACTTGCGGGTTCCGTCCATGAACCTATGCATAGGGGTTGGCACACGTTTTCGTCTTGACTCTCCGGTAGAAACTTTGGGGCACTCTTTGAAGTACTTTGTTTTGGTTGAATAGATGAATCTGAGATTGTGTGATGCTTATTGTATAATCATGCCGACAGATACTTGAGGTGACAAAGGAGTATCTAGGTGACATTAGGGTTTTGGTTGATTTGTGTCTTAAGGTGTTATTCTAGTACGAACTCTTAAATAGATTGATCCGAAAGAATAACTTTGAGGTGGTTTCGTACCCTACCATAATATCTTCGTTTGTTCTCCGCTACTAGTGGCTTTGAAGTGACTCTTTGTTGCATGTTGAGGGATTGTTATATGATCTATCTATGTTATTATTGTTGAGAGAACTTGCACTAGTGAAAGTATGAACCCTAGGCCTTGTTTCCTAGCATTGCAATATCGTTTGTGCTCTCTTTTATCATTATTTACCTTGCTGTTTTTATATTTCCAGATTACAAAAACCTATATCTACCATCCATATTACACATGTATCACCATCTCTTCGCCGAACTAGTGCACCTATACAAATTACCATTGTATTGGGTGTGTTGGGGACACAAGAGACTCTTTGCTATTTGGTGGCAGGGTTGTTTGAGAGAGACCATCTTCATCCTACGCCTCCCATGGATTGATAAACCTTAGGTCATCCACTTGAGGGAAATTTGCTACTGTCCTACAAACCTGTTCATCTTTTTAATATATTTCGTGAGAATGATGGTAAGGAAAATTGTGCTCAAGTGCTAGAAGAAGAAATCTATAAAATGTTTGGCACTAAGTCTTTGAATGATGAGCATGATTGCAATGTTGTTAGGATGAACTCCTTGAATATCCATGATGCTAATGATATGCAAATCCACAAGCTTGGGGATGCTATGTTTGATAAATATGATATTTTTAGTCCCCCAAGTTTTGATGTGCAAATTTATTATGAGGAAAGCATGCCTCCTATTTATGATGATTATATTGATGAAAGTGGGTTTGGAAGAGTGTCAACTTTAGGTAGTATTGATTCCACTATTTTGGAGGATATTGAATCTTATTTTGATGAATATGAAAGTGGATTTGGAAGAGTGTCAACTTTATTTAGTGATGATTCCACTATTTCAGAAGAGGTTCCAATTGATTATGAGAACAAAGTTGCTATCTATGATGATTATTGTGATGACTTGTATGCTATTAAGAATAATGATAACCATGAAACTTGTCATCATGATTTTAGTTTTCAATTGGATTATGCCTCACATGATAATTATTTTGTTGAGTTTGCTCCCACTACTATTCATGAGAATAAATTTGCTTATGTGGAGAGTAGTAAATTTTGTATGCTTGTAGATCATGAAAAGAATGCTTTAGGTGCTGGTTATATTGTTGAATTCATTCATGATGCTACTGAAAATTATTATGAGGGAGGAATATATGCTTGTAGGAATTGCAATAATATCAAGTTTCCTCTCTATGTGTTGAAAATTTTAAAGTTATGTTTGTTTTGCCTTCCTATGCTAGTTGATTATTGTTACCAGAAATTGTTTGCTCACAAAATCCCTATGCATAGGAAGTGAGTTAGACTTAAATGTGCTAATCATATTCTTCATGATGCTCTCTTTATGTTTCAATTCTTATCTTTTATGTGAGCATCATTGAAATCGTCATGCCTAGCTAGGGGCGTTAAACGATAGCGCTGGTTGGGAGACAACCCAATATTTATACTTACTGTTTTTGCGTGTCCACATGATTATGATACTGTATTAATCATGTTTTATAGCTTTTGTTTCAATAAAGTGCCAAGTAGAACCTTTGGGAAGACTTGGGTGAAGTCTTTATAATCTTGCTGTAAAAAACAGAAACTTTGCCCTCACGATATTAGCTGCCATTTTTTACTGCAGAGAGATTTTAGGTTGATTTTTTTTGAAGATGATTAATATACAAATTACTCAGGTCCACCAATTTATTTCATAATTTTTGGGGTTCCATAAGTATACGTTTGATACAGATTACTACAGACTGTTCTGTTTTTGACAGATTCTGTTTTCATTGTGTTGTTTGCTTATTTTGATGAATCTATGGCTAGTATGTAAGGGTATGAACCATAGAGAAGTTTGTTCAGTAGATATTGTACCAATATGAATAAATAATGAGTTCATTACAGTACCTTAAAGTGGTGGATTGTTTTCTTGTACTAACAGAGCTTACGAGTTTTGTTTTGAGTTTTGTGTGGTTGAAGTTTTCAAGTTTTGGGTAAAAGATTAGATGGACTATGGAATAAGGAGTGGCAAGAGCCTTAGCTTGGGATTCCCAAGGCACCCCAAGGTAATATTCAAGGACAACCAAGAGCCTAAGCTTGGGGATGCCCCGGAAGGCATCCCCTCTTTCGTCTTCGTTCATCGGTAACTTTACTTGGAGCTATATTTTTATTCGTCACATGATATGTGTTTTGATTGGAGAGTCATTTTCTTTTATTTGCTTTCAATTATTTAGAATAATGTTTTGCATCTTTATTTTCAATAAAATGTCAAGGATAGCCTTTACCATGCGTATTTTGCTAGTATACATGTTGCTGTTTGAAAACAGAAAGTTTACCGCTGTTGCAAAAATTCCCTAGAATAGTCAGAGAGTGATATAATGCTGAATCCTTTTGCATATTGAGATATGATAAATATTATACAGTGTAGTATTTTTCTCATAATTTTTGGAGTTAGGGCAGTATGATGAATCTTGCATTCTTTACAGACTATACTGTTTTGGCAGATTGCTGTTATGTTTGCATTGTTTGCATATGTTTGCTTGTTTAATGATTCTATTTGAGGATAGGAGTATTAAGTATGCCGAGACATTTAGTATGAAATGTTGAATAATAATGTTTGTGATTTGTTACAGTAGAAAATTATAAGGTTTTGCATTTTTTTATACTAACTTATCTCACGAGTTCTTGTTGAGTTTTATGTGGATGAAGTTTTTGAGAAATAGAATAACCATGATATGAGAGGAATTAAGGAGACACAAAAGTTCAATCTTGGGGATGCCCAAGGCACCCCAAGATAATATTTCAAGAAGTCTCAAGCATCTAAGCTTGGGGATGCCCCGGTAGGCATCCCACCATTCGTCTTCAACAACTATCGGTTAGTATCGGTTGAGCCTAAGTTTTTGCTTCTTCACATGAGTTGTGCTATCCTTGCAATGTCATTTTATTTTGTTTTCATTGCTGTTTGAATACAATACCAAGATCTGAAATTATTAAATGAGAGAGAGTCTTCACATAGTTGCATAATTATTTAGCTACTCATTGATCTTCACTTATATCTTCTTGGAGTAGTTTGTCATTTACCCGTATGCTTCACTTATATCCTATGAGTAAATGGTTAAATGAGTTGAATGTCATAAATATGAAATTATATATGTTTCATTTGCTTGTCCCATGGGGAGTAATGACTTCACATATAAGAAGTAGAGGTTGTAAATTTATTGAAGGTTAGCAAGCATTGTATTGGTCATTTGAACGATTCATGAAAGAATATTGAAGGAAGAGAGATTTCACATATAAATATATTATCATAGACATCTTTTGTAATTGTGAGAACTCATTAAGTATGACATGCTAAAGAGTTGATGTTGGACAAGGAAGACAACGTAATGGGTTATGTTTTCTCACATCTCAGTTATAGTATATTGTCATGGATCATTCAAACATGTTGAGCTTGCCTTTCCCCCTCATGCTAGAAAAAATTCCTAGCACCAAGTAGAGATACTACTTGTGCTTCCAAATATCCTTAAACCAAGTTTTGCCATGAGAGTCCACCATACCTACCTATGGATTGAGTAAGATCCTTAAAGTAAGTTGTCATTGGTGCAAGCAATAAAAATTGCTCTCTAAATATGCATGACTTATTAGTGCGGAGAAAATAAGCTTTGTACGATCTTGTTATGGAAGCAATAAAAGCGACGGACTGCATAATAAAGGTCCATATACAAGGGGCGATATAAATTGACGTTCTTTTGCATTAAGATTTTGTGTATCCAACCCTAAAAGCCCATGACAACCTCTGCTTCCCTCTGTGAAGGGCCTATCTTTTACTTTATGTCTTTTACTTATGCAAGAGTCAAGCTGATCTTCACCTTTCCCTTTTTCATTTTATCCTTTGGCAAGCACTTTGTGTGGGGTGATCCTGATATATATATCCAATTGGATGTACGTTAGCATGAACTATTATTGTTGACATCACCCAAAGGTGAATACGTTTGGAGGCAACATTATAAGCCCCTATCTTTCTCTATGTCTGATTAAAACTCCATAACCACAAGTATTGCGTGAGTGTTAGCAATTGTAGAAGACTATATGATAGTTGAGTATGTGGAGTTTGCTAAATCAAAGCTCTGACATAGACCCTTCCTGAAAATAGGATGAATTGCAATTGTTTGATGACTAAGAATGAAGTTTTCTAGTTTTCAAGAAAGTTTATGGTCTATGCTTTAACATGTGAATAGCTTGTTACTTGATCATGAAAAGTTTTATGAGATGAACTACTGTTATGACATATAATGATGCTAGTAAAGGTGATTGAAACTATCATTGATCAAACTTGTGCACCTCTAGCATTCACACTTCATAAATTCTTTCTTTATCATTTACCTACTCGAGGACGAGTAGGAATTAAGCTTGGGGATGCTGATACGTCTCGAACGTATCTATAATTTATGAAGCATTCATGCTATTTTATTATCTGTTTTGAATGATTACAGGCTTTGTTATACGCATTTATATTACTTTTGGGACTAACCTATTAACCGGAGGCCCAACCCATATTGATATTTTATTGCCTGTTTTAGTATTTCAAAGAAAAGGAATATCAAACGGAGTCCAAACGGAATGAAACCTTTGGCATCATGATTTTTTGGAAGAATATCATCCGGGAGACTTGGAGTTCACGTCAGAAGATCGTTGAGGAGGCCATGAGGGTGGGGGCGCCCCCCCCCCCCTACTGGGCATGCCCCCTGTATCATGGGCCCCTCACCCCCCGGCCGACTTCTTTCGCCTATATAAGTCCACGTACCCTAAAAACATTGACAACGAAGATAGATCTGGAGTTCCACCGCCGCAAGCCTCTGTAGCCACCAAAAACTTCTCGGGAGCCTGTTCCGGCACCCTGCCGGAGGGGATCCATCACCGGTGGCCATCTTCATCATCTCGGTGCTATCCACGACGAGGAGGGAGTAGTTCACCCTCGAGGCTGAGGGTATGTACCAGTAGCTATGTGTTTGATCTCTCTCTCTCGTGTTCTCTCTCGTGTTCTCTCTCGTGTTCCCTCTATAGCACGATCTTGATGTATCCCGAGCTTTGATATTGTAGTTGGATCTTATGATGTTTATCCCCCTCTACTCTCTTGTAATGGATTGAGTTTTCCCTTGGAAGTTATCTTATCGGATTGAGTCTTTAATGATTTGAGAACACTTGATGTATGTCTTGTCGTGCTTATCTGTGGTAACAATGGGATATCATGTGCCACTTGATGTATGTTTTGGGTGACCAACTTGCGGGTTCCGCCCATGAACCTATGCATAGGGGTTAGCACACGTTTTCATCTTGACTCGCTGGTAGGAACTTTGGGGAACTCTTTGAAGTACTTTGTGTTGGTTGAATAGATGAATCTGAGATTGTGCGATGCTTATCCTATAATCATGCCCACGGATACTTAAGGTGACAATGGAGTATCTAGGTGACATTAGGGTTTTGGTTGATTTGTGCCTTAAGGTGTTATTCTTGTACGAACTCTTAAATAGATTGATCCGAAAGAATAACTTTGAGGTGGTTTCGTACCCTACCATAATCTCTTCGTATGTTCTCCGCTATTAGTTGCTTTGGAGTGACTCTTTGTTGCATGTTGAGGGATTGTTATATGATCTATCTATGTTATTATTGTTGAGAGAACTTGCACTAGTGAAAGTATGAACCTTAGGCCTTGTTTCTTACCATTGCAATACCGATTACGCTCACTTTTATCATTAGTTACCTTGCTGTTTTTTATAATTTTAGATTACAAATACCTTTATCTACCATCCATATTGCACTTGTATCACCATCTCTTTGCCGAACTAGTGCACCTATACAAATTACCATTGTATTGGGTGTGTTGGGGACACAAGAGACTCTTTGTTATTTGGTTGCAGGGTTGTTTGAGAGAGACCATCTTCATCCTCCGCCTCCCACGGATTGATAAACCTTAGGTTATCCACTTGAGGGAAATTTGCTATTGTCCTACAAACCAGTGCACTTGTAGGCCCAACAACGTCTACAAGAAGAAGGTTGTGTAGTAGACATCATGATGCGGCTTGTGCATGCCTGGCCAAGGCTTGAAGCCGTAAAGCGGTGAATCTGCATTGAAGGTGCGCACCGTGCCTTCGCCAGCGCGAAAGGGCACTGGGCAAAGATGGATGGCGAGAAGCTGGTGACAGATGGGCCACCGGAGGGCAAGGCGCACCACTATCCCGAGAAGTACTATGATGGTGTTATGAAAGGCGCCCGCCTTGTGGCGGAGGAATGTGCCAATGATGTAATATTTGAATGAATGTACTCATGTCATCCTACAATATGAAAACGAGTTAATGTGTGCTATATAACGCTTGTTAATTTAAATATTACCTTCTGTGCGGCCATTTATAAAAATATTGAAAGTTGGCCAGTCGTCGGCTTCTGCCCCCATGTAACTAGTACTGGGGTGTTCGGGATAAATCTAAACACTCTTTATCCAAATTTTTGGTCCAATAAGGAGGTGTTTAGCGCAACGAACAAGGCAATCGAACTATACGGCTTTATCACTCTCACTTAGCCATAGAAGTATACAATTTTCAATTTTGGCGGAGCCCCTGGTATGCGGAAGGCCGAACTTGGGGTGCTATGCACACCTAAATCGGACAAGGCCGATTCCTCACCAGAAGCGGAAAAATCTTTAAGGATTTGAGACCTCTCGAACAACGACCAGCTCTCGCTGCATCATGACAGTCAGTTTTTGGCTTTCTCTACTGAGTTGCTCGTCTGGAAGAACCGGGACACAATCGCAGTTGTTCTCCTAGCGCTACCTTAGCCGATATAGCGGAACGTAAGGTACCAAAGCATAGGAGTCGGGCAAACCCAGCTATTGACCCAAGACATGATTCGGAGCTGATGCATATAATGCTATAAGTTCGGGGTGCCGCACTGTCGTAAGTGTTCGGACTTTTCTTGTCGTGTTATGGGGTACACTGAAGCCCTGGCAAACTGAACATACCAAAGTGTACGGGTGCAATTTGTAGTATACAAACAGTCAAGGAAAAAAGATAAAGAAGGTTGAATAACAAGCTGACGCTGTGTGTTTCCATTGTTATTTAAATGATACGTCAAAGCGTATGTATACAACTAATGCAATAAGCAAGAATAGGACTATTTGACATGTCCTAACCGAGGACAAGCTGCGTGTGGGTATGTAAAATAGGTATAGTGATTGTTATCACAGACCACCTGGGTATTCCCTTGTACGTCAAAGCCTCTTGCCTCCTTGGTTGTTCCCTCCTGTGATGAGTCTGATAATTAGGCTATCTGAGGAGGCTTCCCGAAAGTAGGGTCCTGAAAGGAAAGAAAATGATGAATGTGTACGGGTCCCATGGCGGTAGAGCCGCACTGTGGACCGTATCATAGTCGTGCCTCCGCCTATGCCCATGTTATTTTAAGTGCGTAATTATGTATGCATGGCACGAATTTCGCCGCTTGACTAGGACTAGGACGAAGGCCGAATTGCTAGTCGAGCTCTGAGCGTGCCGGATGATACTGTTGCGGGGTACTTTGGGCGCACATACTTTGGACTCGATTGACGGTGTCCGGGTTCTTTAGCGCCAAATTGGCTGTTTGCCTAAAAAGGTTGTTTTGTACTTCTGCCACGAGGGCCGCAGTGTGCTCCTCCGTACGGAGCGAGCGCTCTGTGTTTCCATTAACTGTTATAACCCCATGAGGTCCTGGAATTTTGAGCTTGAGGTATGCATAATGCGGCACTGCATTGAATCTAGTGAATGTGGTTCATTTGAGCAGTGCATGATAGCCACTTCGGAAGGGGACGATGTCGAAGATTAACTCTTCGCTTCTGAAGTTGTCCGGAGATCCGAAGACCACTTCCAGTGTGATTGAGCCTGTACAAGAGGCCTCTACACCTGGTATTACACCTTTAAAGGTGGTTTTGGTGGGTTTGATCCTTGAGGGATCGATACCCATTTTGCGCAATGTGTCTTGATAAAGTAGGTTCAGGCTGCTGCCACCGTCCATAAGGACTCGTGTGAGGTGAAATTCGTCGATGATTGGGTCAAGGACCAATGCGGCAGAGCCGCCATGACGTATACTGGTAGGATGGTCCCTACGATCGAAAGTGATCGGACAAGAAGACCATGGGTTGAACTTTGGGGCGACTGGCTCAATCGCGTAAACGTCCCGTAGTGCATGCTTCCGTTCCCGCTTCGGGATATGGATTGCGTATATCATATTCACGGTTTTTACCTGGGGAGGGAATTTCTGCTGTCCTCCTGTGTTCGGCGGCCAGGGCTCCTCGTCGCCATCACTATGCAGCCCCTTTTCCTTGTGTTCGGCATTCAACTTGTCGGCCTGTTTAAACACCCAGCATTCTCTGTTGGTGTAGTTGGCTGGTTTATCGAGGGTGTCGTGTATTTGACATGAGCGATTGAGTATGCGGTGCAGACTGGACGAGCCCGGGTTATTTCTTTTGAATGGCTTTTTTTGCTGTCCAGATTTAAAGCCTCTGAATCCGGCATTGACTGTCGTGTCTTCGTCATTGTTGCCAATGTTTCGACACTTGTTTATATTGCGTCGTGGCTTGCCGTTTCTATCTCTGGCGTCTGAATCGCCGGAGTTTTTTGGTGTGATGTTTCTACGAGCCAGCCAGCTGTCCTCGCCCGCGTAGAAGCGGGTCATGAGTGTCGTGAGGGCTGCCATGGATTTTGGCTTCTCTTGGCCGAGGTGTCGGGCGAGCCACTCGTCGCGGATGTTGTGCTTAAAGGCCGCTAGGGCCTCGGCATCCGGGCAGTCAACGATTTGGTTCTTTTTAGTTAGGAACCGAGTGCATAATTTCCTGGTTGACTCTCCGGGCTGTTGGGTTATGTGACTTAGGTCATCAGCGTCCGGTGGTCGCACGTAAGTGCCCTAGAAGTTGTCGAGGAATGTGTCCTCCAGGTTCTCCCAACTGCCAATGGAGTTCGCCGGCAGGCTATTCAGCCAATGTCGAGCCAGTCCTTTGAGCTTAAGGGGGAGTTACTTGATGGCATGTAGATCGTCATCGCGGGCCATGTGAATGTGGAGAAGGAAATGTTCAATCCATACCGCGGGGTCTGTAGTGCCATTGTATGATTCGATGTTTACGGGTTTAAATCCTTCTGGGAATTCATGACCCATTACTTCATCAGTGAAGCATAGAGGGTGTGCAGCGCCTCTATGCCGGGCTAAATCTCGACGCAGTTCAAATGAGTCTGGTCTGTTGTATTCGGCCCGGTCGGACATGTTTTTAGTGTGTCCAGTGTCACGGTCATCATCACGCATTGTGGCGCCCCCACAATCCGTAGATCGATCTTGACTGTCCTTCTTTGTTTTCCAATATGTCTCACGGGTCCTGCGTATTGCCCCGGGCCTTAGTATTTTTGTTTCTTAGGCGGCGGGGTGTGGGCGGTTGTTTGGTCTGATACGCCACTTTGTCTCGGCCACGAGGTGGTCGGTCCTCCACGTCCTGTGCTGTTAGTGTAGGCTCTAGCACCTCCTCTTCAAGTTGGGGTAACAACCTGTGCTTCGGGTAACTCTTGGTTGGACGCTTGAGTCTGTATTCCTCGGCTGCCAGGACCTCAGTCCATCTATCTGTTAGCAGATCTTGATCAGCTTGGAGCTGATGCTGCTTTTTCTTCAGGCTTATGGCAGTGACTATAAGCCGGTGCTTGAAGTGCTCCTGCTCGATGGGATCCTCAGGCACAACAAATTCGTCGTCGCCGAGGCTCGCCTCATCTTCAGATAGAGGCATATAATTTTCGTCCTCCAAGTCTCCCTCCACTGCCTGTTCATCTGGGCTAGCTTGCCATCATCATGCTCGGGCTGCTCGACGTCAGGCTGGGCGAGGTTCTTTTCGCCTTAGGCACCATCCGGATTGCTATAATCTCCTGTGCCGGTGCTGCTATTTCTTCCATGGCGGGGCTTAGAGCGGCGTCGATGACACCGGTGCTTTGATTGCTTCCCCAAGGGATTATCCTCTGTTGCCTCATCACCATTATTTTCTTTGAGGGTGTCCACCATATATATATCATATGAGGAGGTGACTCTCCAGCGCCCTATAGGCGGTGTTTCCTGTTCTTCTCCTGCATCGTCGTCCATACCGTTGATGTCTTCAGAGTTGAAGTCAATCACGTCGGTTAAGTCATCGTCCGTGGATATTAAGTGGGTGGTGGGTGGGGGACGAATTTCCTCGTCGTCCGCTTCCCACTCAAGCCGAAAATAGTTCGGCCAAGAGTCTCATAACAAAGAGAGAGACCTTAATGAATCTAGCACATCACCCAAGGGCGAGTGCTGAAAGATATCCGCGGAGGTGAACTCCAAGACCGCTGCCCAATCAGATTCGATAGGCACGGGTGTACGCGATTTGGACCCTGTAGCCGGAGACGAGTCCGAGAGTCCGATGATATCGGTCTCATAGGAGGTGGGATCAGTGTTCGGCTCCAAGGTCGATGAGTATGCGGCCTCCGTGGCGGGGTCCATCCACCCGTCCTTGGATGGCACAATCTGCTCCAGATTGAGTCCCGGAACAGCCGCAGGCGCGATCCCCCGGATATTGTCCGATGGCAGATCTAAGTCATGCTCGTCGGGACTGTCCGGTGCACCTGACACGGGGTCGAATCTGTCGAAGATCAAGTCTCCGCGGATGTCGGCAGTGTAGTTCAAGCTTCCAAACCTGACCTGATGGCCAGGGGCGTAGGTGTCGATCTGCTCCAGATGGCCAAGCGAGTTTGCCCACAGTACGAAGCCGCGAATACGAAGATCTCTCTGGGAAGGAAAACCTCCCCCTGGACCGCGTCGTTGAAGATGATTGAAGAAGCCATCTAGCCTTGTCGCGACGGCACAGTGGAACTCTCAATTAAAGCACCAATGTCGGTGTCAAAACCGACGGATCTCGGGTAGGGGGTCCCGAACTGTGCGTCTAAGGCTAATGGTAACAGGAGGCGGGGGACATGATGTTTACCCAGGTTCGGGCCATCTCGATGGAGGTAATACCCTACTTCCTACTTGATTGATCTTGATGATATGAGTATTACAAGAGTTGATCTACCACGAGATAGTAGAGGCTAAACCCTAGAAGCTAGCCTATGATATGATTGTTGTTGTCCTACGGACTAAACCCTCTGGTTTATATAGACACCAGAGGGGCTAGGGTTACACAGAGTTGGTTACAGAGAAGGAGATCTACATATCCGAATCGCCAAGCTTGCCTTCCACGCAAAGGAGGGTCCCATCCGGACACGGGGCGAAGTCTTGAATCTTGTATCTTCATAGTCCAACAGTGCGGCCAAAGTATATAGTCCGGCTGTCCGAATACCCCCTAATCCAGGACTCCCTCAAGGGGAGCGCCACCCCTCCCCCTTGTCCAATTGGGACTTGGGCAAGGGGGCACGCGTTACCTCCTGTCCGCCCTCTCTCTTCTCCACTAAGGCTCATGAGGCCCAATAGCTTCCCAGGGGGGTTCCTGTAACCCCCGGTACTCTGGTTTTATCTGAAACATGTCCAAAACACTTCCAGTGTCCGATCATAGCCGTCCAATATATCAATCTTTATGTCTCAACCATTTCGAGACTCCTCGTCATGTCCATGATCACATCCGGGACTCCGAACAATCTTCGGTACATCATATCACATAAACTCATAATACCAATCATCATCGAACGTTAAGCATGCGGACCTTACGGGTTCGAGAAGTATGTAGACATAACCGAGACTTACTTCCGGTCAATAACCAATAGCAGAACCTAGATGCTCATATTGGTTCCTACATATTCTACGAAGATCTTTATCGGTCAAACAGCATAACAACATATGTTGTTCCCTTCGTCATCGGTATGTTACTTGCCCGAGATTCGATCGTCGGTATCTCAATACCTAGTTCAATCTCGTTACCGGAAAGTATCGTTACTCGTTCCGTAATACTTCATCCCGCAACTAACTCATTAGTCACATTGCTTTCAAGGCTTATATTGATGAGTATTACTGAATGGGCCTAGAGATACCTCTCCGAAACACGGAGTGACAAATCCTAATCTCGATCTATGCCAACCCAACAAACACCTTCGGAGACACCTGTAGAGCACCTTTATAATCACCCATTTACGTTCTGACATTTGGTAGCACACAAAGTGTTCCTCCGGTATTCGGGAGTTGCATAATCTCATAGTCTGAGGACCTTGTATAAGTCATGAAGAAAGCAGTAGCAATGAAACTGACACGATCATAATGCTAAGCTAATGGATGGGTCATGTCCATCACATCATTCTCCTAATGATGTGATCCCATTCATCAAATGACATCACATGTCTATGGTTAGGAAACATAACCATCTTTGATTAACGAACATGTCAAGTAGAGGCATACTTGGGACTATATGTTTTGTCTATGTATTCACACATGTACTAAGTTTCCGATTAATACAATTATGGCATGAATAATAAACATTTATCATGAACAAAGGAAATAAATAATAACTTTATTATTGCCTCTAGGGCATATTTCCTTCATCTTAATGACAGCATTCGCACGTTACTCTTTCACTCTAACGTGCCCGCTCGGTTTTGGCCTGATGCTCTCGCCACCGCCACTCTTTTAGTTGACATTCATCTGTGTCGTCCTCGGTGGAACTACTCCCCTCACCACCTTCTCTTCAGTACACCTCCGTCCTAGGATGGTTTTCGTATCTTTGGGTGTCTTTGCTATCCTAGCACCGCGTCCACCACGCCGCACAAACTCGCACCATGTTTTGTTCCATGCGTCTTCCTTGGCTATCCCTCTAATACCAAAGCTTACCGGTGCTATGATCCTGTCACTCATCGTGTGTACACCTCGAGGCACGTGTATTTTTTCGAGATGGTGTTCTCGTTTTTTAGGTTTCTTCGGCTTCGGCTCCTTCGGCGCCAACCCCCGCACCCCCTTCCTGGAGCGATGCGTGCCGACGCCCCCTGAGAACCCCCCCAGCACGGCGCCTTCTGCCACCGCCGCCTGGTTCTTCAACTTCCTCCCATGAGGGCGAGTCTGATCGCCCCCCGGGTCCCCGTCTCCCTCCTCTGAGGTCGAGCCGGAGGGTAACCCGCCTGCCACCCCGGCTAGCGCGGCCACCCAGGCGATAGGCTCGACTTCCCACTCGCCCGTCGCCACCCCTGACACCGCAGCTCCCGCCGCCGCTGTGGCCCTCGCCACCGTCGCTGCCCCGCCTCTAGGCGTGATGACCCGCGCCCGGGCCGGTTTGCTTCGGCGAGCACGTGCTACTCCTCCGACGAATATGTGTGCGCCACCTCGACGTCGATGCCATCACCCATTCCCGCTTCCGCTCGCGCAGCCCTTCAGGATCCCCACTGGCTCGCAGCATTATAGAAGGAGTTCGCGCAACCAAACGTGGCATCTTGTTCCATGACCCCTTCGTGCCAACGTCATCACTGGCAAGTGGGTGTTCCGGCACAAGACTCACCCGGAAGGTTCTCTCGAGCGCTACAAGGCTCGATGGGTGGTTCCTGGATTTCAGCAGCGCACGGGCATGGACTTCACTGACACCTTCGCTCTGGTTGTTAAACCGGGCACAATATGTGTCGTGCTTTAGTTGGCGGTCTCGTGAGCGTGGCATGTGCATCAGTTGGATGTCTCCAACCCCTTCTTGTATGGTCATCTTTCCAAGCAGGTGTTCTGTGAGCAGCCCACTGGTTTCATCGACGCCGAGCATCCGGACTCGTGCGCTTGCTCTCCCGTTCTCTTTAAGTGTTGAAGCAGGCGACTTGGGCTTGGTACCAGCATATCACAGCCTTCCTGCAGTCTCTAGTTTTTCGGTCCACTCGCTCCAATGCCTCACTTTATGTGTATATCGCGAAGCTGACACTGCCTATCTGCTGCTCTACATCGATGACATCATCCTCACGGCATCCGCCCCCGAGCTCCTTCAGTGGCTGACAGCTCATCTTTGTGATGAGTTCACCCTCAAGGACTTGGGGCCTCTGCATTACTTCCTCGACATCGAGGTGGTTCGACGGGCTGACGGCGTCTTTCTTCATCAGCAGAAGTACGCCCACGAGCTTCTGGAGCGTGACGGTATGCTTAACTGCAAGATCGCACCCACCCCTGTCGACACGAGGGCAAAGGTATCTGCTCTGGAGGGGTCTCTTGTGTCTGATGCAGCATTATATCGCTCCATCATTGGTGCTTTACCGTACTTGATGCTGACCCAACCCGACCTGCGGTATGTTTTCCAGCAGGTGTGCCTCCACATCACTAGTAGAAAACAGGCTTTCGTTCGGCCAAGATAAGCCCATTAGTCCTGGTTCAGTCACGAACTAAGACCCATGGGGGCATTGGTCCCGGTTCGTGAGGCCAGGGACCCTGCCGGGCCTCATGGGGGAATTGGTCCCATTTCGTCTGGCCCCTTTGGTCCCGGTTCGTGGGACGAACCGAGACCAATGGGCCTCGCTCCTGACCCACCACCATTGGTCCCGGTTGGTGGCTTGAACCGGGACCAAAGGGTGTTCTTTAGTGCCAGTTCAAGCCATGCACCGGGACCAATGATGTGCCTATATATACCCCCTCACTAGCGAGCAGAGCACACTGCTTTGTTTTTTCGGCCGGCGAGGGGAGGGCTTTGTGGTGCTCTAGCTCACCTCCTATGCACACGAGGTGTTCAATGAAATGCCCGAGCCACACTACTTAAGCTTTCTCTTCTCCAAGCTCGACCTACAAGCTCCATTTTCCTCAATATTTGTCTAGGTTTAACGGTCCGTCACGTACCGTCCCCGTCTTTATCGCCGTCGATCACCCGCGATGATCTCATCGCTGGCACCACCGAGGTGAGCCTCTTGTTATTATCTTCTTTCCGAAAGGAAAAAAATTCTTACTTGTATGTTTAGATAGATACTTGTATAATTTTCTTACTTTTATTATTGCTTCTTATTATATAGTGTGATGGTTTTGGTATCTGCCCCCGTCGGCCCTCGTCTTGTCTATGATTCGGATGTGGTATATATTATCTTTATAACTAGTTGGTTCATTTATTGTTTAGGACAATTATGCCGACTAATGTGACATAGATTTTATTTATCTAGGAGGTATGTGAACCAGAAATTCCAAATGACCCTATTGTCGAGAGGTTAAATTTAGTTGAAGAATAAAACAATTTCTTGAAGGAAAAAATAAAAAAATTGAGGAGGAGAAGATGATATTGGAGTTGCATGTTGCGGATGTCGTCAATGATCACAAGATCAAGATGGATGCAATGCGCTCGAATATTAGAAAGATTAGAAAATATGCCATTCATACCGAGGCTTGGTATCATTATGCCGTTGGATCAATTATTACCTTGGTTGCGATTATGATCGCATTTGTTTTCACATTGAAATATTTTACATAGTTTCAATGTATGGTTTAATTAATTAGATGCTCTGGAGAGCTATATGTTGTTCCATGAGAACTATGTATGTACTTTGGTTTTAATGTGATGACGAACTTCTATTAATTTGGTCACTTAATTGTCTATTCATGATGTTCTGTAATGGTTTTTGACACACTTAATTATATATAATGCATGCAGATGAACCGGCAATGGATGTACGGTGACAGACACACCTCCAAGTACATTAACGGCATGCATAATTTTCTCAAAGTGGCTGATGCAAACAAGCAGAATGGGTTTTTGTGTTGTCCATGCCCTATATGTGGGAATATGAAGTCTTACTCTGACTCGAAAACCATTCACACCCACCTGCTTTATAAGGGTTTCATGCCAGACTATAATGTTTGGACCAAGCATGGAGAAATAGGGGTTCTGATGTAAGACAACGAAGAAGAAGAGGACGATGAAAACTATGTGCCCCCTGAATACGGTGATGCTGTTACGGGGGAAGCTGTTGAAGATCAAGAAACGAGACGATGTGCCCGATGATGATCTCCGCCGGGTCATTATTGATGCAAGGAGACAGTGCGAAGGTCAAAAGGAGAAGCTCAAGTTCGATCGCGTGTTAGAGGATCACAAAAAAGGTTTGTGCCCCAATTGCGAAGATGGCAACACAAAGCTCGGTACCATACTGGAATTGCTGCAGTGGAAGGCAGAGAATGGTGTGCCTGACAAAGGATATGAGAAGCTACTGAAAATATTGAAGAAAAAAGCTTCCAAAGGATAACGAATTGCCCGATAGTACGTATGCAGCAAAGAAGGTTGTATGCCTTCTAGGATTGGAGGTGCAGAAGATACATGCATGCCCTAATGACTGCATCCTATATCGTGGTGTGTACGAGGATTTGAACGCATGCCCGGTATGCGGTGCATTGCGGTACAAGATCAGACGAGATGACCCTGGGGATGTTGACGGCGAGCGCTCCCGGAAGAGGGTTCCTGCCAAGGTGATGTGGTATGCTCCTATAATACCATGGTTGAAACGCCTGTTAAGAAACAAAGAGCATGCCAAGTTGATGCGATGGCATAGGGAGGACCGTAAGAAAGACGGGAAGTTGAGAGCACCCGCTGACGGGTCGAAGTGGAGAAAAATCGAGAGAACATACTGGGAGGAGTTTGCAGGTGGCGCAAGGAACGTATGGTTTGGTTTAAGCACGGATGGCAACAATCACATCATCTGGCCTTTGACTCTATGTATCTATAACCTTCCTCCTTGGTTGTGCATGAAGTGGAAGCTCATTATGATGCCAGTTCTCATCCAAGGCCCTAAGCAACCCGGCAACGACATTGATGTGTACCTAAGGCCATTACTTGACAAACTATTACAACTATGGATTGGAAACGGTGTACATGCGTGGGATGAGCACAAAAAGGAGGAATTTAACCTACATGTGTTACTGTATGTCACCATCAATGATTGGCCTATTCTGAGTAACCTTTCAGGACAGACAAACAAGGGATACCATGCATGCACACACTGTTTAGATGACACCGAAAGTATATACCTAGAAAAATGCAGGAATAATGTGTACCTGGGGCATCGTCGATTCCTTCCGACCAACCATCAATGTCGAAAGAAAGGCAAGCATTTCAAAGGCGAAGCAGATCACCGAAAGAGCCCCGCCATGCATACTGGTGATCATGTACTTGCTATGGTCAATGATTTAAAAGTAATCATCGGAAAGGGTCCCGACGAACTATCTGTTCCTAATGACGCTGAGGGACGCACACCCATGTGGAAGAATAAATCTATATTTTGGGACCTACCCTACTGGAAAGACGTAGAGGTCCGCTCTTGCATGTGACGAAGAACCTTTGCATGAACCTGCTAGGCTTCTTGGGCGTGTATGGGAAGACAAAAGATACACTGGAGGCACGGGAGGACCTGCAACATTTGCACAAAAAAGACGGATCACCTCCAAAGCAGTATGAAGGTCCTGCCAGCTACGCTCTTACCAAAGAAGAGAAGGAAATCTTCTTTGAATGCCTACTCAGTATGAAGGTCTCGTCTGGCTACTTGTCGGATATAAAGGGAATAATAAATATGGCAGAGAAAAAGTTCCAAAACCTAAAGTCCCATGACTGCCACGTGATTATGACGCAACTGCTTCCGGTTGCATTGAGGGGGCTTCTACCGGAAAACGTTTGATTAGCCATTGTGAAGCTATGTTAATTCCTCAATGCAATCTCTCAGAAGGTGATCGATTCAGAAATCCTACCAAGGTTAAGGAGTGATGTGGCGCAATGTCTTGTCAGTTTCGAGCTGGTGTTCCCACCATCCTTCTTCAATATCATGATGCACGTCCTAGTTCATCTAGTCGACGAGATTGTCATTCTGGGCCCTGTATTTCTACACAATATGTTCCCCTTTGAGAGGTTCATGGGAGTCCTAAGGAAATATGCCTGTAACCGTGTTAGGCCAGAAGGAAACATCTCCATGGGCCATCAAACAGAGGATGTCATTGGGTTTTGTGTTGACTTCATTCCTGACCTTAAGAAGATAGGTCTCCCTCAATCGCGGTATGAGGGGAGACTGGGTGGAAAAGACACACTAGGAGGGGACTCAATAATATGTAGGGATGGGCATTCTTGGTCTCAAGCACACTACACGTTTCTACATAATTCTACCTTGGTGACCCCATATGTCGATGAACACAAGAACATTCTGCGCTCCCAACACCCAGACCAATGTGACGACTGGATTACATGTGAACACATCAGGAGTTTCGACAGTTGGTTCCAAACACGACTTAGGTGTGACAACACTGTTTCTGATGACCTGTACTCGTTGGCGAGGGAACCATCTTCGACTGTAATGACTTACAAAGGGTACGAGATAAATGGGAATATATTTTACACGATTGCCCAAGATCAAAAAAGGCACCAACCAAAATAGTGGTGTCCGCTTTGATGAGGCAACCAAGAGGGGAAACGACACATATTATGGTTACATAGTGGACATATGGGAACTTGACTATGGATATGATATTAAGGTCCCTTTATTTATGTGCAAATGGGTCAATCTGTCCGGAGGTGGGGTACAGGTAGACCTGATGTCTACTACGCAACCTTCTCCATGTAGACGTTGTTCGACCTCCAAGTGCAGAGGTTTGTAGAACAGTAGCAAATTTCCCTCAAATGGATGACCTAAGGTTTATCAATCTGTGGGAGGCGTAGGATGAATATGATCTCTCTCAAACAACCCTGTAACCAAATAACAAAGAGTCTCTTGTGTCCCCAACACACCCAATACAATGGCAAATTGTATAGGTGCACTAGTTCGGCGAAGAGATGGTGATACAAGTGTAATATGGATGGTAGATATAGGTTTTTGTAATCTGGAAATATAAAAACAGCAAGGTAAATAATGATAAAAGAGAGCACAAACGGTATTGCAATGCTAGGAAACAAGGCCTAGGGTTCATACTTTCACTAGTGCAAGTTCTGTCAACAATAATAACATAACTGGATCATATAACTATCCCTCAACATGCAACAAAGAGTCACTCCAAAGTCACTAATAGCAGAGAACAAACAAAGAGATTGTTGTAGGGTATGAAACCACCTCAAAGTTATCCTTTCTTATCGATCTATTCAAGAGTCCGTAGTAAAATAACACAAAGCTATTCTTTCCATTCGATCTATCATAGAGTTCGTACTAGAATAACACCTTAAGACACAAATCAACCAAAACCCTAATGTCACCTAGATACTCCAATGTCACCTCAAGTATCCCTGGGCATGATTATACGATATGCATCACACAATCTCAGATTCATCTATTCAACCAACACAAAGTACTTCAAAGAGTGCCTCAAAGTTTCTACCGAAGAGTCAAGACGAAAATGTGTGTCAACCCCTATGCATAAGTTCATAAGGTCACTGAACCCGCAAGTTGATCACCAAAACATACATCAAGTAGATCACGTAAATATCCCATTGTCACCATAGATAAGCACATGCAAGACATACATCAAGTTTTCTCAAATCCTTAAAGTCTCAATCCGACAAGATAACTTCAAAGGGAAAACTCAATCCAATACAAGAGAGTAGAGGGGGAGAAACACCATAAGATCCAACTATAATAGCAAAGCTCACAATACATCAAGATTGTATTAGCTCAAGAACCACTTAGGTACTGTTTTGAACTCATTCTAAATTAATATTGGTGTAATATATACTGTATTACAACTTCTCTATGGTTCATACCCTCCGATACTAGTCATAGATTCATCAAAACAAGCAAACAACACATAGAAAACAGAATCTGTCAAAAACAGAACAGGCTGTAGTAATCTGTATCAAATGTATACTTACGGAACTCCAAAAATCCTACAAAATTAGGAAAACCTGAGCAATTTGTGTACAAAGACATAGCAAAAAGAATCAGATCCAACGCACGTTTCGGTGAAATAACAAAACTAATTTACATGGTGCAAAAGTTTCTGATTTTCAGTAGGATCAACACAACTATCACCGTAAGCTATCCTAAAGGTCTTACTTGGCACTTTGTTGAAACAAAAGCTATAAAACATGATTACTACATTAGAATAATCATGTGGACACACAAAAACAGTAAAGGTAAATATTGGGTTGTCTCCCAACAAGCGCTTTTCTTTAATGCCTTTTAACTAGGCATGATGATTTCAATGATGCTCGCACAAAAGATAAGAATTGAAACATAACGGGAGCATCATGAAGCACATGACTAACACATTTAAGTCTAACCCACTTCCTATTTATAGGGATTGAGGGAGTCCCAGATTAGGGGGGGAATCCTGGACTATGAACATACAAGATTGAAGACTGCGTCCCGTGTCCGGATGGGACTTTCCTTGGTGTGGAAGGCAAGCTTGGCGATATGGATATGTAGATCTCCTCCCATTGTAACCGACTCTGTGTAACCCTAGCCCTCTCCGGTGTCTATATAAACCGGAGGGTTTTACTCCGTAGGACGAACAACAATCATACCATAGGCTAGCTTCTAGGGTTTAGCCTCTTTGATCTCGTGGTAGATCTACTCTTGTACTACCCATACCATCAATATTAATCAAGCAGGAGTAGGGTTTTACCTCCATCGAGAGGGCCCGAACCTGGGTAAAAACATCGTGTCCCTCGTCTCCTATTACCATCCGCCTAGATGCACAGTTCGGGACCCCTTGCCTGAGATCAGCCGGTTTGGACACCGACAAGGATTTTCTGAGCAAACAACTTATGGCAACAAGAATCAACTAGCATAGGAAGGTAAAACAAGCATAGCTTCAAGATTTTCAACACATAGAGAGGAAACTTGATATTATTGCAATTCCTACAAGCATATGTTCCTCCCTCATAATAATTTTCAGTAGCATCATGAATGAATTCAACAATATAACAAGCACATAAAGCATTCTTTTCATGATCTCCTTGCATAGAACTATCATCTGAAGCATAATCCAATTGAAAATTAAAATCATGATGACAAGTTTCATGGTTATGTTTATTCTCTATGGAATACGTATCATCACAATAATCATCATAAATAATTGGCATGCTTTCATCATAATAAATCTGCTCATCAAAACTTGGGGGACAAAAAATATCATTTTCATCAAACATAGCTTCCCCAAACTTGTGGCTTTGCATATCATTAGCATCATGGATATTTAAGGAATTCATACTAACAACATTGCAAGCATGCTCATCATACAAAGATATAGTACCAAACATTTTAATGCATTCTTCTTCTAGCACTTGAGCACAATTTTCCTTTCCATCATTCTCACGAAAGGTGTTAAAAAGATGAAGCGTATGAGGCAAACTCAATTACATTTTTTTATAGTTTTCTTTTATAAACTAAACTAGTGATAAAACAAGAAACTAAAAGTTTCGATTGTAAGATCTAAATATGTACCTTCAAGCACTCACCTCCCCGGCAACGGCGCCAGAAAAGAGCTTGATATCTACTATGCAACCTTCTCCTTGTAGACGTTGTTGGGCCTCCAACTGCACAGCTTTGTAGGATAGTAGTAAATTTCCCTCAAGTGGATGACCTAAGGTTTATCAATCCATGGGAGGCATACGATGAGGATGGTCTCTCTCAAACAACCCTGCAACCAAATAACATAGAGTCTCTTGTGTCCCCAACACACCCAATACAATGGTAAAGTGTATAGGTGCACTATTTTGGCGAAGAGATGGTGATACAAGTGCAATATGGTTGGTAGATATAGGTTTTTGTAATCTGAAAATATAAAAACAGCCAGGTAACTAATGATAAAAGTGAGCAAAAATGGCATTGAAATGCTAGGAATCAAGGCCTAGGGTTCATAGTTTCACTAGTGCAAGTTCTCTCAACAATAATAACATAACTGGAACATATAACTATCCCTCAACATGCAACAAAGAGTCACTCCAAAGTCACTAATAGCAGAGAACAAATGATAGATCTATCAAAGTTATCCTTTCTGATCGATCTATTCAAGAGTCTGTAGTAGAATAACATGAAGCTATTATTTCTGTTCGATCTATCAAAGAGTTCGTACTAGAATAACACCTTAAGACACAAATCAACCAAAACCCTAATGTCACCTAGATACTCCAATGTCACCTCAAGTATCCACGGGCATGATTATACGATATGCATCACACAATCACAGATTCATCTATTCAACCAACACAAAGTACTGCAAAGAGTGCCCCAAAGTTTCTACCAAAGAGTTAAGATGAAAACGTGTGCCAACCCCTATGCATAAGTTCACAAGGTCACCGAACCCACAAGTTATCACCAAAACATACATCAAGTAGATCACGTGAATATCCCATTGTCACCACAGATAAGCACATGCAAGACATACATCAAGTGTTCTCAAATCCTTAAAGACTCAATCCGACAAGATAACTTCAAAGGGAAAACTCAATCCATTACAAGAGAGTAGAGGGGGAGAAACATCATAAGATCCAACTATAATAGCAAAGCTCGCGATACATCAAGATCGTATCACCTCAAGAACACGAGAGAGAGAGAGATCAAACACATAGCTACTCTTACATACCCTCAGCCCCGAGGGTGAACTACTCCCTCCTCGTCATGGAGAGCACCGGGATGATGAAGATGGCCACCGGTGAGGGATCCCCCCTCCGGCAGGGTGCCGGAACAGGGTCCCGATTGGTTTTTGGTGGCTACAGAGGCTTGCAGCGGTGGAACTCCCGATCTATGGTTCCCCTTGATGATTTTAGGGTATATGGATATATGTAGGCAAAAGAAGTCGATCAGGGGAGCCACAAGGGGCCCACGAGGGTGGGGGGGGGGCGCCCCGGGGAGGTAGGGCGCGCCTCCCTGCCTCGTGTCTTGCTCGAAGCTTCCCTGACGTCTACTCCAAGTCTCCTGGATTGCTTCCGTTCCAAAAATAACTCTCCCGAAGGTTTCATTCCGTTTGGACTCCGTTTGATATTCCTTTTCTTCGAAACACTGAAATAGGCAAAAAAACAGCAATTTGGGTTGGGCCTTTGGTTAATAGGTTAGTCCCAAAAATAATATAAAAGTGTTTAGTAAAGCCCATAAACATCCCAAACAGGTAATATAATAGCATGGAACAATCAGAAAATTATAGATACATTGAAGACGTATCAAGACCCACAATACGGAATGACAATAGTGGATCTGAACAATCTGGGGTACACAGACGAGCCATTCGTCCTAGCCAATGATGTGGCGCAGGTTTTCTATGTGAAGGAGATGTCTACCAAACCGAGAAAAAGAAAAGATGAGAAAGCAGATACATCATACGAGGTGCCAAAGCGCCACATAGTTCTCTTAGGAAAAAGAGACATCATGGGATTGGAGGGCAACACAGACGTGTCTGAAGATTATGAAAAGTTTCATGAAATTCCTCCCTTCAAAGTCAAGGCTGGCCCAAGCACCCTGTTAAATGATGAAGATTATCCATGGTTACGGTGCAATAAGCAAAGGACACAAGCGAAGAAAAAGTGAAACTTTCTATCAACAACTATTATGATGATGCCTTTGATCTAGAACATCACTGCGGTTACATTTGAACAAATGAAATCCCTTTGTAACAGATGAGTTTTCGTCCGAAACCCTGATACTTCCAAAGAGATTGTCTGTTTTGTACACGAAGTGCATCCAGTTTTTGTCATAACCCTCTCTACTTTTTAGCACATGCTATGTGGGTGAAATGATGATACCATGCCAACTTTCAACCTTTTCATAGTTCATTTGTAGTGCTTTTCAATTTAAGGGTAGCTCAAAAAATCAGTACAAGCATGCAAAATACCAAATGAAGTCGGAGAGGGTTGAAAATTGATGATGTGGCTTTGAATAGTGCATCTTGAACACACACAAAAGTCTAGAGTTCAAATAAGTTCAAAAAAATGGAATCCCTTTGTAACAGATGAGTTTCCATTCGAAACCAAGATACTTCAAAAGAGATTGTCCATTTTACACACGAAGTGCATCCAAATTTTACCGTAACCCTATCAACTTTTTAGCACATGCTATGTGGGTGAAATGATGATACCATGCCAACTTTCAACCTTTTCAGATTTCATTTGTAGTGCTTTTCAATTTTAGGGTCATTTAGCTCAAATAATGAACTAATAGCAAAATGAATGAACTAATAGCAAAAGGAATGAACTAAAAATAATCAAAAAATATTCTGTTATGATCAACTAAAACAAAAGTATAATATCCTTCAATAGAAAAAGAATCAACTAAAAAGCTTTTATAAAACTTCAATAGCAAAAGGAATCAACTCAAAAAACTTTTATAAACCTCTAGTATTATTGAAACTAAAATTATATAAAATTTATGCAACCAAAATTATCAAAGTATTTTCTGTTCAGAACATTAAAAGCAAAAGGAATTTTCATAAAGAATTTTTTTGTTAGTAACTTTAATTTCAAAAAGAATTATCATAAAGAATTTTTGTGTTAGAAACTAAAATAACAAAATCTGTTTTTGAATATAATGATAAAACACAGTAATATTAAATAGCAGGAAAAAGAATCACTCAAAAATTTATTTTCATAGTAAAGTTATTCAAGAACCAGTGATTCACACAAATTTCAAAAAATTCAAATTTAAACTATTCAAATTGGAAAACAAATGGCACTAACAGAAAGTTTATAATTTTTATTACCTAAAAGCAAAAAGAACTAAAAAATAAAGCAAAAACACAAAAGAAAATAAATAATGCAAAAACCAGAAAAAACTGGGAAATATAAAAAAATGCCACCTACTGGGCCACCATGGGCTTAATACGACTATAAACCCTACCATGGGCCAGGATTCAGGCCCGTAGAAGGCCCAGTAGGCCCATCAGGCATAGCAGTGACAATTAGGCCCGTAAGCGTGCAATGGAGTGGAGCTCGAGGGGGCTGCGGTAGTGGGGATTATAAACCACTGCGCGCCCCTCTCAACTAGCGAGGTGGGACTAATGTTTTGGCCATGGGCAGCACGAGGCATTTGGTCCTGGCTGGTGGAACCGACCGATAACAAAGGGGGCATTGGTACCGGTTCGTGGCACCAACCGGTACCAATGCCCCCTTTGGTACCGGTTGGTGGCACCAACCGGTACCAAAGGCCTATGTTTCCCGCCCTTTGGGCTGCTCAAAAGAGACCTTTGGTACCGGTTGGTGGCACCAATCGGTACCAAAGGGGGGCATTGGTACCGGTTGGTGCCACAAACGGGTACCAATTCCCTTGGTATATAAGATAACACTTTGCAGTTTCAACCAAATCCCCCACTTCTTCTCCCCCGATGCCCCCTGCTCCTCCTTGTCGCCATTGCTGCCCGATGCCCATGCTCCACCTTGCCATCGCTGCCGCCACCGACGCAGTCAGGCTGCTCGCCGTCGCCGCCATCGCCGCCACCAAAGCCCCTGCCCCCTCCTCCTCGTC
>NC_041385.1:778992034-778992747 GCF_002162155.2 Triticum dicoccoides
GCCGCCCCCTATGAGCAAGCCCCTGCTCCCGCGCCCCTCCCATGTCCCACGCGCGCGCCTGCGCCCCTGCCCTGCCCCGCTAGCGCCCGTGCTGGCGCCGCCACCGTGCCCCTCCACCGTGCCCCTGCTCAATATATATATGTTATTTTTTTGTTATTTTCTATTTTTTCTGTTATATATAGATGTTATTTTTCTGTTATTTTCCTATTATATATAGATGTTGTTAGATGTTTTTGTATATATATGAAAACTTGGTCAATTTTTTCTGTATTAGATGATGATGATAATTTTGATGATATTTATGATTATATATGAAAACTAGCTTGGTCAATTTTTTGTACTAGATGATGATGATGATGATATAAGGAAACTTTTTTAGATGTATATATATGATGATGATGATGTAATTGTGTTCGATGATATATGATGATGTAATTTTGTCAATATATATACCCCCTCCCCGATAACTTTGACATGAGGGGGGTCGATATACTCCCTCCCCGATAACTTGGACATGAGGGGGGTCGATATACCCCCTCCCCAATAACTTCGACATGAGGGGGGTCGATATACCCCCTCCCCGATAACTTTGACATTAGGAGGTTCAATATACCCCCTCCGCGATAACATTTTTTTCTATGTATATGTTGTCGTTGTCGATATACCCCCTCTCTGATAACTTCGACATGAGGGGGGGTTGATATAACCCCTCC
>NC_041385.1:778992953-779013441 GCF_002162155.2 Triticum dicoccoides
ATAACATTTTTTCTATGTATATGTCAACGTTGTCGATATACCCCCTCCCCGATAACTTCGACATGAGGGGGGGGTCGATATACCCCCTCCCCGATAACATTTTTCTATGTATATGTCGTCGTTGTCGATACGCCCCCTCCCCGATAACTTCGACATGAGGAGAAGAAGAAAGAGAAGAAGAGGAGAGGAAGAAGATGAGAGAGAAAATAAGAAGAGGAAGAAGAAGAAAAAAAAAAGAGGAGAACAAGAAGGAATAGAGGAAAAGAAGAAAAAATAGAAAACAATTTCTATTTTTTCTTCTTCTCCTCTATTCCTTCTTCTTCTCCTCCTCTTTTTTTTCTTCTTGTTCCTCTTATTTTTTATCGGGAACGAGGGTGTCGGAACTAAGGTGTCAGAAACTAGGGTAGAGGGTGTCGGGTCGCCAAGGGGTCAAGGGTCGTCGAGGGGTCTATGTTTGCCACTATTAATATATCCATCTCTCATGTTTGTATATTAATTGCCATGTTGTAATATTTGCAGAAACTATGGATCATCAAAGAGACCTCGAACAAGAAGAGATATTGGGGGACATAATCCATGGCGGAGGTGATGTCTTGTTATTTCTCAATGACCTCGAAGAAGCTCCGAAAGGAGAAGAAGGAGGCGGTGATCAAACAATGGAGGAGGAAAGTCATGATCGTGATGGTGGCTCCGGCGACCGTGATGACGGCTCCTGTGACCGAACGGAGTCGGGATCAGCTGTTGCAAAGTCCGGCGAGGTATATATGTATATTAATTAAGCCTGTGCTGACTAGCTAATTGATGCATTCATTGTTTTGGTATGTACATATATTAACTCTTCTTTCTTCTTTTATAGCCCTCCGGATCAAGCAAAACTTCGGTAAGGTAACCAGGCCTGAAGAAAAAGTTGCGCACGGATGAAAGGTTCACGATCACAGAAATCGCGCGTGATGGCCAATGGATTAAACCCCTCTGGACCAAGGAAGCATTTTCTGCTCAGTGCGGGGTTATTGTTAGGGACATGATCCCGATCAGCATCGAGCTACGGAATCAGCCTAAGAAGGAAGAGCTTCAAGTTTCTTTTGTCGAAGATAGACAGAAAGCTGATCTATGGACCATGCTGAAGGTAAATTTCACCCTACCGGAAGTGGAGGATCCAGAGAAGCCAGTTATAGAGCCATTGATCAAGTCTCATGCTCGCAAGAAGATGGCAGAGCTATTCAGGCGGTGGAAGAATGAGTTGAAAGCAACGTATGTCGGCAAAGGGAAGACTCCAGAATTAACCGGTCAATTTGAGAAGATAAGAAATCACTGGCCCGCATTTGTGGCCAACAAGACATCGGAGAGGAGTAAGAAGATGTCAGCGATTAACAAGATAAATGCTGCAAAGAAGGAGCATCACCATCGCATGGGGTCAGGTGGCTACCTCAAAGCCTGCGGTTGTGGAACAAGGCTGAGCAGGACCTGATTTCTAAAGGGGTCAAACCAGAGACATTGCACTGGCCAGACCATTCAAGGACTTGGTTCTTCGGGGTTGTTGGAACTTTGGACCCTGAAACATCAAAGTGCTACTAGACAGACGAGCAACTTGCAACACCTGTCACGAAGCTTCGGAAAGCAATCAATGAAGTGCAGGAAGGGACGTTCGTTCCCGACAGAGAGAACGACGAGCTCATAAGGGCCCTAGGGAATCTTGAGCATCCTGGACAAACACGAGGCACGCCAGGCTCCGTTGCGTGGAAGTTGGGTTTCCCATCGCAGGCGGTTACAAAACCCAAGAGAGGAGGAGGAAAGTGGAGCAGAGCGTACTACAGTAGCTTAAGGCAAGGGTACGAAAGCTAGAGCAACGACAAGATGTTGAGAACCAGCAGCTGTGAGATCCTACCCAAGAAGCTACACCAGAAGCTACCCTGCCATCTCCACGGAGAAGCAGTGTGGCTACCACCGAGCTCGTTCAGCAGCCTGACTTGATGGGTCCTAGCTACCCCATGGATTTTATCACGGATTCACACCAGTGCCACCTTATGATGCAATGGCTTCAGCTCAAAGTCAAGGCGGTTGTCGGCTCTATGTACCCGCCTTCACCCGGAGCAACTTTTCACTGCCGTCCGATTCCACAAGGCTATGCTGTTGTGATGGTGGACGAAATAATGGAGGGATTTGAGGAGCTCCGGCTTGAGCACCCGACAGGTGATGGGGAGACTCAGCTGGGTCTTGCTAGACTCTGTGTCTATGGCAGAAGGAGCACATCAACCTTCTGAACTTCACGGCTCCGACGAGTCAGCTGGGCACTCTGCCTCCTCCTCCTCCTCCGGCGAGTGATCAGGGCACTCCGCCTCCTTCTCCGGCGCGCGAGGACGGCAGTACTCCGCTGTTGCGAAACGTAGTAATTTCAAAAAAAATCCTACGCACACGCAAGATCATGGTGATGCATAGAAACGAGAGGGGAGAGTGTCATCCACGTACCCTCGTAGACCATAATTGGAAGCGTTATGACAACGCGGTTGATGTAGTCGTACGTCTTCATGATTGACCGATCCTAGTACCGAACGTATGACACCTCCGTGATCTGCACACGTTCAGCTCGGTGACGTCCAACGAACTCACGATCTAGTAGACCTTCGAGGGAGAGTTCCGTCAGCACGACGGCATGATGACGGTGTTGATTAAGCTACTGACGCAGGGCTTCGCCTAAGCACCGCAACAATATGACCGAGGTGGATTATCGTGGAGGGGGGCACCGCACACGGCTAAAGATCAATGATCAACTTGTGTGTCTTGGGGTGCCCCCTGCCCCTTATATAAAGGAGCTAGGGGGGAGGCGGCCGGCCAAGGAGGAGGGCGCGCCAAGGGGGGAGTCCTACTGACTCCTCCTTTCCTAGTGGGAGTCAGAGAGGGGGAAGGAACGAGAAGGAGAGAGGGAGGGAGGAAAGAGGCCCCCCCCAACTTGTCCAATTCGGACTCCCAAGGAAGGGTGCACGGCCAGCCCTAAGCCCTCTCCTCTCTCTCCCACAAGGCCCATGTTGGCCCATTAGATCCCTCGGGGGTTCCGATAACCTCCCGGTACTCCGATAAATATCCGGTGACCCCCGGAACTCATCCAGTGTCCGTATATAGTCATCCAATATATCAATCTTTATGTGTCGACCATTTTGAGACTCCTCGTCATGTCTATGATCATATCGGGGACTCCGAACAACCTTCGGTACATCAAAACACATAAACTCATAATACCGATCGTCACCGAACGTTAAGCGTGCGGACCCTACGGGTTCGAGAACTATGTAGACATGACCGAGACATGTCTCCCGTGAATAACCAATAGCGAAACATGGATTCTCATATTGGCTCCTACATATTCTACGAAGATCTTTATCGGTCAAACCACATAACAAAATACATTGTTCCCTTTGTCATCGGTATGTTACTTGTCCGAGATTCGATCGTCGGTATCTCAATACCTAGTTCAATCTCGTTACCAGTAAGTCACTTTACTCGTTCGTAATGCAACATCCCGCAACTAACTCATTAGTCACATTGCTTGCAAGGCTTATAGTGATGTGCATTACCGAGAGGGCCCAGAGATACCTCTCCGACAATCGGAGTGACAAATCCTATTCTCGATCTATGCCAACTCAACAAGTACCATTGGGGACACCTGTAGAGCACCTTTATAATCACTCAGTTACGTTTTGATGTTTGGTAGCACACAATGTGTTCCTCCGGTATTCAGGAGTTGCATAATCTCATAGTCATAGGAACATGTATAAGTCATGAAGAAAGCAATAGCAGTAAACTAAAACGATCAAGTGCTAAGCTAACGGAATGGGTCAAGTCAATCACATCATTCTGCCAATGATGTGATCCCGTTTATCAAATGACAACTCATGTCTATGGTTAGGAAACTATAACCATCTTTGATCAACGAGCTAGTCAAGTAGAGGCAACTAGTGAGACTATGTTTGTCTATGTATTCACACATGTATTATGTTTCCGGTTAATACAATTCTAGCATGAATAATAAACACTTATCATGAAATAAGGAAATAAATAATAACTTTATTATTGCCTCTAGGGCATATTTCCTTCAGTCTCCCACTTGCACTAGAGTCAATAAAATAGATTACAAAGTAATGATTCTAACACCCATGGAGTCTTGGTGTTGATCATGTTTTTCTCGTGAGAGAGGCTTAGTCAAGGGGTCTGCAACACTCAGATTCGTATGTATCTTGCAAATATCTATCTCTCCCACCTAGAATTGATCACGGATGGAATTGAAGCGTCTCTTGATGTACTTGGTTCTCTTGTGAAATCTGGATTCCTTTGCCAAGGCAATTGCACTAGTATTGTCATAAAAGATTTTCATTGGACCCGATGCACTAGGTATGACACCTAGATCGGATATGAACTCCTTCATCCAGACTCCTTCATTTGCTGCTTCTGAAGTAGCTATGTACTCCACCTCACATGTAGATCCTGCCACGACGCTTTGTTTAGAACTACACCAACTGATAGCTCCACCGTTCAATATAAACACGTATCCAGTTTGCGATTTAGAATCGTCCGGGTCAGTGTCAAAGCTTGCATCAACGTAACCATTTACGACGAGCTCTTTGTCACCTCCATAAACGAGAAACATATCCTTAGTCCTTTTCAGGTATTCCAAGATGTTCTTGACCGCTGTCCAGTGATCCACTCTTGGATTACTTTGGTACCTCCTTGCTAAACTAATAGCAAGTCACACGTCAGGTCTAGTACACAACATTGCATACACGATAGAGCCTATGGCTGAAGCATAGGAACACTTCTCATTTTCTCTCTATCTTCTGCAGTGGTCAGGCATTGAGTCTGACTCAACTTCACACCTTGTAACACAGGCAAGAACCCTTTCTTTCATTGATCCATTTTGAAATTTTTCAAAACTTTATCAAGGTATGTGCTTTGTGAAAGTCCAATTAAGCGTCTTGATCTATCTCTATAGATCTTGATGCCCAATATATAAGCAGCTTCACCAAGGTCTTTCGTTGAAAAACTTTTATTCAAGTTTTCTTTTATGCTATCCAAAAATTCTATATCATTTCAAATCAACAATATGTCGTCCACATATAGTATTAGAAATGCTACAGAGCTCCCACTCACTTTCTTGTAAATACAGGCTTCTCCAAAAGTCTGTATAAAACCATATGATTTGATCACACTATCAAAACGTTTATTCCAACTCCGAGAGGCTTGCACCAGTCCATAAATGGATCGCTGGAGCTTGCACACTTTGTTACCACCTTTTGGATCGACAAAACCTTCTGGTTGCATCATATACAACTCTTCTTCTAGAAATCCATTCAGGAATGTAGTTTTGACATCCATTTGCCAAATTTCATAATCATAAAATGCGGCAATTGCTAACATGATTCGGACAGACTTAAGCATCGCTATGGGTGAGAAAATCTCATCGTAGTCAACCCCTTGAACTTGTCGAAAACCTTTCGCAACAAGTCGAGCTTTGTAGACAGTAACATTACCGTCAGCGTCAGTCTTCTCCTTGAAGATCCATTTATTCTTGATGGCTTACCGATCATCGGGCAAGTCAACCAAAGTCCACACTTTGTTCTCATACATGGATCCCATCTCAAATTTCATGGCCTCAAGCCATTTTGCAGAATCTAGGCTCATCATTGCTTCCTCATAGTTCGTAGGTTCGCAATGGTCAAGTAACATGACCTCCAGAATAGGATTACCGTACCACTCTGGTGTGGATCTTATTCTGGTTGACCTACGAGGTTCGGTAGTAACTTGATCTAAAGTTTCTTGATCAATATCATTAGCTTCCTCACTAATTGGTGTAGGTGTCATAGGAACCGGTTTCTGTGATGAACTACTTTCCAATAAGGGAGCAGGTACAGTTACCTCATCAAGTTCTAGTTTCCTCCCACTCACTTCTTTTGAGAGAAACTCCTTCTCTAGAAAGGATCCATTCTTAGCAAGGAATGTTTTTCCTTCGGATCTGTGATAGAAGGTGTACCCAACAGTTTCCTTTGGGTATCCTATGAAGACACATTTCTCCGATTTGGGTTCGAGCTTATCAGGTTGAAGCTTTTTCACAATAGCATCGCAGACCCAAACTTTAAGAAACGACCACTTTGGTTTCTTGCCAAACCATAGTGAGGGAGTCCCGGACTAGGGGGTGTCCGGATAGCCGGACTATCATCATCGGCCGGACTCCAAGACTATGAAGATACAAGATTGAAGACTTCGTCCCGTGTCCGGATGGGACTTTCCTTGGCGTGGAAGGCAAGCTTGGCAATACGGATATGTAGATCTCCTACCATTGTAACCGACTTTGGGTAACCCAAGCCCTCTCCGGTGTCTATATAAACCGGATGGCTTTAGTCCATAGGACGAACAACAATCATACCATAGGCTAGTTTCTAGGGTTTAGCCTCCTTGATCTCATGGTAGATCTACTCTTGTAACCCACGTCATCAATATTAATCAAGCAGGACGTAGGGTTTTACCTCCATCAAGAGGGCCCGAACCTGGGTAAAAACATCGTGTCCCTCGTCTCCTGTTACCATCCGCCTAGACGCACAGTTCGGGACCCCCTACCCGAGATCCGCCGGTTTTGACACCGACATTGGTGCTTTCATTGAGAGTTCCTCTGTGTCGTCACCGATAGGCTCGATGGCTTCTTCGATCATCAACAACGATGCAGTCCAGGGTGAGACCCTCCTCCCCGGACAGATCTTCGTATTCGGCGGCTTCGCACTGCGGGCCAATTCGCTTGGCCAACTGGAGCAGATCGAAGGCTACGCCCCTGGCCGTCAGGTCAGATCTGGAAGTTTGAACTTCACGGCTGACATCTGCGGGGACTTGATCCTTGATGGATTCGAGCCACAGCCAAGTGCGCCGCACTGTCACGATGGGCACGATTTAGCTCTGCAGCCGGACAGTACCCTCGAGGCCGCACTTGAGCCCGCTCCGATCTTTGATTCAGAGCCGGCTGCGCAGATCGAGGACGGATGGCTAGACACAGCCTCAGGGGCTGCAACCTCTACGGCGTTAGAGCCGAACACTGATCTTGTCCCTCACGAAGCTCGTGACTCCGAGGTGCCAGACTCCGAACCTCCCGCGCCCCCTCCGGTCAAATCCGACTGGGCGCCGATCATGGAGTTCACCGAGGCGGACATCTTTCAACACTCACCTTTTTGCGACATCTTGAGTTCTCTAAAGTACCTCTCGTTATTAGGAGAGCCCTGGCCGGACTGCGGTCAGGACGGTTGGGATGCGGACGACGAAAAAATTCAAAACCCACCCACCACCCACTTGGTAGCCACTGTCGACAATCTAACCGACATGCTAGACTACGACTCCGAAGACATAGATGGTATGGACGACGATGCCGGAGACGACCAAGAGCCAGTGCCTACTGGGCACCGGAACGCCACCCCAACTCATGACGTATGCATGGTGGATACACCAAAAGGAAGCGACAATGAGGAAAACGGGACGTCGCGAAGGACAACTCCCCCAACAAACAACCAAAACGGCGACGCAAGCGCCGCCCGAAGACCGGCCTCGATAAAGACAGCACCCATACGAACCCGGCCCTAGAGAAGGGCGAAGCAGTGGAAGACGCACATGCCACCAAGCAGCCATCCGAGCATGATAAATTGGACAAGCAACCCATCCCCGGCGAAGACGATCTCACATCACCAGAGCATACGAACCTTCATAAAAGGCTCATCGCCACTGCAAGAAGTTTGAAGAAGCAAAAGCGGAAGCTCAAAACAGCGGAGGACGCACTCAGAATGAGATGGAGCAAAGTACTCAACACTGCAGATAAATATGGCGCTAGTCACTAGACAAAGAGCTACCCGAAGCGCAAGCTTTTGCCCGAGTTTGACGAGGAGGCCTTAGAGCCCCCGCAGTCAAAAAAAGAAAGAAGCCGCCTGGCCGGATAGACGACCAGATGACAGGCCAAGTGCAACAAGGGGCGCCGCACACAAGCCGGCACAGGATGAGCTTAAAGACCCTCGGAAAAAGGATGACCCAGCCAGGTCTATCTATGGGCCAAAAAATAAGACTCCAGGAAGCAACATAACCCGCCGAGCACTTGAAGACAATGGCACACCCAAATACAGGGGCGCCGCACACCCACTATGTTTCACCGACGAGGTGCTGGATCATGGATTTCCAGCGGGATTCAAACCCGTAAACATAGAAGCATATGACGGAACAACAAACCCCGGAGTCTGGATTGAGGATTATATCTCTCCATGCCATAAAATACCTACCCCTCAAGCTCAAAGGGCCAGCTCGGCATTGGCTTAAAAGCCTCCCTGAAAATACCATCGGAAGTTGGGAAGAGCTTGAAGATGCATTTCGAGCAAATTTTCAAGGGACTTATGTCCGCCCTCCAGATGCAGATGATTTAAGTCACATAACTCAACAGCCCGGAGAGTCATCACGCAAATTTTGGAACAAGTTTCTCACTAAAAAGAACCAAATAGTCGACTGTCCGGACGCTGAAGCCTTAGCAGCCTTTAAACACAACGTCCGAGACGAATGGCTCGCCAGACACCTCGGCCGGGAAAAACCAAGAACAATGGCCACATTAACAAGCCTCATGACCCGCTTTTGCGCTGGGGAAGACAGCTGGTTGGCTAGATGCAGCACCAGCGACCCGAGTACATCCGAAGTCAGGGATGGAAATGGGAAATCACGACACAGAAAAGATCAGCGCCGGAACAAGGAAAACGGCCCAAGTAGTACGGCGGTCAACGCCGGATTCAAAAGCTCTCGTCCGAATAACAAAGCACTGCCCCTCAAGGACAACAGTGAAGAGCTATCCAACCTAAACATGATTCTGGACAGGCTATGTCAAATACATGGTACCACCGGAAAGCCTGCAAACCATACCCACAGAAATTGTTGGGTCTTCAAGCAGTCCGGCCGACTTAGCGCCAAACACAAGGGGCTCGACACACCAAGCGAAATTGACGAACCCCAAAAGCAGCACTCCGGACAACAGAAGACTTTCCCATTAGAAGTCAAGATAGTGAACTCACTTCATGTGATAACACGAGAAGACAGCGCGGCACGTGACATACCAGGACACCGTCCGCAGAATAGGGATAGACCCTACCAAAATTCACCATAAACAGCATTTCCTTCACAGGAGTGGCGCCAGGCCTTTAAGCCAATTATACGGGCTCTGCACTACCAGAGGTTGTGTTCGGTTCATCCGACAACCCCCGTCGCGAAAAAGCTCACTCTCCATAGCGCCCCATTTTACAGTGGCCCTCGAGCACTCCGGGGACGCAAAGCTTACGCCTGCTTTAACGCAATACCACATTACACGCCCTTTATACTTACAATGCCCGGTCAACGCGGCATAATCTCTTTAAAGAGTAACTCCGAGTGTTCCTCGACCACGGAGAGCGTGGGGCTGCCTCGACAGCTAATCCGACCTTGCAGGTCAAGGCCCCTAAACACAGGTCATTCCGACCCCGGACACGGTTAGGCGAGTCCGGCGTAAATAAACAAGGGGCTTCCCAGCCGCATATCGCGTCTAAATGATGAGAGCGAATAAAGCTCAACTTTGTTCATCTTCCAAATTACACTTTTAATACAAACTTTTGGCACGATATTTTTTAGAAACTAAGTCCTTCTCTTTTACAGATGAAGCATGTGCTACACCCGTCCAGGATACAGCACAACGGAGACACAGGCGCAGATGTGCAGCAGGGACCCGTTGCAAGGATTCTTTTTAGATTAAGACCCTGTGTAAACCTTTCTTACTGTCTCTTGATGATACACATCCCCCGGTTTCCTACCATAGCCGAGGAGGAGGCTGGCGTTTTGGCATCGGCCGCGTCAGAAGTTCCTACCTGTACCAGGACAGTACGGGCTTAGGGCATTATTCTGCCCGGTATCATAAAGACCGAACACCTCAGGGAGTGTTCGGCGTCTCGAGTTAGGCCTTATATGCATCAGCTTCGAATCATGGCTTTGGTCAAATGTTGGGTTTGCCCGGCTCCTGTGTTTTGCTGCCTTACGTTCCGTATCATCGGCTAACGCGGCACCAGGAGAACTACTGCGTTGTGCCCCGGTTTGGCCGGGCGAGCACCTCAGTAGAGAAAGCCGAAAACTGACTGTCATGATATAGCGAGAGACTGGTGAACCACTTGATCGACCATTGGAATGTTTAGAATTCCTCCGCTTTGACGAAGGACCGCTTCCCGGTCAGGCACATACGCGCCTCCGTGTTCGGAGAAGAGCGGTGCCGCCAGGGGCTATATAGTAGCCCCACATTCGAGCTCCTATGGCTAAGTGAAAGTGATAAAGCATTATAGTCCGGTTGCCTAGTTTGATACGCTATCACCTCCTTAAAAGGACCAAGACGTTGGATTAAGTGTGAAAAAGCGCTTTTCTTTTTGCAAACACCCCGCACCATGTGCATGGGGGCTGAAGCCAAAGACTGCCATCTTTCAGATTATAACATATATATACGGCCGCACAGGAGATAGTTCAATACTTGAGCAGACAAGTATAAAAAGCTATTGCATTATAAACATCATATCAGAAATCATAATTGTCATTCAAACATAACATTTTTCGAGCATTGCGACTCTATTAACCGAGCGCCCTGCAGGACTTCCTCAAAATAGTGCTTGGTGGGGAATCGGCTTTTGTCTGAACCCCGGGACGCAACAGCGGTGGCATCCATCTTCGCCTAGTATGTTTTACCACGGGCGAGAGCCATCCGTGCACCTTCTATACACGCCGACCGCTTCATCGCCCCAATACGCGGCACCGCCCCAAGGAATTGCTGCAACAAGCCAAAATAACTCTTCAGCTTGGGCCTTCCCGGCCACAGATGAGTGACCACATCCGTCATGGCAAGTCCGGACAGTCTATTCAGCTCAGCCCACTCAACCAGCCGATCACTCAATGGAAGTGGACGCTCCGGACTATGGAATTGAGACCAGAAAAGCTCTTCCATTTTGTGATCCTTCTGACTTCGGAAGTGCATGACTGCTTCCGCCGCACTCGCTGCCAAGTCCAGATAAGGATCCTCCGCACCGTACAGTCGGCCCAGCTGAGCATACTTCGGATCTATGAACTTCCTACGCAGCATAAAGGGCTTTCCAGCCACAATGTCCCCTACCTGACGCAGTTCCTCCTTCATAGCCCGCATCGAACTATGGGCATCCTTGGCTTCGGCGTCGGCCTTCTTCAGGTCCTCTTGCTCCGCTTGGCGTTCTCTTCCAAGAACTTCCTGGCAGTCGGTAGCAACTTTTAATTTTGCAGCCATTTCTGCCATCTCCTCCCTGCTTCGGCAGTGAGCAGCCTTCTCGGCTTCTAGCTCTTCCGCTGCCTTCGAGGCAGCCGCCTCGCTTTTTCTGGCTTGCTCCTTGACCCGAGCAAGTTCTGCTCGAAGGTCTTCCACAGCAGCAGCACCATCTGCATCCAGCATACAAATTGTAAGGAAGGGGCATCAGCTCCCTTACTGTGCGACCGTGGATCAACCACATACCTTGTGACTCATCAAGTCGTTTATTAACCAGCGAGATGTCCGCATCCGCAACGTCGAGTTGCCTCTTCAGCTCGGCTAATCCATCAGTCCGGCTAGCCACCAAACGATCCGCCACCTGCATAGGAAAGGTGACATTCTATAACTGAGATTATGATCCTCGGCACACTGTCGCTTTCGACAGCATACCAAGTCTCAGGGGCTACTATCTATACAGGGCGCACTTCATGTGCAAAACTGTCAAAAGGTATGTCATTTTTTGCGTACCTCAAAACCTGTCAGCAAGCTTCCGATGGCCTCATACAACCCGCTCTCGGTGGACGAGATCCTTTCAATCACCATACTCATTAATATACGGTGATCTTCCGAGATAGACGACCTCTTAAGCAAATCCTGCAGCTCCACCGGCTGTACTCTAATGGGTGCCGAACTCTCTGGCCCCGCCGGACTCGGGGAGACCCTCCGCGACGACACCTCAGGGTCGTCCGCCCCGCACGATGGGGCGGCAGATGGAGGCGTTTCACTCTCTATCATCTCTGAACGAAGGTCTCCCGAAGATGAGTTGTGCTGAGACGGGCTAAGATCCGAACTACAAGGTGAAAACTTCGGTTACCCTTAGAAATTAAGCAGGGACGTTCACTATTATAAAATCCCCCTTTTTTTACTTACGGCTCGCTAGAGGGCTGATTCCTTTGAGGAGACAGTTCGGCCGGGTTCCTTCCCGGCACCGGACCTTCCGGAACAGATTTCTTTCCCCGCTTTGGGGCCTTGGCCTCCGGGTCTTCGGAAGCGATCCTCTTCTCCCCCTAGAAGGAGGAACTCTCGATTCCTCCCTTACTGAAAGCCTTCTTGACGGAGGTGGTAGTTTCCCTATGCCCCCCTTCGCCCTCCTCCGAAGGTGCGACCTCCAACATTTTGATTAACACGGGATCCTGCGTGGTCTCAGGGAGGGGGCCGGACACCGTATCAGTTTTGCTTGCGCTATCCACTCCTGTCCAAGGGATAGCTGGATAAAAGGCAAACCCATGATAAACAAATGGATGATATGTCCGGACACAGGGCTACTTACTTGAGTATCCGGGCGATTGCATCTTAGGCCAGCATCCTCGGTCAAGCCCGGATGCATCTCTTGCAATCCGAAGAATAGTTTATACATCTCCGCGGGTGTCAAACCCATGAATTGTTGAAGAGCTCGTGGCCCCTCCGGATTGAATTCCCACAGGTGGAGGGGGCGACATTTGCAGGGCAGTAGGCGCCGGATCAGCATAACCTGTACCACTACGACCAGATTAATCTCCCTTTCTTGGAGACCTCGAATCCGGTCCTGCAACATGGGTATGTCTTTCGACGGCCCCCAGTCATGCCCCCTGTTGACCCATGACGTCAGCCGTTGTGGAGGGCCCGAGCGGAAGATGGGCGGCGGCTTCTGCCTGCTGCCCCTGGGAGCGGTGATGTAGAACCACTCCTGTTGCCACAAGCCGAGCTCCTCCTGAAAAGAGCCCTCGGGCCATGGAGCATCGGCCCTCTTGCTTATAATCGCCCCGCCGCACTCTGCCTGACGCCCCTCGATCATCTTCGGCTCCACGTTGAAGGTTTTGAGCCACAAGCCGAAGTGAGGGGTGGTGCGGAGAAAGGCTTCGCAAACGACAATAAACGATGAGATGTGGAGGATGGACTCCGGCGCCAGGTCATGGAATTCCAGCCCATAGTAAAACATGAGCCCCCTCACGAAGGGGTCCATCGGGAAGCCTAAACCCCGGCGGAGGTGAGACACGAACACAACGCTCTCGCCGGGCTCGGGAGTAGGAATAACCTGCCCTTGGGCAGGCAACCTATGCGAAATCTCGTAGGTCAAGTACCTGACGTCTCTCAGCTTCAACACGTCTTCTTCCATGACGGAGGAGGGCATCCACCGGCCCCGTAGGTTGGAGCCGGACATTGTCGAAGGTCGAAGGTGCCTAAATCTGGAGCCCTGGGTCCTGGAACTCGGGGGCGAGGGGCGAATTCGATTGAAGATTGAAGAAAAAGAACCGGCCTTGGTCTCATTATAAAGAGGAAGAATACCGAGAGCCGTCCCCGTGACCATTTGGAACCCGCCTTCGATGGAGGGGGCGTGGCAACAGGCGCGGTTGGGTTACCCACGTCCGTATTTATGGGAGTCAAGGAATAAGGGGAACATGATCTCTGCTTCGACAAGACGTGCCAAGGAAACCGCTTCGCTAAACGTGCTGAGGTGGTACAATCAAAACAATTTACGTAAAGGCTTGGTTGTGATGTGACGTCACGCCATCAAATACATCAGCAGATTGAACTTGTGTAAATATTATTCTCTCTACGGTGGTATGTGGAAATTATTTTTGCAGAGCCGGACACTATCCTGGTGTTCACAATCTTCTATAAATTATTCGGAGGAGGAACCCGCCTTGCAATGCCGAAGACAATATGCGCGCCGGACTCGTCGTCATTGAAGCCTGGTTCAGGGGCTAAATGGGAGTCCCGGACTAGGGGGTGTCCGGATAGCCGGACTATCATCATCGGCCGGACTCCAAGACTATGAAGATACAAGATTGAAGACTTCGTCCCGTGTCCGGATGGGACTTTCCTTGGCGTGGAAGGCAAGCTTGGCGATACGGATATGTAGATCTCCTACCATTGTAACCGACTTTGTGTAACCCTAGCCCTCTCCAGTGTCTATATAAACCAGATGGCTTTAGTCCATAGGACGAACAACAATCATACCATAGGCTAGCTTCTAGGGTTTAGCCTCCTTGATCTCGTGGTAGATCTACTCTTGTAACCCACATCATCAATATTAATCAAGCAGGACGTAGGGTTTTACCTCCATCAAGAGGGACCGAACCTGGGTAAAAACATCGTGTCCCTCGTCTCCTGTTACCATCCGCCTAGACGCACAGTTCGGGACCCCCTACCCGAGATCCGCCGGTTTTGACACCGACACATAGTTCATAAGGCGTCGTCTCAACGGATTTAGATGGTGCCCTATTTAACGTGAATGCAGCCGCCTACAAAGCATAACCCCAAAACGATAGCGGTAAATCAGTAAGAGACATCATAGATCGCACCATATCTAATAAAGTGTGGTTACGACGTTTGGACACACCATTACGTTGTGGTGTTCCGGGTGGCATGAGTTGCGAAACTATTACGCATTGTTTCAAATGAAGACCAAACTCGTATCTCAAATATTCTCCTCCATGATTAGATCATAGAAACTTCATTTTCTTATTATGATGATTTTCCACTTCACTCTGGAATTCTTTGAACTTTTCAAATGTTTCAGACTTATGTTTCATTAGGTAGATATACCCATATCTCCTTAAATCATCTGTGAAGGTGAGAAAATAACGATACCCGACGCGAGCCTCAATATTCATCAGACCGCATACAACAGTATGTATGATTTCCAACAAATCTGTTGCTCGCTCCATTTTTTCGGAGAACGGTGTTTTAGTCATCTTGCCCATGAGGCATGGTTCACAAGTACCAAGTGATTCATAATAAAGTGATTCCAAAAGTCCATCAGTATGGAGTTTCTTCATGCGCTTTACACCAGTATGACCTAAACGGCAGTGCCACAAATAAGTTGCACTATCATTATCAACTCTGCATCTTTTGGCTTCAACGTTATGAATATGTGTATCACTACAATCGAGATTCGACAAAAATAGACCACTCTTCAAGGGTACATGACCATAAAAGATATTACTCATATAAATAGAACAACCATTATTCTCAGATTTAAATGAATAACCGTCTCACATCAAACAAGATCCAGATATAATGTTCATGCTTAACGCTGGCACCAAATAACAATTATTCGGGTCTAAAACTAATCCCGAAGGTAGATGTAGAGGTAGCGTGCCGACCGCGATCACATCGACTTTGGAACCATTTCCCACGCGCATCGTCACCTCATCCTTAGCCAATCTTCGCTTAATTCGTAGTCCCTGTTTCGAGTTGCAAATATTAGCAACAGAACCAGTATCAAATACCCAGGTGCTACTGCGAGCTTTAGTAAGGTACACATCAATAACATGTATATCACATATATCTTTGTTCACCTTGCCATCCTTCTTATCCGCCAAATACTTGGGGCAGTTCCGATTCTAGTGGCCAGTCCCTTTGCAGTAGAATCACTCAGTCTTAGGCTTAGGTCCTGACTTTGGTTTCTTCTCCTGAGCAGCAACTTGTTTGACGTTCTTCTTGAAGTTCCCCTTCTTCTTCCCTTTACCCTTTTTCTTGAAACTGGTGGTCTTGTTGACCATCAACACTTGATGCTCCTTCTTGATTTCTACCTCTGCAGCCTTTAGCATCGCGAAGGGCTCGGGAATTGTCTTTTCCATCCCTTGCATATTATAGTTCATCAGAAGCTCTTGTCTATCTATAACAACATAGACAAGCAATAAACTATCAGGTACTAAGTTCATGATAAATGAAAGTTCAATTAATAAAATCACTTAAGTACTCCCACTTAGACAGGCATCCCTCTAATCATCTAAGTAATCACGTGATCCAAATCAACTAAACCAGTTCCGATCATCACATGAAATGGAGTAGTTTTCAATGGTGAACATCACTATGTTGATCATATCTACTATATGATTCACGCTCGACCTTTCGGTCTCAGTGTTCCGAGGCCATATCTGCATATGCTAGGCTCGTCAAGTTTAACCCGAGTATTTCTACGTGTGCAAACTGGCTTGCACCCGTTTTATGTGAACGTACAACTTATCACACCCGATCATCACATGGTGTCTCAGCACGACAAACTTTGGCACCGGTGCATACCCAGGGAGAACACTTATACCTTGAAATTTAGTGATGGATCATCTTATAATGCTACCGTTAATCAAAGAAAAATAAGATGCATAAAAGATAAACATCACATGAAATCATTATAAGTGATATGATATGGCTATCATCATCTTGTGCCTTTGATCTCCATCTCCAAAGCACCGTCATGATCACCATTGTCACCGGCGCGACACCTTGATCTCCATCGTAGCATCGTTGTCGTCTCGCCAACTATTGCTTCTACCACTATCACTACCGCTTAGTGATAAAGTAAAGCAATTACATGGCGATTGCATTTCATACAATAAAGCGAGAACCATATGGCTCCTGCCAGTTGCCGATAACTCTGTTAAAAAACATGATCATCTCATATAATAAAATATAGCATCATGTCTTGACCATATCACATCACAACATGCCCTGCAAAAACAAGTTAGACGTCCTCTACTTTGTTGTTGCAAGTTTTACGTGGCTGCTACGGGCTAAGCAAGAACCGTTCTTACCTACGCATCAAAACCACAATGATATTTCGTCAAGTTGGTGTTGTTTTAACCTTCAACAAGGATCGGGCGTAGCCACACTCGATTCAACTAATGTTGGAGAAACTGACACCCGCCAGCCACCTGTGTGCAAAGCACGTCGGTAGAACCAGCCTCGCGTAAGCATACGTGTAATGTCGGTCCGGGCTGCTTCATCCAGCAATACCGCTGAATCAAAGTATGACATGCTGGTAAGCAGTATGACTAGTATCGCCCACAACTCACTTGTGTTCTACTCGTGCATATAACATCTATGCATAAACCTGGCTCGGATGCCACTGTTGGGGAACGTAGTAATTTCAAAAAAAATCCTTCGCACACACAAGATCATGGTGACGCATAGCAACGAGAGGGGAGAGTGTCGTCCATGTACCCTCGTAGACCATAAGCGGAAGCATTATGACAACGCGGTTGATGTAGTCGTACGTCTTCACGATCGACCGATCCTAGTACCGAACGTATGACACCTCCGCGATCTGCACACATTCAGCTCGGTGACGTCCCACGAACTCACGATCCAGTAGAGCTTCAAGGGAGAGTTCCGTCAGCACGACGGCGTGATGACGGTGTTGATGAAGCTACCGATGAAGGGCTTCACGTAAGCACCGCAACGATATAACCGAGGTGGATTATGGTGGAGGGGGGCACCGCACACCACTAAAGATCAATGATCAACTTGTGTGTCTTGGGGTGCCCCCCTGCCCCCGTATATAAAGGAGCTAGGGGGGAGGCGACCGGCCAAGGAGGAGGGCGCGCCAAGGGGGGAGTCTTACTCCCACCGGGAGTAGGAGAGGGGGAAGGAAGGAGAAGGAGAGAGGGAGAACAGAAGGGGCGTCGCCCCCCACCCCTCCCCCCTCCTTGTCCAATTCGGACTCCCAAGGGGGGGGCGCCAGCCCTAGGCCCTCTCCTCTCTCTCCCACAAGGCCCATGTTGGCCCATTAGATCCCCTGGGGGTTCCGATAACCTCCCGGTACTACGATAAATATTCGGTGACCCCCGGAACTCATCCGGTGTCCGAATATAGTCATTCAATATATCAATATTTATGTCTCGACCATTTCGAGACTCCTCGTCATGTCCGTGATCATATCCCGGACTCCGAAAAACCTTCGGTACATCAAAACACATAAACTCATAATACCGATCGTCACCGAATGTTAAGCGTGAGGACCCTACAGGTTTGAGAACTACGTAGACATGACCGAGACACGTCTCCGGTCAATAACTGCTACGTATGGAGCTTGCGTTGGTTTTCCTTGAAGAGGAAAGGGTGATGCAGCAAACTAGCGTAAGTATTTCCCTTAGTTTTGGAGAACCAAGGTATCAATCTAGTAGGAGGCTCCTCAAAAGTCCCACGCACCTACACAAACAAACAAGAACCTCGCAACCAGTGCAATAAAGGGGTTATCAATCCCTTCAAGGCCACTTGTGAAACTGAGATCTAATAGATTGGAAAATATTTTTGGTATTTTTATGATATAGATTGGAAAAGTAAAGATGCAAAGAAAAGTAGATGGAAAACTTATATGATAAAATATAGACCCGGGGGCCATAGGTTTCACTAGTGGCTTCTCTCAAGATAGAACAAATTACTGTCGAGCAATTGATAGAAAAGCGAATAATTATGAGATTATCTAGGCATGATCATGTATATAGGCATCACGTCCGTGATAAGTAGACCGACTCCTACCTGCATCTACTACTATTACTCCACACATCCACCGCTATCCAGCATGCATCTAGAGTATTAAGTTCATAAGAACAGAGTAACACATTAAGAAAGATGACATGATGTAGAGGGATAAACTCATGCAATATGATATAAACCCCATTTTTTTATCCTTGATGGCAACAATACAATGCGTGCCTTGCTTCCCCTGCTGTCACTGGGAAAGGACACCGCAAGATTGAACCCAAAGCTAAGCACTTCTCCCATTGCAAGAAAGATCAATCTAGTAGGCCAAACCAAACTGATAATTCAAAGACACTTGCAAAGATAACTTAATCACACAAAAAAGGATTCAGAGGAGATTCAAATATTTCTCATAGATAAACTTGATCATTAATCCACAATTCATCGGATCTCGACAAACACACTGCAAAAAGAGTTACATCGAATAGATCTCCAAGAAGATCGAGGAGAACTTTTTATTGAGATTCAAAGAGAGAGAAGAAGTCATCTAGCTAATAACTATGGACCCGAAGGTTTGTGGTAAACTACTCACAACTCATCGGAAGGGCCTTGGAGATGATGTAGAGGCCCTCCGTGGTCGATTCCGCCTCCGGTGGAGCGCCGGCGAAGGCTCCAAGATGAGATCTCGCGGATACAGAAGGTTACGGCGGTGGAAATAGTTTTTCGTGGTACTCCTCGAAGGTTTCAGGGTACGTAGGTATATATAGGAGGAAGAAGTAGGTCGGTGGACGCTCGAGGGGCCCCCGAGGGTGGGGGCACGCCCATCTGTAGGTGGCGCGCCGGGCATCCTCGTGGCCGCCTCCTCTGTTGCTTGACGTCCACTCCAACTTCCCTGGATCACGTTTGTTCCAAAAAGATCTCTCCCGAAGGTTTCATTCCGTTTGGACTCCGTTCGATATTCCTTTGCTTCGAAACACTGAAATAGGCAAAAAAACAGCACTTCGGGCCGGGCCTCCGGTTAGTAGGTTAGTCTCAAAAATGATATAAAAGTGTAAAGTAAATCCCATAAACATCCAAAACGGGTAATATAATAGCATGGAACAATCAAAAATTATAGATACGTTGGAGACGTATCAAGGATCCCCAAGCTTAATTCCTGCTCGTCCTCGAGTACGTAAATGATGAAAAAAGAATTTTTGATGTGGAATTCTACCTAGCATAATTCTCAATGTAATTTTCTTTATTGTGGCATGAATGTTCAGATCCAAATGATTCAAAATAAAAGTTCATATTGACATAAGAAATAGTAATACTTCAAGCATACTAATCAAAGGAATCATGTCTTCTCAAAATAACATGGCTAAAGAAAGTTATCCCTACAAAATCATATAGTCTGGCGTTGCTCTATCTTCATCACACAAAGTATTTAATCATGCACAACCCCGATGACAAGCCAAGCAATTGTTTCATACTTTAGTAATCTCAAACTTTTTCAACTTTCACGCAATACATGAGCGTGAGCCATGGACATAGCACTATATGTGGAATAGAATGGTGGTTAAAAAGGAGAAGATAGTCTCACATCAACTAGGCGTATCAACGGGCTATGGAGATGCCCATTAATAGATATCAATGTAGTGAGTAGGGATTGCCATGCAACGGATGCACTACAGCTATAAATGTATGAAAGCTCAAAAAAGAAACTAAGTGGGTGTGCATCCAACTCGTTTGCTCACAAAGACCTAGGGCATTTGAGGAAGCCCATCATTGGAATATACAAGCCAAGTTCTATAATGAAAAAATTTCCATTGGTATATGAAAGTGACAACATAGGAGACTCTCTATCATGAAGATCATGGTGCTATTTTGAAGAACAAATGTGGTAAAAAGGATAGTAGCATTGTCCCTTCTCTCTTTTTCTCTTATTTTTTTATTTGGCCTTTCTCTTTTTGGCCTCTTTTATATATA
>NC_041385.1:779013934-779033090 GCF_002162155.2 Triticum dicoccoides
TATAAAGTCCGAAGTCTCATCCCGACTTGTGGGGGAATCATAGTCTCCATCATCCTTTCCTCACTGGGACAATGCTCTAATAATGAAGATCATCACACTTTTATTTACTTACAACTCAATACTTAGAACAAGATATGACTCTATATGAATGCCCCCGGTGGTGTACCGGGATATGCAATGAATCAAGAGTGACATGTATGAAAATTATGAAGATGTCCTTGCCACAAATACGATGTCAACTACATGATCATGCAAAGAGCAATATGACAATGATGATGCGTGTCATAAAAACGGAACGGTGGAAATGCCATAATAGGTAGGTATGGTGGCTGTTTTGAGGAAGGTATATGGTGAGTGTATGGTACCGGCAAAAGTTGCGCGGCACAATAGAGGCTAGCAATGGTGAAAGGGTGAGACTGCGTATAATCCATGGACTCAACATTAGTCATAAAGAATTCATATACTTTTTGCAAAAATCTACAAGCCTTTAAAAACAAAGTACTACGCGCATGCTCCTAGGGGGGTAGATTGGTAGGAAAAGACCATCGCTCATCCCCGACCGCCACTCATAAGGAAGACAATCAATAAATAAAATTCCGCTCCAACTTCATCACAAAGTGGTTCACCATACGTGCATGCTACGGGAATCACAAACTTTATAACAAGTATTATTTAAATTCATAATCACCCAACTAGCATGACTCTAACATTACCACCTCTAATAACTCAAAACAATTATCAAGCATCAAATTGATCAAACCATCCAGTTCACTTTCTATGATAGTTTTTATTATACCCAACTTGGATGCCCATCATTCTAGAACCAATTTTATAACCATAGCAAATACCATGCTGTTCTAAGAGACTCTCAAAATAATATAAGTGGAGCATGAGAGATCAACAATTTCTACAAAATTAAGCCACCGTCGTGCTCTAAAAGATATAAGTGAAGCACTAGAACAAAACTATCTACCTCAAAAGATATAAGTGAAGCACATAGAGTATTCTAATAAATTCTAATCAAGTGTGCTTCTCCCAAAAGGTGTGTACAGCAAGGATGATTGTGGTAAACTAAAAATAAAAGACTAATATCATACAAGACGCTCCAAGCAAAACACATATCATGTGGTGAATAAAAATATAGCTCCAAGTAAAGTTACCGATATACGAAGACGAAAGAGGGGATGCCTTCCGGGGCATCCCCAGGCTTAGGCTTTTAGTTATCCTTGAATATCTTGGGGTGCCATGGGCATCCCCAAGCTTAGCCTCTTGCCACTTCTTATTCCATAATCCATCAAATCTTTACCCAAAACTTAAAAACTTCACAACACAAAACTCAACAGGAAATCTCATAAGCTCCGTTAGTGCAAGAAAGAAAAACCACCACATAAGGTACTGTAATGAACTCATTCCTTATTTATATTGGTGTTAAACCTACTGTATTCCAACTTCTCTATGGTTCATACCCCTTCATAATAGCCATAGATGCATCAAAATAAGCAAACAACACACGAAAAACAGAATAGTCTGTAGCAATCTGTAACTCTCGAATACTTTTGGAACTCTAAAAATTCTACCAAAATAGGAAGTCCTGGGAAATTTGTCTATTGATGTACATAAAAAAGAATCAACACAAAAGCACATTTTTGTGAATTACTAAAATTATTTTCGTGCGCGCAAAGTTTCTAATTTTTCAGCAGACTCAAATTAACTATCACCATAGGTTATCCTATAGGTTCTACTTGGCACAAACACTAATCTATTTATATATAAAAAGTGCTTTATGGGGTAACCAGAAAAAAGAGAATTAGCCTAGAAAATCTTATAATAATTAGAAACATCTAGCCATCAATTTACACCCATTAGGCAAGCACAACCAATGGATTAATAGATCAACGGAGAAACTAACGCCCACACGTGTGGGCGTTTGCACATCGCGCACACGCCTCCATCACCACTTATTTTGCCACGTATGAACAAAAGACATCAGCAGAAATCTTTTGGTTTTCGGTTTAAAAATATTTTATCTCCTAAATAAAAAGCGAATTAAAAATCCGTTTTCACCATTAAATCCGTCTCGATGAGATCTTCAAAATTAAACCCCATGTTGATATGTTTCGACGAAAAAAAATTTTGCCCAAAAGTTGCCATGATGTTTACACTGTAGTTGCCATGGTGCTTAAACAAAAGTTGCCATGTGGCAAGTTTAGTTTGTAGATCATGGCAATTTTAGTTTTTGATGATGGCAATTCCAGTATTTTGACCATGGAAATATTTTTTTGCATGAACCATGGCAATTTTAAGTGCATGTATCATGGCAATTTTATTTTATGGTGCATGGCAAGTCTAGTTTCTTAATTCTTCGTTTTATAATATGTCAAAATTTACTTTTTAATATAGAAGAAAATATCTGAAACATAACATGGCAACTTTAATGTAAACATCACGGCAATTCATGTGCAATAGACATGGCAACTTTTAACCCAAAAAAATTTCATCGAAATATATTGATATGAGATCTAGTTTCGAAGATCTCGTCGTGAGGGATTTAATGGTGGAAACGGATCTTCAATCGGATTTTTCATTTAAGAGATAAAACATTTTAAAAACTGAAAATCCAAAAAGATTTCCACATGCATGCATGTGGTAACATGGTATAGTCTGTATGTTATAGGACGTGTGGGCGGATTTGGCTTCCACCACACATGTGGGCGTTAGCGTTGTCCTAGATCAAAAATGTTACCCACCAATGACCTTGATAAGTTATCTTGGCCACATAAAAAAAGAGCTCCACCTATGCGCACGTATCTTACCTCGGAGGTGAAATAGCATGCTCACGCCCTCCCATGATGGAAAGGAAAAAAAAAAGGAAGCCCTAGACTTCTCACCCTAAAAGCAGAGGAAAACGCCTAAAAAAGTTGTCGCCGCCGCATTCGCTTAATCGTCAAGTGGAAGATGCATGGTTGGGTGTCGGCGGTGATACATCGTTGATGAATCCAATTAGGTACGTCCTGCTTCCTCGAGCCCTGATTAATTCGCTGGTCGTGAAAGAGTAAGATTGGAGAAGCGTTGGGCCTGCCCTAATCTTAGCAAGCAGCAGATCGACATGCAGATCGTTTGAACCCAGGGCAAGTAACCAAGTACTTCCCTCAAAAAAAAGTAATCAAGTACTAGCTGGCTTCGCTGCTGACTTTAGTCGCCAAATGCCGCTTGAGCTTTTCTTTCTTCTGCTTGATGAAAGAAAAGGCGCCCTTGCCGCCAGGAGTTTCCCACGCCGCCGCCCTCCGGCGGCTCCCCTCCGCCATCGGCCTCGGTCGTCGGTCTGAGGGGGGTCGTCAGATCCACGCGTGTGGATTATTTTTTACTCTAGTAGTTTAGATTTTTAGGTTGTTCATTGTCTTTGCTTCGGCGGCGGCGATGGTGGCGCTGAATAAAAAAATTTCAGACCCTACTCTGACGAGGCGATCGGTCCTATGGTTGGGGATGGATTTGGAAATCAGTCTGTTCAAGCAAGGATGGTGTAGCGGCGGCAACATCCTCGTGGTGGACCTGTGTCCTCGGGCTCCGCCGTTGCGACGGCGTTTGCTCCATCACCGGCGTGGAGCTTGGGAGGTAGTCCAGGAGCGGATGCAGATTGTGGTCTGCATCGACAGCATCCGCAAGATGGTGGATCGTGTGCTGGGTTCGTGGTTGGTGGATGGCAGGCGTGGTTTTATCCTCCGGCGTCTTAGTCGTCTGAGGGTGCCAGATCTAGAGTTCGATGGCGTGTCCGGGGTGTTGCCCCGGTCTGATTCGTTCAACGGTAATGGTTTCGCTTTTGGTGAGCCACCTTGAAGGTCCGCAAAGCTGCATGTCAGCGATGGAGCCGCTTCGAGCTCGGGTGTGAAGGTGATTCGTCATTTTTTCCTTTGGTGGCTGCTATGGTGGTTCCAGAGGCTGGTGATGGGCGTTGGTGTCAAGTTCAGAGGTTTCTTCGGTCTTGATTGTAATTTTACTTCTTGGTTGTTGTTCCTTTGTGCAAAGACTAGCGATTTGCTGTCTTTTCAGTTTTGCCCGTTCGATTTGTACGTGACTTATACTATGATTCTTATGATATAAAAAATTTACTAGGTGGCTACAGTTCCATTCATGAGCGCCTCCATATGTATGCATGTATGTGCCGTGCTAGCTAGATCCCGTGCCTCCCGCTCCTGATGCATGCAAAGGCCAAAGGTAATGGCTAACAGGTTTCATCTACGTATATAGTACTACGCAGGTTGGATTACTTTGTATACATCTATACTTGGATAGGACATAATACTCACATGATTAGTTTACTTCTTTTTGCATTAAGACGCACTGGCCGGAAAATTAATATGTTTATTAGAAGCAAGGCTTCATAGTATATTTTGTAAGGGGTGTATTGCTGATGTATGTTGCCCACACACGTATCTTTAATTTAGTAATGAGTAGGAGAATTTTTTTTTCTACAAAATATAATTACAAATGCAAACTTAATTAAGCCTTCACGCACGTACTAAGCCTTTTGCCAAACACACACACACATACACACACGCGCGATTATTTTAATCTATTTGATATGTTGTTGCGTATATGTGCTGCCAATGGGCCGAACCCCAACTTAAATTTTAACGAAATCTATTTAGAAACTTGATCATTAATAGCATAAGATACGCATCTACTCTCTTTCATGTATGTTAACAGAATCATCAGAAAAAAACAGTTTATTAAAATTTAAGATATGTGGCTAGAATAGCACAGGTTCTTATTAGAACAATGCACACGAGCCTGGAGATTTTCTAGCCGAGCTCCTCAATAGCATCGCCTTCATGATCCTATGAAACACGAGGTTGGTTCACCTAACATAACTTGTTAGACCTCGGTGTCCTGATAATTCAATAATTGCATATGTATGATTCATTTTAGATCACATGGTGTTTTGATCTACATATAGTCAATTACTTGGCAATTATAATATGTACTGAGAGCCATAGAATAACTCCAACCTTATGGTGTATGTAAGTAGAAATGTATATAATCATATAAAATTCTTTATTTCAGAAATTTCAATACTTATTTAAATGGTTAATTTTGCTTAGTGCAATATTCGTTTGTTATGTAGTTTATCTTAGATCATATACCGATTATATATTTAATAGAAGGCATTGATGTGTGCCCTTCATTTTGTTAATCTTTTAGCACAAGTAAATTTATTTTGATTTGAGGCGATACTGAGTAAGGTCAGGAAATCATTTCAATTATTTGTTTGTTTTTGTACGCTATCGGAAAATCAACTCTGCTTTCTACTGATGCTCATTTAGGTAGATTTTCTCTTTCTTTGTTTCTGCTTCAAGGATCAATAAATAAATTCATTATGTATAAGGATATGGATCTATTAGGATGCAAAAGAATAGCTTCATGTATTAGCGAGATGTGTGCCTTTTCTGCTTAATCAAATATCTAGAATGCAGCTATAACGCTTCTGTGATTCGAGGTGCTCCGACATGCTTTACATTCTCTAATACTCCCTATGTATCAAAATATAAGACATTTTTTCATACTTCCTTTGTACCAAAAAGGGTCTTATTTAGGAAGTAATTGGATGTTGTATGATTGACCACAATCCTTAATTATACTTGTGTCAAATTAAACATCTATTATTATTATTATTATTATTATTATTATTATTATTATATAAAAATGCTTTACGAGCTACCAGAAAAAAGATAAATACCCTAGAAAATCCCAGAATAATTAGAAACATCTGTCCGTTAATCTGATAGCACGGGAAAAAACTTCCAATATTAGCCGACGGATGTTCGTAAACAATTCCCTGCGATTTTTTTAAGAAAATACACCTCCTCACGTTAGAAAAGAGTCCACAAACCAGAGTCCATACACCTCCTCACGCTAAAAGGAGTCCACATGGCTTCTATGAAAAAAAGAGTCCACAAACCTCACGTCACGTGACCCAATCCAGGCCAAAACAAATTAACCAAAGAAAATGCCCACAAATCGGATCTAACAAAAAATAGCCTAGCACCTAGGGTAAAAAGTAAAAACGGCACGCCCGCATAACCCCTCTATCATCTCCATGGCGGCGGCCAATTCGGGCGATGGAGTCGCTGGCGAGATTGATGAAGCCTCTCCATTGGCTGATCATATGTCCTAAATCCTAGAAAATCCCAGAATAATTAGAAACATCTGTCCATTAATCTCTTGGCACCAGAAAATAACTTCCAATATTGGCCGACGGATGTTCGTAAACAATTCCCTGCGATTTTTTTTAACAAAATACACCTCCCAACATTAAAAAAAGTGTCCATAAACTAGAGTCCATACGTCTCCTCACATTAAAAGGAGTCCACACGGTTTTGCTCCCGGGAAATTAGGATCGCACGGGCGATCAAAGGAGTCGAGAGGCCGGTTCCCTTGCGCGCCGCCAGTGGCGCCGCCGGTTCCCTCTCTCTCCGTCGGCCGCTCCAGCGGCAGGAGGGAGGGGGAACCTCGGGTCTGTCCGCTAGGTGCGTGTGTGGTAGGGTTAGGGTTGAGGGTGACGCTGCCGAGGCCGGTGCAGTGGTGTCGCGTCGGAATAAGTCTATCCGGGCTCCGTTCGCGGCCAGGCGAGGCTTTTGCCTTCATCTAGGAGCCAGCGGGGTGGGGGATCCCCGGATCTCGTCGAGGTCGCGGGCTATGGTGACTGGAGGTCCATCGGCACTGGCCGTTTGGGTCCTCAGATGGGCGTTGGATGCAGGGAAACGAAGACCCTTCTTCTTCCTTGTCGGTATGATTTGCTGCTGATGTTCTTCTCCTTCCTCTGCGCTGATGCTGGAGGGAGATTCTACTTTGCCCGGGCGGATGGCCCGGCCGCGGTGCTGGACCGGTCGGATGACTGGAGTTCTCTTCCTTTTGGAAGTGACATTTTTCGCGGTACTCAAAGCCAAAGATGGCGACGACTGTTGCAGGTGTGTTGGATTGATGTCCATGCCCTCTCAGCGCTGGTGTCAAGAAAGAAGGAAGCAGCGTGGTCGCAATTGTTCTGTGGTCGAAGAGGATGACCTGCTTGCGCCTGGTTGCAGATCTTTCTGCTGCAGGGGTCTTCTCTCAAGATTCAGGGATGATAACATAGAGCTCCGGAGATCTTCTTGTGTTATGGTTGTCTTAGGGTACTCTTGGTGTTCATGGTCCTTTGTGTTTGCGTTTCAGTGTGCTTGTAAGGGTCAAGTATTTTGTAATGTTTTGTGATTTGAATGCAATGAATTCTAAAAAAAAAGTCCACACGCCTTCTATGAAAAAAAGAGTCCACAAACCTCACGTGACCCAATCCAGGCCAAAACAAATTAACCAAAGAAAATGCCCACAAATCGGATCTAACAAGAAACAGCCTAGCGGGTAAAAAGTACAAACAGCACGCCCGCATAACCCCTCTATCATCTCCATGGCAGCGGCCAATTCGGGCGATGGAGTCGCTGGCGAGATGGACGAAGCCTCTCCATGGGCTGATCATATGTACTAAACTTCAACCCATATATATGTAGCTACTCTCCCCTGATGCCTCCTCTCTGTTGTTGACGTCTTGTGTGCTACACTTAGTAAGATGAAAAAGAATTTACATATGCATGTATCTCCCATCGCTCAAAGGTATGATCCGGCTCCCATGTTGTTTCTCATTGATTATTTTGTTAATTCTACTATTTGATCTGAAGCTGGATGATGGATTGCCCAGCCCTATGCTTTTCCTGCCATGGATCAGACAGTACATACAAGAGGACTGGAGCAACGTACGGAAGCGGGTTGATTAATTCCTAATGTTGGCTGGATGCACACGTACCACGTACACGAGGACTTGATGGAATCTTGCCGGATGGAAAACGCTCCCAAGAAACACATGCACATGACTGGATTTGATTGCAAGAGAATCCTGTAGTGATTTACACTAACATAGGCTACCTAAATACAATCCTAACCGGTGATTGTTTTAATGTCACAGCTCGACCAACATGCTCCATCTCACGTTGTTCATGTAGGTGTAGTTGGGATGTGTTCTTTTTTTACAGATTTGTTGGGATATGTTCTAGCTCTTCTTACTTTGTAGTTTGCATATGATTTTTCAAAGCATATTGCCTCAATATGAAATTTAGGATTTGTGGTTTGGAAGTAGAATATACCAATTAGGAATAACTATATTTGTAGATGTATTTTCTTTGAAATAAAACAGTATATCAGTACAAGAAATTTATGATGTGATGGTTCATGTACAGGCTGACCCATTGTTTAGGTGACTTCAGCCTTACAGATTTCAGTTAGGAAAAGGAGAGGGTTCACAAGAAATGACTGCCCTGTTGAATTCGGGAGCATCGTGAGTGATTAATCAAAATTCAAGAGGGATGTCCATAAGAAATATGTTACCTGCTAATCCCTCCACAATCGCTTCTCCTCTTCCCGATGCCACCACAATCACACGTAAACACTAATAACGAGGCCATATATGTTCCACATGAAAGTAGACAAACGACAGTTTAAACAAGCACGTATGCTGCATATATGTTCCGCACATATACCTAACCCCTGACTCCTATGCACGACAATAGTTTTTATTTGAGACCAGATTCATTATTTAATCATTAACCCATGACTACTTCTGTTGCAATCTTACTCATCATTGATTTTATAATATACAAAATTGCTAAGTGCCATATTTGTCATAATGTCACACATTGTTCTCCTTAATTCAGAAATTTCCAAGGATGTAATTTAATAGGTGTAGGCTTATCCGCGGCATCAGGTTGACACGCTAGGGTACAAAATCAATGCCATAGAACACACTCACCTGATCAGTGCATTCAGGAATATACTCATATAGGTCCAATACGTCGGACTACAGAAGGAAGCGCCAAGGTATCACAAGACAATGGATATGATAATGAAGCAACACCATGGATCAGCCGAATCAGCTGGAAAGCAAGCAGCAACATGGTGGAGAAATGAGCTTCTGGATTTTCCGGCGAAGCACTTCAACAGACTCACCATCATACTTCGTCAACATAACGCAAACCCTCAATTTCTCAGCGATTGGTATGTATGTTTCTACCATTAGATCAAAACCGTGATCTTGGAGATCTATTGTAAAAGAAAGTTTTGTTCTGTTACGATACTACATAATGAAAGGGAAGGAGAATGATGTTCTGGTAAACTTAGGATTTTTTTTATAGTTAGTTACACGTAGGACATTAATGTAAGGTAAACGTACATAGCAAAAGGTGCTATTTACAAACAAGGCAATTAGCCGAAGTACAAGCACTGACTATGGAAAGAAGTCAACTATTTGTTCTGCATACTCCATAGCCCTTATAAGTACAAGATACATGTTCATATTTTATTCAATAGTTTATTCTAATTGGCTATCCAAATGGATTTTAGAGATTATAAATATCGTTAATATAGATTTATGAACATTAAGATATGATGGATCCTTCAAATATTATGCCCGCCCAAGTAAGATGATTTGGAAAGCAAGAGAATGCTACATAATACAAGGTGGCCAGGGTCTACCAAGTTCCTATTTGTCGACTCCTAAACTTAATTGTTTATCCATTACTTTGTGATGTAATACTTTTAATGTAAGAAGTTCATAGCACTAAACACATCACAGAAGTAAGACAAAACTATTTTTGCAAAAGTAATATTTCGAAGTGTCATCACATTTGGTCTCAATTTTTCTTTACACAAATGAAGTCTCATTATTGAACCTCCTAAAGTTCTAGCCCGGGCATCGAGCGGGCCACTTTGCTAGTTAAAACATAAAAACACATCTAAACAGAAGGTAGATGAAATATTTATTACTAAACAGAAGCAAAAACAAAAAGCAAAAATAAAATTGGATTGCCCTCCAACTACGGCTATTGTTTAATGCCCCAAGCTAGGCATAAAAGCGAGGATAGATCTAAGTAGTGTCATCTTTGGCACTCAATTCATAAGTAGCTCGCATGATAGATTCATAAGGTAATTTAACTTTCTTTCTTGGAAAGTGTTACATGCCTTTCTTTAATGGAAATTGTAATCTAATATTCCCTTCCTTCATATCAATAATTCCACCAATCGTTCTAAAGAAAGGTCTACCAAAAATAGTAGGACAAGAAAGATTGCAATCTATATCAAGAACGATAAAATCTACGGGCACATAATTCCTATTTGCAACAATAAGAACATTATTGATCCTTCTCATAGGTTTCTTAATGGTGGAATCCGCAAGGTGCAAATTTAAAGAGCAATCATGAAAATCATGTAAACCTAGAATATCACATAAAGTTTTCGGAATCGTGGAAACACTAGCACCCAAATCACATAAAGCATAACACTCATATCTTTAATTTTAATCTTTATAGTAGGTTCTCACTCATCTTAAAGTTTTCTAGGTACAGAAACTTCCAAATTAAGTTTTTCATCATAAGATTGCATCAAGGCATCAACAATATGTTTGGTAAAAGCTTTATTTTGACTATAAGCATGATGAGAATTCAAAACGGATTGCAACAAGGAAATACAATTTTCTAAAGAACAATTATCATAATTAAATTTCTTGAAATCCAAGATAGCGGGTTCAATGCTATTTAAAGTCTTGACCTCTCCAACCCACTTTTACCAAATTTAGCATCAATATCTACGAACTCCGAATCATTGGGACGCCTTTTAACTAAAGTTGACTCATCTCCAGTCGCATCATTATTAAGGTTCATATTGCAAAACAAAGATTTAATAGGGGATACATCAATAACTTTTAGATCTTCATCATTATTTTCTTGGAAACTAGAAGAACACACTTTTACAAAGCAATATTTCTTAGCACGCAATCTAGCGGTTCTTTCTTTGCACTCATCAATGGAAATTTTCATGGATTTGAGAGACTCATTGATATCGTTCTTAGGAGTAGATCTGAGTTTCAAAGAATCAACATCAAGCGAAAGTCTATCAACGTTCCTAGCCAAATCATCACCTTTAAGCAATTTTTCTTCAAGCAAAGCATTAAAATTCTTTTGAGAGATCATAAATTCTTTAACACTATTCTCAAAATCAGAGGGCATCTTATTAAAATTACCATAATAATTATTGTAGGAATTTCCATAATTATTAGAGGGATTACTAGGGAACGGTCTAGGATTAAAGTTTCCTCTATAAGCATTGTTACCAAAATTATTCCTACCAACAAAATTCACATCCATAGATTCATTATTATTCTCAATCAAGGTAGACAAAGGCATATCATTGGGAGCACTCTTAGTAGCAAACAATTTCATAAGTTCATCCATCTTTCCACTCAAAACATTAATTTCTTCTATAGCATGCACTTTCTTACTAGTAGATCTTTTGGTGTGCCATTGAGAATAATTAACCATAATGTTATCAAGGAGTTTAGTAGCTTCTCCTAAGGTGATTTCCATATAAGTGCCTCCCGCGGCCGAATCTAAAAGATTTCTAGAAGCAAAATTCAATCCAGCATAAAATTTTTGTATGATCATCCATAAATTCAAACCATGAGTAGGGCAATTGCGGATCATCAATTTCATTCTTTCCCAAGATTGGGCAACATGCTCATGATCAGGTTGTTTAAAATTTATAATATCGTTCCTAAGAGAGATGATCTTAGCAGGAGGAAAATACTTAGAGATAAAAACATCTTTGCACTTATTCCATGAATCAATACTATTCTTAGGCAAAGACGAAAACCAAACTTTAGCATGATCTCTAAGTGAAAACGGAAATAACTTCAATTTAACAATATCATTATCCGTATCTTTTTTCTTTTGCATCTCATACAAATCAACAAAGTTGTTTAGATGGGTAGCGGCATCTTCACTAGGAAGGCCGGAGAATTGATCTTTCATAACAAGATTCAGCAAAGCAGCATTGATTTCACAAGACTCAACATCATTAAGAGGAGCAATCGGAGTACTAAGGAAATCATTGTTATTGGTATTGGAAAAGTCACACAATTTGGTATTATCTTGCGCCATCGCAACAAGCAATCCAACACACAAGCAAACAAAAAGGCAAGCCAAAGAGAGAGGAGATTGGGAAAGAGATGGCGAATAAAATGGCAAGGATGAAGTGGGGGAGAGGAAAACGAGAGGCAAATGGCAAATAATGTAATGCGAGGGAGATGAGTTTGTGATGGGTACTTGGTATGTCTTGACTTGAACAAAGACCTCCCCGGCAACGGCACCTGAAATCCTTCTTGCTACGTCTTGAGCTTGGGTTGGTTTTACTTGAAGAGGAAAGGGTGAGGCAGCAAAGTAGGTAAGTATTTCCCTTAGTTTTTGAGAACCAAGGTATCAATCCAGCAGGAGGCTCCTCAAAAGTCCCACGCACCTACACAAACAAACAAGAACCTCGCAACCAACGCAATAAAGGGGTTGTCAATCCCTTCACGGCCACTTGCAAAAGTGAGATCTGGTACAGATAATATGATAAGATAAATATTTTTGGTATTTTTATGATATATATTGGAAAAGTAAAGATGCAAAGAAAAGTAGATGGAAAACTTATATGATAAAAGATAGACCCGGGGGCCATAGGTTTCACTAGTGGCTTCTCTCAAGATAGCATAAGTATTACGGTGGGTGAACAAATTACTGTCGAGCAATTGATAGAAAAGTGAATAATTATGAGATTATCTAGGCAGTATATAGGCATCACGTCCGTGATAAGTAGACCGACTCCTGCCTGCATCTACTACTATTACTCCACAAATTGGTCGCTATCCAGCATGCATCTAGAGTATTAAGTTCATAAGAACAGAGTAACGCATTAAGAAAGATGACATGATGTAGAGGGATAAACTCATGCAATATGATATAAACTCCATCTTTTTATCCTCGACGGCAACAATACAATATGTGCCTTGCTTCCCCTGCTGTCACTGGGAAAGGACACCGCAAGATTGATCCTAAAGCTAAGCACTTCTCCCATTGCAAGAAAGATCAATCTAGTAGGCCAAACCAAACTAATAATTCGAAGAGACTTGCAAAGATAACTTAATCACACATAAAAGAATTCAGAGGAAATTCAAATATTTCTCATAGATAAACTTGATCATAAACCCACAATTAATCGGATCTGGACAAACACACCGCAAAAAGAGTTACATCGAATAGATCTCCAAGAAGATCGAGGAGAACTTTGTATTGAGATTCAAAGAGAGAGAAGAAGCCATCTAGCTAATAACTATGGACCCGAAGGTCTGTGGTAAAGTACTCACAACACATTGGAAGGGCCTTGGAGATGATGTAGAGGCCCTCCATGGTCGATTCCCCCTCCGGTGGAGCGTCGGCGAAGGCTCCAAGATGGGGTCTCGCGGATACAGAAGGTTACGACGGTGGAAATAGTTTTTCGTGGTGCTCCTCGAAGGTGTTAGGGTACGTAGGTATATATAGGAGGAAGAAGTAGGTCGGTGGACGCTCGAGGGGCCCACGAGGGTGGGGGCGCGCCCACCTGTAGGGGGCGCACCGGGCACCCTCGTGGCTGCCTCCTCTGCTGCTTGACGTCCACTCCAAGTGCCCTGGATCGCGTTTGTTCCAAAAAGATCACTCCCGAAGGTTTCAATCCGTTTGGACTCCGTTTGATATTCCTTTTCTTCGAAACACTGAAATAGGCAAAAAAACAGCAATTCGGGTTGGGCCTCCGGTTAGTAGGTTAGTCCCAAAAATGATATAAAAGTGTAAAGTAAAGCCCATAACATCAAAAACGGGTAATATAATAGCATGGAACAATCAAAAATTATAGATACGTTAGAGACGTATCAATAACCAATAGCGGAACCTGGATGCTCGTATTGGCTCCTACATATTCTACGAAGATCTTTATCGGTCAAACCGCATAACAACATACACTAGTAGAAAAAGGGCCTATTGTCCCGGTTGGTGAGGGCCTTTAGTCCCGGTTCATGAACCGGGACTAAAGGGTCGGTACTAATGCCCTGACCCCTTTAGTCCCGGTTCAATCCAGAACCGGGACAGAAGGGCCTCCACGTGGCCTGTCCCCTGAGCCCAGGCAGGAGGGCCTTTGGTCCCGGTTGGTGGCACCAACCGGGACCAATAGGCATCCACGCGTCAGCGTTTATGTGGCTGTGGTTTTTGTTTTTTTTTTGAAAGGGTGGGGGGTTTGGGGGGTTTTGGGGGGTTAATTTAGGTGTTTCATATATTGTGCTATAGCTAGCTAATTAATAGAGAGAAGTGTCCTCTCTTTTGTCCGTGCTTGGTCGACGCTACGTACCATACATACATACGTATAGAGAGGACTAGCTAGACACGCTAGCTAGCTAGTAAGCAAACAGAAGATCGTCATGAACATATATGCATACAGAGAGAAGTGATATCGACCACCTCTCCTTCTCCGAGAGATTGGTCGAACAAACAAGTTCTCGTATATCTATCCGACACTACCGGCTACATATATACAATAATTATCTTTTACAAATATATAATCTCCTAAAATACGGACGCGTGGTCCACATAGTATTCTCCGTCTTCAACGATCACGTGGTCAAGAAAGAATGCCGCCAATTCCTCTTGAATTGCTCGCATGCGATCTGGTGCTAGGAGTTCATCCCGCATCCGAAACATCTAATTTTAAGAAGGGGGTCAATACATATATATATATATATATATATATATATATATATATATATATATATGAATGAATGAAACTCAACACAAATGATGGTAATAAAATAAAATTGTGAATATTGTTATTTACGCACTTCATATTGTTTGTCGGAGTAGCCCCGCTCACAGGTCGTGTGGCGGATGGACTCGCAAATGTAGTATCCACAGAAATCATTCCCTTGTTCCTGCCACAACCACTTTACAAGAAATAGAGGTCAATCAAACTGATAATTAGCAAGCATGCTAAATGGTATTGATGAAACTAGCGCTTGAATCACTAGGAGATGCCTGGAATATGCTACTATATAGTACTTACTTTCGGGTGCCTAAATTGCAGCTTCTTCGGTAGTCCCGGAGCTTTTTTGGTGAATTTTCTCCAAGCCCTGCCATACAAAGAAAACAATTACTTGATATCAGAAATGAACAAAGTTGCTGATATGGTGGATAATGATCGATTTAACTTACTTCTCAAGCATTTCAGTCATGTCCGCATACTCCTTGGGATCTTTTCGCTTGGAGTCTAATACAGTTACTACTCCCTTCTCAAGCTTAATCTCTAGGAGAATATAGTGGTAGCTGCGCACACATGCATAACTCATCAATATTACATTACTATAACCTGGACTAATAAGGAAACCGAATATGCCACAAGACAGTAACACTCACTTGAAGTTCTAAGGAAAGAGTATTATATCTTTGTGTTCATTTATTTCCAACGATCGTAGCAAGTTGGCCTCGGTTTCTTGGGCACGATATTGAACCTCAGTTGCATCTATGAGATACGTGTTAATGAACGCAATATCTCCCACTTGTGTTTTCTTCAATTCGGCGATCTTCAATCTGCATAATATAGTGAGGATAATTATAAATACATGCAAATGAAAGGGCTGAGTTATATAGAGAGACTTAATGACGGAAGTAGTACTACTTACAGACAGTAGGAGGTGACCGTTGCTTTATCGATGGCCAATTGATTGAAAAACTGATAGAACTCCTCAAATGGAATAGGCAACAGTTCAATTCCAAGGAGGTCATGCTCCTTTTTAACTCTCATATACAAAGTATTCCTCCCCTCGGACTCTTTGCAGGTTTTCATGTACCAATCATGCAATCTTCGCATCATCGTTGATAGAGAACTTTCATCTTTGACGAGAGGCTTCCTGTACTCGTATCTTTGTATCTACACCTCCAAGATATCATAATGTACATCGTCGGGCAGGTAATTTGCAGGATTGCCATAACCGGGCACCATCCTCGGATCGACGATGTCGCTAGCAGGCACCTTGAGCGGGGGGCACGATTGCTTCGCTTGTTCGTCGAGCTGGGCAATTTGTTTCCCAGCTCGTCGTTCTTTCATCCTTTGATCACTTTTAGTACTTCCCGACCTCTCCGCTTCGGCAAATGCCTTTCCAATAATGCGCTCATAGTTTCCTTTCGATGGAGACTTGGGTGATTTTGTCAGGGCAGCCAGAGTGCGCTTCCCTTTCACCGGATCTACCTTCTCCTCCGGAGGTGGATGTCTCTTTGCTTTCAACCCTTGAAACCAGTCATCCACTTCGGTCTACGCGATCTTCGTGTTTTCCTCCTCGCTCCTCTCGTACGGTAACTTCTCTGGAGTCTTCAGAGAAGGACTGAATCTGTATCTCCTCCCGCCTTTGGCTGTACTGCTAGACGCCGGCAGAGTAGACGGAGCGGATGTCTTCTTTCCTTGCTTACGAGGTGGAGGAGAAGGACTGCGACGCGCTGTAGAAGCCGGAGCGGCGGCGGGTCTCTTCCGCCCTTGCTGACGAGGCGGAGAAGGAGGAGGCTGGCTACTCGGGCGCGCCGGCGCAGGCGGAGAAGGAGGCGGAGTGCCGCCACGCGCCGGAGAAGGAGCGGGCCGAGTGCCCTGATCGTCACTCGCCGGTGGAGGAGGTGGAGTGCCCTGACTCGCCGGAGGAGGAGGAGGAGGCGGAGGCGTCCAGTTCGGAAGGTTGATGAGATCCTTCCGCCATAGGCATGGAGTCTTCAGAGCAGAACCCAGCCGATACTCCCCTTCACCGGTAGGGTGGTCAAGCCGGAGGTCCTCAAATCCCTCCGTTATTTCATCGACCATCACCTTAGCATATCCTTATGGAATCGGTCGGCAGTGAAAAGTTGAGTCTGGTTTAGTAGGATAAACAGAGCCAACAGCCGCCTTGACCTTCAAATTGCTCCATTGCGCCATAAGGTGGCAATTTTCAGCATCTGTGATAGCATCCACGGGATAGCTGGCAGGAGCCGTCAAGGCATGCTCTGGCTGAAGCAGCTCGGTGGAAGCGACGCTGCTTTTCCACTGAGATGGCGGGGTAGCTTCGGGGGAAGCTTCGGCAGGTCGTTTGTTGCGATCTGCTTCTCGTTCCTCTAGCCCCATTACCCTTTCGTGCAGCGACTGCAGTTGGCTCTGCTCCAGTTTCTTCCACCTCTCGTGGGTTTTGTAACCCCCTGCGTCCGGAAATCCAGCCTTCCACGAAACGGAGCCTGGCGTGCCTTGTGTCCGTCCAGGGTGCTCAGGATTGCCGAGGGCCATTGTGAGCTCGTCCTTCTCCCTGTCTGGAACGAACGTCCCTTGCTGTGCTGCTTCGATATATTGCTGAAGCTTCTTGACTGGTATGTCCAATTGTTCCTCCGTCCAAATGCACTTCCCTGTTATAGGGTCCAAGGATCCGCCGGCCCCAAAGAACCAAGTCCGGCAACGTTCTGGCCAGTTCATTGTCTCTGGTTCGATCCCTTTATCAAGCAGATCATTCTCAGCCTTGGCCCACTTAGGCTGGGCTACGAGGTAGCCACCTGACCCCGTGCTATGGTGAAGCTTCTTCTTCTCAGCATTTCTCTTGTTTGTCGCCGACATTTTTTTACTCTTTTCCGATGTCTTGTGGGCCACAAATGCGGGCCAGTCATCTCTGATCTTCTCATATTTGCCAATGAATTCTGGTGTCTCATTTTTTTCGACATACCTATTGAGGTCTTTCTTCCAATTCCTGAATAGGTCTGCCATCTTCCTCAGAGCAAAAGACTTGATTAATGGCTCTATAACTGGCTTCTCCGGATCATCCTCCGGCGGTAGGGTGAAATTTGACTTCAGCTCAGTCCAAAGATTCTCTTTCTGTATCTCATTGACATAAGACACCTCAGGGTCTTCGTTCTTAGGCTTACACCATTGCTGGATGCTGATCAGGATCTTGTCCCTAACCAGAACCCCACACTGAGCAACAAATGCCTTCTTTGTCCGGTAGGGTTCAATCGGTTGGCCGTCGCGCGCGATCTGTATGATCTCAAACTTTTCATCCGAGCTCAACTTTTTCTTCGGGCCTCGTCTCTTTACCGAAGTTGTTCTCGATCCGGAGGGCTAGAAAAAAGAACAAAAACGAGAGTTAATTAATATGTGTACATACCAAAACAATGAATGCATCAATTAGCTAGTCAGCACAGGCTTAACTAATATATATACCTGGCCGGACTCGGTTTGGTGATCACCGGAGCCGTCCTCACGGTCTACTTCTTCACCCTCTCCTTCTTGCACCGGCATTGGGTCATCAGAGCCATGTAAATCAATGAGGAGAGGGCGAGCTGCTTCTTCACCCTCTCCTTCCAGACCATCGTTGTCGTTGAGAAACATCGAGGAGAGGACATCACTTCCTTCTGCGATTATGTCCCTCAACAACGCTTCTTGTGCTTCGTCTCGGGGGGTGTCCATAGTTTCTACAAATATTTACAACATGGCAATTATTATTCAAACATGACAGATATGGATATATTAGTGGCAAACGTAGAACTAGCTAGCTAATCACAATAAGGAATCATATTAGTGGCCTCAACGTTGCTACTCTAGGGTTTGGGGTGGCCTCGACAACGCTTCAAGGGTTAGGGGGTGGCCTCGAGAACGCTTCAAGCTAGGAGGGGGTAATATCGACCCCCCCACGTGTTGAAGCTATCGGGAGGGGGTCGGCGTTGAACACTACATCTATGTCCCACAAGTGACGTGGGCATCGACGCCCGCGGTAGGGTAGAAGGTCGTGGATCGCCGAGCGGTCGAGGGTCAAGGGGTCGGGAGGATCGCCGAGGGGTCGAGAGCCTTCGACCCTTGACCCCTTAACGACCCTCGACCCTGAAACCTTCGACCCTTGACCCCTTAACGACCCTCGACCCTGAAACCTTCGACCCTTGACCCCTTAACGACCCTCGACCCTCTACCCTAGTTCCCGACCCTCGACCCCTCGGTGATCCTCGACACCCTCGTTATATCGACAACGAAGCAACATACATATACATGGGAAAATAATGTTATCGGGGAGGGGGTATCGGCACCCCCCCCTCGTGTCAAAGTTTCTTCTTTCTCCTCTATTCCTTTCTTTCTTCTTCTCCTCTCATGTTGAAGTTATCGGGAGGGGTATATCGACGATGACAGAGGAGAAGATCGAAGAAAAAAAAGAAGAAAAAAAAGAGGAGAAGAAGAAAGGAATAGAGGAGAAGAAGAA
>NC_041385.1:779033635-779042384 GCF_002162155.2 Triticum dicoccoides
TGGTGGCACCAACCGGGACTAAAGGGGGGCATTAGTCCCGGTTGGTGCCACAAACCGGGACCAAAGGCCCCCTTTAGTCCCGGTTGGTGGCACCAACCGGGACCAAAGGCCTTGTGCTGCCCCGCGCCAAATGTTTAGTCCCACCTTGCTAGTTGAGAGGGAGCCGCACCAGTTTATAAGGTGCGGTGCGGCTCCCCTCTCGAGCTCCTCTCTAAAGCAGGCTTTCGGGCCTAACTCTGCCATCTGTGCCTGTGGGCCTACTAGGCCTTCCACGGCCTGAATCCTGGCCTATAGGGTTTCTAGTCGTATTCAGGCCGTGGGGGCCTAGTAGGTGGCATTTATTTTTTATTTTGTTGCTTTATTTAGTTTATTTTGGTTTTGGTTTATTTTTCTTTTGGTCTTTTGCTTTATTTTTTAATTCTTTTTGCTTTTAGTTTTAGAAAAATTATAAACTTTCTGTTAGTGCCATTAGTTTTCAAATCTGAAAACTCTTTTTTTGTTTTCTTTGTTGCTTTATTTATTTTATTTTGTTTCTACTTACAACAAAATACTTATTGTTGCTATTTTTATTTTTTTCAGTTTTTTGTTCTGTTTTCTGCATTATTTAGTTTTTGTTGTTTTTTGCTTTATTTTTTAATTCTTTTTGCTTTTAGTTTTAGAAAAATTATAAACTTTCTGTTAGTGCCATTAGTTTTCAAATCTGAAAACTCTTTTTTGTTTCCTTTGTTGCTTTATTTATTTTATTTTGTTTCTACTTACAACAAAATACTTATTGTTGCTATTTTTATTTTTTTTCAGTTTTTTGTTCTGTTTTTTGCATTATTTATTTTTTGTTGTTTTTTGCTTTATTTTTTAATTCTTTTTGCTTTTAGTTTTAGAAAAATTATAAACTTTCTATTAGTGCCATTAGTTTTCAAATTTGGAAACTCTTTTTTTGTTTTCTTTGTTGCTTTATTTATAAACCGGTGTGAGCGCCCTTCGGTTGGCGAGGTTTTAAAATTCATAGTTTTCAAATGAACTCTGAAAAAGTTGGCATAGCATGTGCATGTACAAAACGGACAATGGTATCATACTCGTCTGTTACAAAGTTGGCATGTTATCATCATAATAGTTGCGGGAGAAAGTCTTCACTTTTTCTTCGCTCTTGCCGTTTGCTTATTGCGCCGTAACCATGGATAATCTTCATCGTTTATCAGGATGCTTGGGTCAGCCTTGACTTTGAAGGGGGGAATTTCATGAAACTTTTCATACCCTTCAGACATGTCTGTCTTGCCCTCCACTCCCAGGATGTCCCTTTTTCCTGAAAGAACTATGTGGCGCTTTGGCTCATTGTATGATGTATTCACTTCCTTATCTTTTCTTTTCCTCGGTCTGGTAGACATGTCCTTCACATAGATAACCTGTGCCACATCATTGGCTAGGACGAACGGTTCGTCAGTGTATCCAAGATTTTTCAGATCCACTGTGGTCATTCCGTACTGTGGGTCTACCTGTACCCCGCCTCCTGACAGATTGACCCACTTGCACTTAAACAATGGGACCTTAAAATCTACTCCGTAGTCAAGTTCCCATATGTCTGCTATGTAACCATAATATGTGTCATTTCCATTGTCGGTTGCTGCATCAAAGCGGACACCGCTGTTTTGTATGGTGCTCTTTTCATCTTGGTCAATCGTGTAAAATGTATTCCCATTTATCTCGTATCCTTTCCAAATCATTATAGTCGAAGATGGTCCCCTGGACAACAAGTACAGCTCATCACAAACAGTGTTGTCACCTCTGAGACGTGTTTCCAACCAACTGCTGAAAGTCCTGATGTGTTCACATGTAATCCAGTCGTCGCACTGCTCCGGGTGTTTGGAGCGCAGACTGTTCTTGTGTTCATCGACATACGGGGTCAACAAGGTAGAGTTCTGTAGAACTGTGTAATGTGCTTGAGACCAAGAATATCTGTCCCTGCATATTATTGAGTCCCTTCCAAGCGTGCCTTTTCCAGTCAGCCTCCCCTCATACCGCGATTTAGGGAGACCTATCTTCTTAAGGCCAGGAATGAAGCCAACACAAAACCCGATGACATCCTCTGTTTGATGGCCCATGGAGATGCTTCCTTCTGGCCTAGCGCGGTTACGAACATATTTCTTTAGGACTCCCATGAACCTCTCAAAGGGGTACATATTGTGTAGAAATACGGGCCCCAGAATGACAATCTCGTCGACTAGATGAACTAGGACGTGCGTCATGATATTGAAGAAGGATGGTGGGAACACCAGCTCGAAACTGACAAGACATTGCGCCACATCACTCCTTAGCGTTGGTACGATTTCTGGATTGATCACCTTCTGAGATATTGCATTGAGGAATGCACATAGCTTCACAATGGCTAGTCGGACGTTTTCCGATAGAAGCCCCCTCAATGCAACCGGAAGCAGTTGCGTCATAATCACGTGGCAGTCATGAGACTTTAGGTTCTGGAACTTTTTCTCTGGCATATTTATTATTCCCTTTATATTCGAGGAGAAGCCAGTCGGGACCTTCATACTGAGCAGGCATTGAAAGAATATTTCTTTCTCTTCTTTGGTAAGAGCGTAGCTGGCAGGACCTTCATACTGCTTCGGAGGCATGCCCTCTTTTTCGTGCAAGCGTTGCAGGTCCTCTCGTGCCTCAGGTGTATCTTTTGTCTTCCCATACACGCCCAAGAAGCCTAGCAGGTTCATGCAAAGGTTCTTCATCACGTGCATCACGTCGATCGAAGAGCGGACCTCTAGGTATTTCCAGTAGGGTCCCAAAATATAGATTTCTTCTTCCACATGGGTGCGTGATTCTCAGCGTCATTCGGAACAGCTAGTCCGCCGGGACCCATTCCAAAGATTACATGTAAATCATTGACCATAGCAAGTACGTGATCACCGGTACGCATGGCGGGCTTCTTCCGGTGATCTGCCTCGCCTTTGAAATGCTTGCCTTTCTTTCGACATTGATGGTTGGTCGAAAGAAATCGACGATGGCCCAGGTACACATTCTTCCTGCAGCTTGCCAGGTATATACTATCGGTGTCAAGTAAACAGTGCGTGCATGCGTGGTATCCCTTGTTTGTCTGTCCTGAAAGGTTACTGAGAGCGGGCCAATCGTTGATGGTCACGAACAGCAACGCCTTTAGGTTAAATTCCTCCTGTTTGTGCTCATCCCACGTACGTACACCATTTCCATTCCATAGCTATAAAAGTTCTTCAACTAATGGCCTTAGGTACACATCAATGTCGTTGCCGGGTTGCTTAGGGCCTTGGATGAGAACTGGCATCATAATGAACTTCCGTTTCATGCCCATCCAAGGAGGAAGGTTATACATACATAGAGTCACGGGCCAGGTGCTGTGATTGCTGCTCTGCTCCCCGAAAGGATTAATGCCATCCGCGCTTAAAGAAAACCATACGTTCCTTGGGTCCTTTGCAAACTCATCCCAGTACTTTCTCTCAATTTTTCTCCACTGCGACCCGTCAGCGGGTGCTCTCAACTTCCCGTCTTTCTTACGGTCCTCACTGTGCCGTCGCATCAACTTGGCATGCTCTCCGTTTCTGAACAGACGTTTCAACCGTGGTATTATAGGAGCATACCACATCACCTTCGCAGGAACCCTCTTCCTGGGAGGCTCGTCGTCAACATCACCAGGGTCATCTCGTCTGATCTTATACCGCAATGCACCGCATACCGAGCATGCGTTCAGATCCTTGTAGGCACCGCGGTAGAGGATGCAGTCATTAGGGCATGCATGTATCTTCTCAACCTCCAATCCTAGAGGGCATACGACCTTCTTTGCTGCGTATGTACTGTCGGGCAATTCGTTATCCTTTGGAAGCTTCTTCTTCATTATTTTTAGTAGCTTCTCAAATCCTTTATCAGGCACAGCATTCTCTGCCTTCCACTGCAGCAATTCGAGTACGGTACCGAGCTTTGTGTTGCCATCTTCGCAATTGGGGTACAACCCCTTTTTGTGATCCTCTAACATGTGATCGAACTTCAGCTTCTCCTTTTGACTTTCGCATTGTGTCCTTGCATCGACAATGACCCGGTGGAGATCATCATCATCGGGCACATCGTCTGGTTCTTCTTGATCTTCAGCAGCTTCGCCCGTTGCAGCACCATCGTGCACATCGTCTGGTGCATCTTGATGTTCAGTAGCATCACCGTATTCAGGGGGCACATAGTTGTCATCGTACTCTTCTTCCTCGCCGTCTTCGATCATAACCCCTATTTCTCCGTGCCTCGTCCAAACATTATAGTGTGGCATGAAACCCTTGTAAAGCAGGTGGGTGTGAAGGATTTTCCGGTCAGAGTAAGACTTCGTATTCCCACATATAGGGAATGGACAACACATAAAACCATTCTGCTTGTTTGCCTCAACCACTTTGAGAAAATCATGCACGCCCTTAATGTACTCGGAGGTGTGTCTGTCACCGTACATCCATTACCGGTTCATCTGCGTGCATTATATATAATTAAGTGTGTCAAAAATCATTACAAAACATCATGAATAGATAATTAAGTGACCAAATTAATAGAAGTTCATCATCACATAAAAACCAAAGTAGATACATAGTTCTCATCTAACAACATAAAGCTCTGCAGAGCATCTAAATTAATTAAACCATACATTGAAACTATGTAAAACATTTCAATGCGAAAACAAATGCGATCATAATCGCAACCAAGGTAACAACTGATCCAACGGCATAATGATACCAAGCCTCGGTATGAATGGCATATTTTCTAATCTTTCTCATCTTCAAGCGCATTGCATCCATATTGATCTTGTGATCATCGACGACATCCGCAACATGCAACTCCAATATCATCTTCTCCTCCTTAAGTTTTTTTATTTTTTCCTTCAAGAAATTGTTTTCTTATTCAACTAAATTTAACCTCCTAGATAAATAAAATCTATGTCACGTTGGACGGCATAATTTTCATAAACAATAAATGAACCAATAGTTATGAAAAGATAATATATATACCACATCTGAATCATAGACAGGACGAGGGCCGACGGGGGCGGATACCAAAACCATCGGCGCACTATATAAGATGCAATAATAAAAGTAAGAAAATAATACAAGTATCTATCTAAACAAACAAGTAATAATATTTTTCCTTTCAGAAAGAAGATAAGAACAAGAGGCTCACCACGGTGGTGCCGGCGATGAGATCGGCGCGGGTGATCGACGGCGGTGAAGACGGGGACAGGGCGTGACGGACCGCTAAACGTAGATAAATATTGAGGAAAATGGAGCTTCGCGGTCGAGCTTGTTGAGGAGAAACCTTAAGTAGTGTGGCTCGGGCATTCCATCGAACACCTTGTGTGCATAGGAGGTGAGCTAGAGCACCACCAAGCCCTCTCCCCCTCGGCCAGAAAAAACAGAGCAGTGTGCTCTGCTCTTGCGCGAGGGGCTATATATAGGCACCACTATTGGTCCCGGTTGGTGGCATGAACCGGGACTAAAGGTAACCCTTTTGGTCCCGGTTCATGCCACCAACCGGGACCAATAGTGGTGGGCCAGGAGCCAGGACCATTGGTCCCGGTTCGTCCCACCAACCGGGACCAAAAGGTCCGGACGAACCGGGACCAATGGCCCACGTGGCCCGGCTGGCCCCCTGGGCTCACGAACCGGGACAAATAGCTCCATTGGTCCCGGTTCTGGATTGAACCGGGACTAATGGGCTAAATTGGCCTGGACGAAAGCCCTGTTTTCTACTAGTGATACGTTGTTCCCTTTGTCATCGAGATTCGATCATCGGTATCTCAATACCTTGTTCAATCTCGTTACCGGCAAGTCTCTTTACTCGTTCATAATGCATCATCCCGCAACTAACTCATTAGTCACATTGCTTGCGAGGCTATAGTGATGTGCATTACCAAGAGGGCCCAGAGATACCTCTCCGACAATCGGAGTGACAAATCCTAATCTTGATCTATGCCAACTCAACAAGTACCATCGGAGACACCTGTAGAGCACATTTATAATCACTCAGTTACGTTGTGACGTTTGGTAGCACACAAAGTGTTCCTCCGGTATTCGGGAGTTGCATAATCTCATAGTCATAGGAACATGTATGAGTCATGAAGAAAGCAATAGCAGTAAACTAAAACGATCAAGTGCTAAGCTAATGGAATGGGTCAAGTCAATCACATCATTCTCCCAATGATGTGATCCTGTTTATCAAATGACAACCCATGTCTATGGTTAGGAAACTATAACCATCTTTGATCAACCAGCTAGTCAAGTAGAGGCATACTATTGACACTATGTTTGTCTATGTATTCACACATGCATTATGTTTCTGGTTAATACAATTCTAGCATGAATAATAAACACTTGTCATGAAATAAGGAAATAAATAATAACTTTATTATTGCTCTAGGGCATATTTCCTTCATCCGCCTCCTTCTCCGCCTGCTCCGGCTCGTCCGAGCAGCCCGCCTCCTCCTTTGTCGCCTCGTAAGCGAAGGCAGAACACAGACGCCGCCGCTCTGGCTGCTCCAGCGCATCGTAGCAGTCCGTCTCCGGCTGCTCCGCCTCTTAAGCAATGAAAGAAGGCAGACGCAGCCGCTCCGGCTGCTCCGACATCTAGCAATACAGCCAGGGACGGGAGGCAATACAAATTCGGTCCATCGTCTCTCAAGCCTCTAGAGAAGTTACCATATGAGAGGAGCGATGAGGAAAACCAGAAGATCTCTGAAGGCCAGGTGAATGACTTCTTTCAATCGGTAAAAGCTAAGAAACATCCACCTTCGGCGGAGAAGATAGATTCGGGGAAGGCAAAGCGCACTTTGGATGCCCTGCGGCGACCACCACCGCCTCCACCGCAATCCAACTATTATCGCATCATTGAAATGACATATAAGGAAGCGGAGTGGTCGGGAAGTACTTGCACTGATCAAAGTCTAGCAGAACGAAGAAAAGGGAAAAAAATCCCCAGATTGGCGAACAAGCGAAGCAATCGTGCCCCCCGCTCAATATGTCTAGCGATATCGTCGCTAATCTTCCGGGGATGCTGCCCGGTACCAATCCTGGAGATTACATGATCGACAACGATGCACTTTTTGAAATAATGGAGGTGGACACATTAAGATTCCGGCAGGGGAAGCCTCTCGCCAAACCTGGTACTCCTCTAACAACGACGATGCGAAGATTCCATGATTGGTACATGGACATCTGCAGGAAGTCTGGGACAGATACTTTGACGCTAAGAGTTAAAGAGGAGCACGACCTCGTTGGAATTGATCTGTTGTCTGTTTCATATGAGGAGTTCTTCCAGTTTTTCAATCAAAAGGCCCTTGATAAAACAATCATCACTTGCTACTGTCTGTAAGTACTACTTCTCTGTAATTAATTAAGTCTCTATATATAGCTCAACTCTTTCATTGCATGTATATATAATTATCCTCACTATATTATGCAGATTGAAGATCGCCGAATTGAAGAAAAGACAAGTAGATGATATTAGTTTCATTAACACAAATCTCATGGATGAATGGAATGTTAAACATGACCCCAAAGATACTGAGGCCAACTTGCTACGATCGTTACATTGAAATCAAAACAAAGCTACAATACTCTTTCCTTACGAATAAAAGTGAGTGTTACTGTCTTGTGCATATTCGGTTTCCCTTATTACTCGAGGTTATAGTAATGTAATTGATGAGTTATGCATGCGTGTGCAGCTTCCACTTTATTCTGCTAAATATGAAGCTTGAGTAGGGGTTAGTAACCGTCATAGACCCCAAACAAAAAAATCCGGAGGAGTATGCGACCCTGACTAAAATGTTCGAGAAGTAAGTTCAATCGATCATTATCGCACCATATCGGCAACTTTGTTCATTTCCTGATATCAAGTAATTGTTTTCTTTGTATGGCAGGGTTTGGAAAAAGTTCACCACACAAGCTCCGGGACTGCCGTCGCAGCTGCGATTTAACCACCCGAAAGTAAGTACTAGCTACTAGCTAGTTCCGCGCATCTCCCATTGATTCTAGCTAGTTTCATCAATACCATTTAGCATGCTTGCTTATCAGTTTGATTGACCTCTATTTCTTGTAAGGTGGTTGTGGCAGGAACCCGGGAATGATTTCTGTGGATACTACATTTGCGAGTTCATCCGCCACACCACCTATGAGCGGGGTTACTCTAAACAACAATGTGAAGTGTGTAAGCAATAATATTCACAATTTTATTTTATTACCATCGTTTGTGTTGAGTTTCATTCATATATATGTATTGACCCCCTTCTTTAAATTATATGTTTCAGATGCGGGGTGAACTCCTACCACAAGATTGCATACGAGCAATTCAAGAGGAATTGGCGGGATTCTTTCTTGACCACGTCATCGACAAACACAAAGAATACCATGTGGAAGTTGAGTTCAGATATTAGGGGATTTTGTAAGAGATCTTATATTGTGTGTGTGTGTGTCTATATATATATATATATATATATATATATATATATATATATATATATATATATATATATATATATATATATATATATATAGCCAGTAGCGTCGGATAGATATACGAAAACTTGTTGTTCGACCAATTTATCGGAGAAGGAGAGGTCGATCACTCCTCTCTGTGTATATGTTCATGACGATCTTCTGTACTTAATGGTTTCCTTCATTTGCTTACTAGCTAGCTAGTGTGTCGAGTCCTCTCTATACGTATAGTATGTAGCGTCGACCAAGCACGGAGATAAGAG
>NC_041385.1:779042686-779046285 GCF_002162155.2 Triticum dicoccoides
TGGAAGCCTTTTGGTCCCGGTTGGTGGCACCAACCGGGACACAAGGCCCTCCTGCCTGGGCAAGCCGCAGCGGCCACGTAGAGCCCCATCTGTCCCGGTTCCTAGGCGAACCGGGACTAAAGGTATTGGGCTTTAGTACCGACCCTTTAGTCCCGGTTCGGCAAGCGGGACAAATGGGCCTCATGAACCGGGATAAATGGCCCGTTTTCTACTAGTGCATGCGCGCCCCACGTGACTTTCATTGGACCTTGGTGAAGTGTATTCTCCGTTACATACGCGACACCATGTCCTTAGGACTCCCTCACGACCTCCGCCCCCACCGACCTTGTTGCCTACTCGAATGCCGACTGGGCAGGCTGCCTCGACACCCGGCGCTCCACGTCTGGCTATTGCGTCTACCTTGGGCCCTCGTTGATCTCTTGGTCATCGAAGCGGCAGCCCACGGTCTCCCGCTCTAGCGCCAAGGCAGAGTATCGCGCTGTGGCTGACATCGTGGCTGAGTGCTCTTGGATCCGTCAGCTGCTCCAGATGTTCACAAGGCCACTCTTGTCTACCGCGATAACGTCTGCGCGGTCTACATCTCTGCCAACCAGGTGCATCATCAACGTATGAAGCATATTGAGCTTGATATTCACTTCGTGCGTGAGCAGGTTGCCCTTGGCCGTGTTCGGGTTCTCCATGTTTCGACGTAGCAACAGTTTGCTGATGTGATGACTAAGGGATTGCCTACTCCCGTCTTCGAGGAGTTTCGGTCCACTCTCTATGTCTCCGGCGACGCTTCGACCGCGGGGGGTGTTGAGTATATATTTGTGTTGCATGTATTTCGTATTGTGGCCCAACCTCCTAGCTGTATATAGTTAAGGTTGAAGCCTACCCTGTACTTATATATACATGCATCGGCACCCTATCAATACAACAATTATTGTATTGCAAAACTATTCGTCTACAGTGGCCTCGGCTCCATGCCTGAGATAGATCTTGCCAGATTTGAGCCTGATTTTTTTAACTTTTCTGCCTCGTCAGGCTGGCCTGAAGTTGTTTGGTTAGTGCCTTGCCTGGGAAAGAATTACAAGGATTAATTTAAGCCAAAAGAGCAGTAGGCCTAGGAAACAGCAACTTTTAGCTGCCAGGCAGCCGTCCAGGCGAGCATTTTTGGACGCCTGGTCCAGGCTAAGCATGCTGCCTGGGATACACCACAGGCTAAGCAGACTGTCACATCATCAGGCCTTCTAAGACGTGAACCAAACAGTCACCAGGTAGCCTTCAGGCAGGCTCCAGGCCAGGCACGTTTCCTTGTGGACAATCCAAACAGCCCCTTCCTCAGCGGCCGTCTCGGTATCCGACGAATCCACCAGCAGCCTCGGGAGCTCCTCCGCATGCACAGCACAGCCGCCGCCGACGAGAATCTGGGGTCGGCTGAACTAGGCGGACAGCTTGTCGGATTCCATGTTCCAGTCGATCAAGATATATTATGTTAATGCTAATGGAGGTTTGAGTAGCATCCGCATTCACCTGAATTACGTGCAGCTTAACAAGAAATACAACATTTTTCCACAGAAAAAGAGCAAGCTATACAACTTTATTTTCGAATTTCATCTAATCACACAGTAATATAATCATCAGCTCAGTTTCCTTGTAGTGCAAGCGTATCGGACGGTGTATGACGACCACCGGTCGTTCAAATCTTGATGCACATAAATGCTGACAACAGAGACGCTCCCCTCGTTCTTACTGCTCTCGTCCAACGCGTTGGCTTGTTCCTCCTCGACTCTGTCCTTTTCGTCAGCTCTTTCTTCTTTCTCATTGCCTTTTGTTTCTTCTTCTTCTTTCTTGCCTTTTCCTCCTCCTCCTTCTTCTTCTTCTTCTTCTTCTTCTTATCCATGGCCGCCTTCTTGTCGTCATTGACTATCACTGTGACCAGCTGCTCAATGTAGCACGTGCATAGCGCGAAATTTGCAGACATGTCACAAAGCTAGGACTGCTCGTGGAGTTGAGGAGGATTCATGCAAAATGATGAAGTATCATTCGAGAAGAAGCCAGGAGTTGGTAGCTGTTTCGTGGAGCGAAGAGAGCAAGGAAAGGAAAACAATATGGAAGGGAGCTTCACTAGGCGAGGTGCGGCCCCTTTTATCTGGTGAGACGTGGATTCGGCCAGCGGGGGTTTCTGTGTTGGGAACTTAGGGTCGGCTCATCATTGGTGACGTCGGTAATGGGATAAATTTGCTGACCTGTCATGGATGTCACCTGCTTTGTTTGGCGGTCGGTCGGATAAAGCCATAAAGGTCCCTAGAGCGCACCACAAGATCCCCAATTTTATAAACCGGACGAAATTAAAACAGAAAACATATTTAATAGCACCTTCTTGTCTCGTTCATCTCAACAAGTTGGATTGCCGCAAGACCAACGAGCCCGCAAGCGTGAAAGCTCTCGCATCAATTGGCTGAAAGCAGGGACGCGTGTACAAAGTTACTTCCACTCCAAGATCAACTGCAGAAGAAGGAAAAACTTAATGAGATAGGACTTTCAACACCCGGGTGCCCCTACCACTACCGGAACAGGGCCCTATGCCGACGGCCATATCTATGCCGACGGCCAGCGTCGGCCTTGTCTGGGCTATGCCGACAGCCATATCCAGGCCGTCGGCGTAATAAAGCCGTCGGGCTATCCAGACATATGCTGACGGCCCCCGTCGGCCCAGAACGGCCGTCGGCTTACCCAAAGATACGCCTACAGCGGCCATCGGCATATCTGGGCCGTCGGCATAGTTGCGGGCCCGGCGATCCCGCCGTGCCGTGCGGCTAACGGCGTCCGATCTATGCCGACGGCCGAGGCGGGAGGCCATCGGCATAGATGCCCTTACCACGTCATCGATCCGAGGCGCGCACCGACCACCACCTATGTCGACGGCTGCCGCCGGCATAGATGCCACATCATCGACCCGCAGCGCGCCGGCCATCTGCCCTATGCCGCAGCTATGCCGACGGCTTTGTCGTCGGCATAGTGTTTTTTTCTTTTTTCCTTTTTTTCTTTTTTTCTTTTTTTTCCATAGCTATATTTTTTTCATAGTTTTTTTTTCTTTTTTTACCACGTCATCGATCTTTTTATCATAGTTTCCTTATCCACTTCCCGGTCACCCCCTCCACTTGTTATTTTTTTCTTTTTTTCATAGCTATATTTTATGTTTTCTTAAATATTATTATTTGACTAACTTACATCTAGTACGTGTTGACAACCGGGTGGTGTTGTGGCATTTCCGAAGAGGAGCACGCGTCTCCGGTGCGTGGCCTCCCTCACGGACGGCGTCGCCGCCGGCACCTGGAGGGGGAAAACGGACGCGTCGGGTCTACACGGAGTGGATTTAGCTGTGATTTTGGCCCGGATGTTGCTCCCGGGTGTCCCTATGGGCCGACCTGACACAACCGGGTGGAGAGGTCCACTGGTCAAAGCCCGTCAGTGGGAAGTCAAAGGGCTAGATCTCGTGGTCAACCGCTCCAGGGTTAGGCGGGACGGGGGCCCTGGGGGTAGCAATGCCACCGGAGCGTCGTACCGGGCCCTCATACATGCGGGGTGGTGTTGTGGCATGTCCGAAGAGGCGGCAC
>NC_041385.1:779047738-779049447 GCF_002162155.2 Triticum dicoccoides
TGACAGTTCCCCGTGTCGCCTTATGCCATTATTTAGTAGCTGGTTTGGTGCAGCGTAAGCGAGTGATTGGATTATGTTTGTAATGAACCTCTAATTTCTTGTAGCGTCAGCTATGTGGCTTCTTGTAATTTGCTCAAAATGCATCTGCAGACAATATCTTAGTGTTTCCATTTAAAAACCAGTACAGTTTCCTCTCCCAGCTTTGATCCAATATCTGAATTCTCACCTTCAAAAAGAGGTGATGAGACATGTATAGAGCTAGTGGTTCTTGTCGCTCAACAGATGATCATGGCTTTCTGTATGCTGGCTTGCTGATATGTCTTCATTTATATTTTGAATTTAATTAGTGCTACATGTCAAGTGCTGATTTTATTGCATTTATTTTAGCAGTCAATGTTATTATGTTAGTGAAATCTTGAGCTATAAGTTGAGGGAACTGACTGACTGAGAAGATGTGATCTGCATGACTGTATGAAGACCTCAAAGAGGTTTTAATTGCTTAAGTAGCTTCATAAAACTGTCAGCTATTTGTTCATTGTTTTTTGCAGATTTTTGCCAAAGGTGCATATAGTTCATAGACTGCAATATAAGTGAGATGAAGATGTGTATATATTTGGTCATAGAGTGCAAGGCTATAGTTATCGACTAATCATTACAATTGCTTTTGTTTATCATACTTTATAGAATGGTTCGTAGATTTCATTATTTCTTAGACAAGATCTTTTACTCAAAGGCATCAACACACATTTCTCTACGTTTTTCTGTACCTATACATAAATCTGCATGTCCTGGAAAAAACATGGATTTACATGATCTCGTCGTTCTTCAAGTCGGGACTATTCCTCCGCTAGGTTACTGAGTTGGTTCTCTTCTTCATCATCCAACACACACTTAATAGAAAAGCGAGGTACCTTCTTGGAAAACTTCTCTTCTCATGATTTTGTTTCATATTTTCTTCATATGTGGGTGTTCGTGGTAGGTGGTTTGTTTTCTTACAGCAGGACATATATTTGTATATTATTTGGTTTTGTTTTCAATGAAAATGGAAACGGAGGTGGGGGCCCTGCTCAGCAGTTTTTTTTTGAGGTATATTTTTATGTGCGCATTGCCGGAGAGTTGCTTGTTATGCTGGTTGAGTATGTTGAAGAGAAGGGTGCCACTCTAGTCAACAGGAGAGGTGGTCATGATTTATCCCACCTTCATCGTGGCACATACTTGCACCTACTATGCTGGCACATACTATGATTAAGATATTATAATGAAGTAAAGCCCGCCTTTCCAGGTTTCTAGCGATTTGATACCCCACCCTTCATGAGATGAACAATTAACAACAATCCCACAAGGTCAGCAATCAATTGGCGGAAACGATGAGACACTTTTGGCGGATGTTGCTCCCGGGTGTCCCTATGGGCCGACCAGACACAACCGGGTGGAGAGGTCCACTGGTCAAAGCCCGTCCGTGGTAAGTCAAAGGGCTAAATCTCATGGTCAACCGCTCCAGGGTTAGGCGGGACGGGGGCCCTGTGGGTAGCAATGCCACCGGAGCGTCGTACCGGGCCCTCATACGTGCGGGGTGGTGTTGTGGCATATCCGAAGAGGCGGCACGCGTCTCCGGTGCGTGGCCTCCCTCACGGACGGCGCCGCCGCCGGCACCTGGAGGGGGGAAACGGACGCGTCGGTTCTACACGGAGTGGATTTAGCTGTGGTTT
>NC_041385.1:779050447-779051324 GCF_002162155.2 Triticum dicoccoides
ATAACTATATAAAAAATTACTCAAAAATAAATAGAAGAAAATAAATACTATTCAGAAATAAATAGAAGAAAAAATAAAGCAAAAAAGGAATAACTATATAAAAAAATTATTGAAAAATAAATAGAAGAAAATAAATACTATTCAGAAATAAATAGAAGAAAAAATAAAGCAGAAAAGGAATAACTATATAAAAAAATTACTCAAAAATAAATAGAAGAAAATAAATACTATTCAAAAATAAATAGAAGAAAAAAATAAAGCAGAAAAGGAATAACTATATAAAAAAATTACTGAAAAATAAATAAAAGAAAATAAATAATGCAGAAAAGAAAATAATTTATAAAAAACATGTCGGGGCGCTGTCCAGTGGGCCTGCCAGACCTTGGGTGTGCAAATACATGCCCAGTAGGGCCAGCAGGCTCACAGGGCAGCGCACCCTAATTAGGCCCAGAAGCCTGCTATATAGAGGAGTTCGAAAGGGCAGCCGCGGCTGGGTGTATAAACCAGTGCGGCTGCCCTTCGCTCGGTGAGGTGGGACTAAACGTAGCGCACTACGGGGTGGCAGCGCACGGGCATTAGTACCGGTTGGAGGTTCCAGCCGGTACTAATGTGTTGCCCTTTAGTACCGGTTGGAGCCACCTACCGGTACTAAAGGCCCACGTTTCCCGCCGCTTGGGCTGGCCAAAATTGGCCTTTAGTACCGGTTGGAGCCACCAACCGGTACTAAAGGCCCATCCTATATATATGACACTTACGAAAATTCAGTTATCGTCGCCAGTTCGTTCCACTTTTCTCGCGCGCGCGAGTCTCGAACTCGACGACGCCCACGCCGCCGCGCCGCCGTGCCGTCGCCCTCGCCGCCCCCGCCGCCCGTCGT
>NC_041385.1:779052362-779052974 GCF_002162155.2 Triticum dicoccoides
CGCCGTCCCTGGCTGCCGCCGCCCGTCTCGTCGCCGTCATCGCCCCCCGCCGCCCGTCGTCGCCGCCCGCCCGTACGCGCCCGGCCCGCTCCATACATGCACACACACGCACACTACACACACACACATACACACACATGTACACACACACACACACTACACAGACACATACACACAGACACACATAAACACACACACACTACACGTACACTACACATGCACACACATATACACACACACACTACACACACACATATTTTTTTTACTTATTTTCTGTTTAATTTCTAATGTTTAGATGAATTAGAACTATCTAGTTTATTTTTAGAATGTTAGAAATATTATCATCGATGAATTAGAAATATGTTAATGTTTAGTTCAACTAGTTGAATTAATATAATAACTAGTTTATTTTTAGTAAATATAATGCTTAGTTGAACTAGGTGAGTTAATATATAGAACTAGTTTATTTTTAGTAAATGTTTAGTTGAACTAGTTGAATTAATATATAGAACTAGTTTACTTTTAGTAAATGCTTAGTTGAACTTGTTGAATTAATATATAGAACTAGTTTATTTTTAGTAAGTAAATGCTTAGTTCAACTAGTTGAATTAA
>NC_041385.1:779053263-779064605 GCF_002162155.2 Triticum dicoccoides
ATAGAACTAGTTTATTTTTAGTAAATGCTTTAAACTAATTGAATTAATATAACTAGTTTATTTTAGTAAATGCTTAGTTGAATTAATAGAAATAGTTGAATTAATTGAATTAGTAAGTGATTAATGTTTCGCCTAATATGAACATAGAAAATGTCGTCTGACGACAGAAAAAAATTCATTATGTGCGAATACTGTGAAGACCAGCGCGACCAGTGCGACAGAAATTTCCTTGTTGATGGTAGGCGATTCAGCATCAAGCTGGATAAGACTTTCGAATTCGATACAGTAAGTCACAACGACAAAGTCTGTTTTCGTAATTAAGCATGACTTATATATGCTTCATTTGCCTGACTTATAATTTTTAATTTTCACTATTCTACTAGCGCATCCCGTGCCATGCAAGAATTTTTGTCTTGGATAAGATAGGTTTCAAAGATATGGAAACTATGGAGGTAAAGAGAGCTTACCTGAAAACTGAGCATGATGGTTATACTTTCAACATCAAAGTATACAATACACACACGTACACATATTTTGAATGCAAAACTTGGCAAGCACTATGGAAGGCTTATGCATTTGAGCCTGGTATGGTTATCACCTTTGATATTCGTCCGGAAGATGATTTTGAAGGTAATAGAGACACATGGGTCGATGTGCAGACGCCTCCAGTACGTTCTACCATTATGTGAGTTCTTCTTAACTATATTTTTGTCTTTGATATTGCTACTAACAACTAACTTCTATTGACAGCTTATCTCCATTCAACCAAACATGTTCGGCGCTTGGTAGACAGGACCTACTACTGTCCCGGAGCTGAACTAAACTGCGAGGAGATAAGTCATTATGTTTCATGGCTTGAGGATCTTCATACTGTCAAGACAAATTTTCTTCCTGCACTTAGAAATGTTAGTACTCAAAACGTGTGACCAATAGTGATGGTATTGAACTACGGTCACATCTATTTAGGAATGATGGTAAGATATTTACTATTTGTCCTCAGTGCATATTTTGCATACATATTTTTTTTGCTAAACTTTCATTGCTAAGTATATTAATTAAGTACTATACAATGTTCTTCAACAGGGACTCCCAATGACAGTTGTGCCTCAGGGGATCGAGACTAAATGTCAGATGTCAATTGTTAGCTTACGTCCAAGATATCCTGCATTGCACATGAATGCATTCAGGATTTCTAGAAGCGATGAATGCTTAATAGTGAAAGATTGGAGGAAAATTGTTAATGATCGCAGAGAAGTACTAGGGGGCAGCAATGAGAAGCGCAGCCCACGATTAGGAGACAGGTTCATCGGCATGCTCCAGTATGATCAATCAGGAGAGCTATACATGTTCTATGCTATTTTACCAGAGAGAGAGTAGCTAGCAGGAGTGATTTAGCTTGTTCTTCATGCCGCTCTTAATTAGTACTTGTCCTTTCATGTCCGTGTTCTTCGTTCTGAACTTAAGTGATTTGCTTTTGTGGTGTTATATATATATGCACGCTTATAATATCATGACAATCATGTTGAACTCGATCGATAATATTTTTGCTTCTGGTATACAAGTGAATGTTTCTTCTTTAAGCTAGTAGTGCTGGTGGTGATTAGATAGCTAGTTAATTATTATATCATTTGATGAAAGAAACCGCAGATTAGTTTCAGCTGGATGAATCCTACCTAGCTAAGTGATCAAGTATATGCCATATTCGTATATATTATATAGTTGATCAAGTATAATATGGATATGGCATATACTCTAGCTAGCTAGCTATATATAGAGATATCCAATAATGCATCCAGTCGAAACTAATCCATGGTACTTTCACCTAATGATTTAACAACTCATTATAATGTAAAACTTTCACTAAATTAAATTAAAAACACAAAATTAAAGAAAAATTAAAAAAACACCCAAACATTTAGTACCGGTTGGTGTTACCAACTGGTACTAATGCTCTCCACGCAAACCGGCCTGGCTCGTGCCACGTGGTGGCACTTTAGCGCCGGTTCGTGACGAACTGGTACTAAAGGCCGGGGACCTTTAGTCCCCACTCTTTAGTGCCGGTTCGCCAACCGGCACTAAAGGCCGTCACGAACCGGCACTAAAGCCCGGTTCTGCACTAGTGGTTCTTGAATAATCTGTGCTTCAACATATGCATACACAACAGAAATAAATATGGTCATGCCAAACCAATGGATACATTGACTTTTTGATAAACACATGAACACAAACAGAACAATCTATAAGGTTTTTGTTCTTCATAGGAATGATGGCTATATTTCTTTAGAAAATCAAATAGAAGGATTGGATTGTTGGTCTACCACATTGTTTGTTAGGCCTCTCACTCCTTGCGGTAAACATACAGATAAATAGTACATTGTTTGCTTAATTATTTTTAATAATAACCTAACATGATTAATTATGTTACTTTGTGGTTAACTTGAATTTAAATACATGAGAATTTGGCACTTAATGATCCACCAATGAACCAAGTAACGGATAGTGCATTGCTTGTCAGACAAGTTTATGCAAAGTCCACAATTAGGTCATGATAAGTGATGTGCCAACTTCACCATTCTCCAAGCTCTCACTCTTAATAAGATACCAAGATAATGTGGTCTTCCCCTTTCTTTTCTTTAAATGCACAATACATGGTAAAACCTTCTACATTAACTATTATGTGGATCACTTTTGTGTGCCATTGATAACCCACAAGTATAGGGGATCAGTTGTAGCCCCTTTCGATAAGTAAGAGTGTCGAACCCAACGAGGAGCTAAAGGTAGAACAAATATTCCCTCAAGTTCTATCGACCACCGTTACAACTCTACGCATGCTTAACGTTCGCTTTACCCAGGACAAGTATGAAACTAGAAGTACTTTGTAGGTGTTGTGGGATAGGTTTGCAAGATAATAAAGAGCACATAAATAAAAACTAGGGGCTGTTTAGATAAAGAAACAATTATGTTAGTTTAACAAGTGTGGAAAAGTGGTGGCACGAGTTGCGGAATTGTCCCTAAGCAATTGACTACATTACTAGACCGATAGGAAGTTTTATGTGGGAGAGGCCACTGCTAGCATGTCATCCCTTACTTGGAATTCTATGTACTTATGATTGGAACTATTAGCAAGCATCCGCAATTAATAACGTTCATTAAGGTAAAACCCAACCATAGCATTAAGATATATTGGTCCTCCTTCAATCCCGCATGCATCAATTTCTATGCTAGGCTGAAACTGCTATCACCCTTGCCCTCCAATACATAGTCCTATCAACATACAAACTAACCCTATGGTGTGATCCACACGCGCGCTCATATGATGGGCACCAAAGGACAACAACATAACCACAAGCAAATTAAACCAATCATAGCAATTCATCAATCATCGATAGGACAACAAAAATCTACTCAGACATCATAGGATGGCAACACATCATTGGATAATAATATGAAGTATAAAGCACCATGTTCAAGTAGAGGGTACAGCGCGTTGTGGGAGAGTGGACTGCTGAATATACATGAGGGAAGGTGATGAAGATGTTGGAGAAGATGACAGAGGTGTTGGTGTAGATCACCGTCACATGATGATTGCCTCGACGGCGTTCCGGTGCCACTGGGAGAGAGGGGGTGATGTCTACTACACAACCTTCTTCTTGTAGACGTTGTTGGGCCTGCAAGTGCACATGTTTGTAGGACACTAGCAAATTTCCCTCAAGTGGATGACCTAAGGTTTATCAATCCACGAGAGGCGTAGGATGAAGATGGTCTCTCTCAAGCAACCCTGCAACCAAATAACAAAGAGTCTCTTGTGTCCCCAACACACCCAATACAATGGTAAATTGTATAGGTGCACTAGTTTGGCGAAGAGATGGTGATACAAGTGCAATATGGATGGTAGATAAAAGTATTTGTAATCTGAAAATATAAAAACAGCAAGGTAACAAGTGGTAAAAGTGAGCGTAAACGGTATTGCAATGATAGGAAGTAAGGCCTAGGGTTCATACTTTCACTAGTGCAAGTTCTCTCAAAAATAATAACATAATTGGATCACATAACTATCCCTCAACATGCAACAAAGAGTCACTCTGAAGCCACTAATAGTGGAGAACAAACATAGAGATTATGGTAGGGTACGAAACCACCTCAAAGTTATTCTTTCAAATCAATCCGTTGGGCTATTCCTATAAGTGTCACAAACAACCCTAGAGTTTTTACTAGAATAACACCTTAAGATACAAATCAACCAAAACCCTAATGTCACCTAGATACTCCATTGTCACCTCAAGTATCCGTGGGCATGATTATACGATATGCATCACACAATCTCAGATTTATCCAACCAACATAAAAGTACTTCAAAGAGTGCCCCAAAGTTTCTACCAGAGAATCAAGAACGTGTGCCAACCCCTATGCATAGGTTCCCAATGTCACAAAACCCGCAAGTTGATCACCAAGACATACATCAAGTGTTCTCATAAAAGACTCAATCCGATAAGATAACTTCAAAGGGGAAACTCAATTCATCACAAGAGAGTAGAGGGGGAGAAGAAACATAAGATCCAACTATAATAGCAAAGCTCGCGATACATCAAGATCGTGCCATAGAGGGAACACGAGAGAGAACACGAGAGAGAGAGAGAGATCAAACACATAGCTACTGGTACATACCCTCAGCCCCGAGGGAGAACTACTCCCTCCTTGTCATGGAGAGCGCCGGGATGATGAAGATGGCCTCCGGTGATGGATCCCCCTCCGGCAGGGTACCAGAAAGGGGTCCCTATTGGTTTTTGGTGGCTCTGGAGGCTTGCGGCGGCGGAACTCTCGATCTATCTTCTGTTCTGGAAGTTTTAGGGTACGACGGTATATATGGGTGAAAGGAGAACGTCAGTGGAGCTACGGGGGCCCCATGAGGCAGGGGGCGCGCCCAGGGGGGAGGGCGCGCCCTCCACCCTCGTGACGGCCTCGTGGCTCTTCTGACATGGGGTCCAAGTCCATCAGGTGGGTTTCCTTCCAAAAATAACTTCTCCAGTTGATTTCGTTCCGTTTTGACTCCGTGTGATATTCCTTTTCCTCGAAATACTGAAATAGGCATAAAACAGCAAATCTGGGCTGGGCCTCCGGTTAATAGGTTAGTCCCAAAAAATAATATAAAAGTGGATAATAAAGCCCAATATTGCCTAAAACAGTAGATAAAGTAGCATAGAGCAATCAAAAATTATAGATACGTTGGAGACGTATCAGGGGGGAGAGCCTCCCTCCTTCTTCTTCTTCCTTGACCTCCCCCTAGATGGGAGGAGGGTTTCCCCTCTGGGTCCTTGGCCTCCATGGCAGCGGAGGGGCGAGAGCCCCTCCGAGATTGGATCTCTCTCTCTCTCTCTCTCTCTCTCTCTCTCTCTCTCTCTATTTCTTTCTGTTTCTACGTTCGCAGATTCTAGCCTTTCATCGTTTTTTAAATTCCCAGAGATCCGTGATACGTCTCCAACGCATCTATAATTTTTGATTGCTCCATGCTATATTATCTACTGTTTTGAACAATATTGGGCTTTATTATCCACTTTTATATTATTTTTGGGACTAACCTATTAACCAGAGGCCCAGCCTAGAATTGCTGTTTTTTTGCCTATTTCAGTGTTTCGAAGAAAAGGAATATCAAACGGAGTCGAAACGGAACGAAATCAACTGGAGAAGTTATTTTTGGAAGGAAAGCTACCGGAAAAGCTTGGAGTGCACGTCAGGAAAGAAGGGACACTACTAGGGAAAACCTTATACACAGAACTTTAGCAGTAGCGAGGGTCAAAAAAGCACGTTGGTGCTAAGTAGCAGTAGCGCGCCTGCGCAAACCGCGCTGTAGATAAAGTTCTAGCAGTAGCGCGTCTTGTTCTAAACACGTTACTACTAAAATTCCCATGGCTTAGCTGATAGGCTACACATAGTAGTAGCAACCTATAACGAACCGCGCTACCGCTACTTTCTTTGTAGCAGCGCGTTTTTGTCTAAACTCGCTACTGCTAGAGGATATAAAATTAATGGAAAGCAAATAGAAAGGTAATTGAAAACGAAAGAAATAGAATAAGGTGAAAGGAAAAAAAATAAAATGTGAAGAAAACTAAATGAAAAAGGGGAAAAAGAGGATGGTGTAGCAGTAGCGTGTATTCCAGAACGCGCTGTAGCTAACGTAGCAGTAGCGCCCTTTCTGGAACGCGCTACTGGTACTTCTGACTTAACCACGGGGTTCGTCCTTCCCCACGGCCACTTCATCCCCCAAATCCAACTCCACTCTCGCCGCCGCCGTCGCCCGTCGGCCGCCGCGCGCTCTCAGCACACCCTCTACGCCGCCCCCGACCCCAGATTCAACACCGCCCCCGCCCCCGACCTCAACGCCGCCGCGGACGCCGCCCCCGACCCTGACCTCAATGCCGCCCTGGACGCCGCCCCCGCCCCCGACCTCAACGCCACCCTAGAGCCCCGACCACGACCTCGACGCTGCCTGCCCCTTCCTCGTCACAGGCACCCGAGGTGAGCACGCCTGCTCCTCCCTCTCCCCTACCTCTACCTAGGGTTTCTACCTCCATCAAATTAGTTAGGGTTCATGCATGTAAGGGTGGAAACGAATCAAATTTCTAAGATGAATCATGAAACGAGTAAAATTTGACCACTTATTTCACTTTATAGTTGGATAATTGGAATATCCGCTACCACTTTCCACCCCTATAGGTTCATCAAATTAGATGGTAATTAGGGCAGTAGTTCCTAGGTACTAATTAGTTAGTAAGAACTAGGTACTAATTAGGTACTAGAATATTTTTATTTATAGTAAGTTTATTTTTAGTAATAACTAGTTGAATTAATAGAACTAGTTAGTAAGAACTTGTTGCTATTTTTTTAGTTAAAGCAATTTTCCCGCATCGACGTGGACGATACCTATCCCCCATCCTCGTCATCGAGTCGGCGGAGGACGACACCTGCTTGACCAGATGGGCCATGTCCGGGACTGGGCTCCACCGGGTGGTACTGGGAGGCGCTACCTACCGGGGGTGCAGGTTGGTGAGGAGCCAGCCTGTCATTGACCCGAACCTTCTTTGGTGGCGATCGTGTGGCCCAGTGACGGTCCAGATGCTCGAGGACTCCACGGAGGTGGTGCGTCACCGTGTTAGTGAGGAGGACGCGCACGTCCGTCGCTACTTGTTTGCGTTGGAGCACAGGTTCTCCAATACCTCGCAGGTTCTCCAGGGATCTCACTGGAGCTATGATCCCGTGATGGTTCCTTCTCTGTGGGTGTCCACCGCCCGCGCCAATACCCGTCGTGTGCTAGGTTTTTAGTTGTATTAGTGATGTTATATGTATGACACTATTCAGGATGTATTAGTGATAATATTCGACGATGTACGGACGCATGAGATGATTTACTTTTGCTTATTGAATGCATGCTAATTTGAGTCCTATAAGATATTTTGAAATGTATATCTTGTGTTGCTCAATATCCAAGTGGCCGGTCATGTTTGCAGGTTACACCTTCGAGTGGCCTATGTTTTGCCGGAGTGTTGATTCATTTCCGTTCCGGCATATTTCAGGCGCTGGATATGTCCTATTTTAGCAAAGGTCATGCCGGATTTTTTTCATGAATTTTGGCATGACTTGTGCCAGAATATGTAGGAAATATCGAGTGCCCCGGATTGGTGTGTTGAGTATCCTGGTAGTTGTCTTCGATCGATTTTCAATTAATGTTTTAACTATGAACATAGGAAATGTCTGACGACGAAAACGATTTCGGTATTTGCAAAGACTGTGAAGACGAGCGTGGCCTGTGCGACAGAATCTTCCTAGATGATGATAGGCGCTTCAGCATCAAGCTGGACGTGAACTTCCAAGTGGATACAGTAAGTCACAATGACAAGTCTTTTTTCGTAATTAAGCATGACATCTGCTTCATTTGCTTCAACTTACAATTTTTTTTACTATTCTACTAGCGTATCCCCTGCCATGCCAGAGTTTTTGTATTGGATAAGATAGGTTGCAGTCGTACTATGGAGGTAAAGAAAGTTTACTTGAAGACCGAGCATGGTTATATTTTCCATGCAAAATTGTACAATTCAGACGACTACACCTATTTTGGATGCAAAACATGGCGAGCACTATGCAAGACTTATGCATTTGAGGCTGATATGGTTATCACCTTTGATATTCATCCGGAAGATGATATTGAAGGTAATACCGACATCTGGGTTGATGTGCAGATGCCTCCAGTTATACCATTATGTAAGTTTCTCAACCATATTTATGTCTTTGATATTGTTTATTCAAAAATAGTTGACAACTAATTTGTATTGTCAGCTTATTTCGGTGCAAGCAAACATGTCCAGCACTTGGTAGACAGGACCTACTACTGTCCCAAGGCTGAACTCAACTGCGAGGAGCTAAGTCATTATGTTTCATGGCTTGAGGATCTTGATACTGTCAAGACAAATTTTCTTCCTGCATTTAGAAATGTTAGTACTGGAAACATGCGACCAATAGTGTTCGTAATGAACTACGGTCACATCTATTTAGGAAGGATGGTAAGATTTTTACTATTTGTCCTTAGTGCATATTTTCCATACATTATTTTTGAAGCTAAACTTCATTGCTAAGTATGTTACCATACGATGTTCTTCAACAGGGACTACCGATGAATGTTGTGCCTTATGGGATCGAGACTAAAGGTACCATGAGTATTATTAGCTTACGGCCAGGATATCCTACAGATTACTTTAGTGTATTCAAGATTAGCGACGGATGCTTAATAGTGCAAGACTGGACCAAATATGTGATGGGGGAGCGCAGAGAAGTACTAGGGGGCAGCAAACAGATGCGCTACCCATGATTAGGAGACAGGTTCATCTGCATGCTCCAACTTGATCAAGGAGGAGAGCTACACATGTTTTATGTTATTTTACCTAAGAGAGAGCAGCAGGAGTGATTAGCTAGCTAGAAATGAGTTTGAGGATGATGATGTGATACACTATTACTATGATGATAAAATAGCTAGTGTTGGTGGTAATGACTATGATGATTATTATTAGCTAGTGTTGGTGGTGATTAGCTAGCTAGAATGAGAGTTTGAAGATGATGATGTGTGCTACACTATGACTATGATGATTAAATAGCTTGTGTTGGCGGATTAGATTCAAGTGGAGGAAACGTGTGGTGCACATCGAAAGTACTACTAGTCCAAACTAGATCAAGTTTAGATTTGTAGTATACTTTTGACATGCACCACATATTACCTCCACTTGAAACTAATCCACCTTCATTTGACACACTGTTATGGACATAATGATGTAAACCTCATAACTGGTATTGTGCCAATATTTGTATGACGGTGCATAAATACACTAAAAATAAAAAAAGAATACTAGTAGCGATGGACAGAAAACGCGCTGCCAGTAGTTACATTAGCAGTAGCGTGGGATTGAACAAATGCTGCAGCTACTTGTCCTAGCAGTAGCGCGTGCGGGCACGCATTACTGCTAAGATATAGCTGTAGCGCCTTATTAGTAGCGCCGGTACCCGCGCTACTAAGAGGCCCAAAACCCTCGCTGCTGCTAGGCTTTTCCCTAGTAGTGGGAGGTGCTCACGAGGGTGGGGGGCGCCCCCCCCCTAGGGCATGCCCCCCTGCCTCGTGGCCCCCCCTTTGGTCCACCGACATACTTATTTCACCCATATATACCTACGTATCCTAAAACTTCCAGAACAGAGAATAGATCGGGAGTTCCACTGCCGCAAGCCTCTGTAGCCACCAAAAGTCAATTGGGACCCTGTTCCGGCACCTTGCCGGAGGGGGAACCCTCACCGGTGGCCATCTTCATCATCCCGGTGCTCTCCATGACGAGGAGGGAGTAGTTCACCCTCGGGGCTGAGGGTATGTACCAGTAGCTATGTGTGTGATCTCTCTCTCTCTCTCTCTCTCTCTCTCGTGTTCTTGATTTGGCACGATCTTGATGTATCGCGAGCTTTGCTATTATAGTTGGATCTTATGTTTCTTCTCCCCCTATACTCTCTTGTAATGGATTGAGCTTTCCCTTTAAAGTAATCTTATCGGATTGAGTCTTTAAAGATTTGAGAACACTTGATGTATGTCTTGCCGTGCGTATCTGTGGTGACAATGGGATATCACGTGATTCACTTGATGTATGTTTTGGTGATCAACTTGCGGGTTTCGCCCATGAACCTATGCATAGGGGTTGGCACACGTTTTTGTCGTGATTCTCCAGTAGAAACTTTGGGGCACTCTTTGAGGTTCTATGTGTTGGTTGAATAGATGAATCTGAGATTGTGTGATGCATATCGTATAATCATAACCACGGATACTTGAGGTGACATTGGATTATCTAGGTGACATTAGGGTTTTGGTTGATTTGTGTCTTAAGGTGTTATTCTAGTACGAACTCTAGGGCTGTTTGTGACACTTATAGGAATAGCCCAATGGATTGATTGGAAAGAATAACTTTGAGGTGGTTTCGTACCCTACCATAATCTCTTCGTTTGTTCTCCGCTATTAGTGACTTTGGAGTGACTCTTTGTTGCATGTTGAGGGATAGTTATATGATCCAATTATGTTATTATTGTTGAGAGAACTTGCACTAGTGAAAGTATGAACCCTAGGCCTTGTTTCAACGCATTGCAATACCGTTTGTGCTCACTTTTATCGCTTGCTACCTTGCTGTTTTTATATTTTCAGATTACAAAAAAACCTATATCTACCGTCCATATTGCACTTGTATCACTATCTCTTCGCCGAACTAGTGCACCTATACAATTTACCATTGTATTCACTACAAAAAAAAAGAGACACATCCGTGACATTTTGGGCCGAACGAATTTTTTTTCTGTCATACATATGACACTTCTATGACGATAATTGTGACAAAACCCGTACATCATAGATGTGGTGGGCTCCTACTTCTATAACAAAAAAACATGACAGAAAATGGGCTTTTCGTCCTGGGCGGGCCGGAGACGCAGCTGCATGACATTCTTTGGGTCGTCCATGACGGGAAAAACCGTGGTAGAAGCGAGGGGGAGGAAAATTTCGGGGGTTCCCGGTTATGGTGGGAGGTCGGGGGCCGAGCGATGCGCGTTTCTCTCGTACACGTACGCGCGTGTGTGCGAGGCGTTGGCTCTAACTGAACCCGAGCGAGGTGTTGGGCTCTAACTGAACCCGAGCGATTGCACTGCAGGCTATGGGTTACTGAACCCGAGCAATCGATCGATGGCTGTTAACTGAACCCGATCGAGCAATTCCTTTGCTACTGCTGCTAACTGAAGCCGATCGATGCTGCCTCTAGATGAATAGTGAGCATTGCGGG
>NC_041385.1:779064786-779072910 GCF_002162155.2 Triticum dicoccoides
TGGGGCTGGATGGACAGGACCCCGTGGAGGGCTTGATGAACAGGACCACCCCGTGGAGGGCTGGATGAACAGTAGATGGTGGAGGGGTGCCCGTGGATGGGTGGTTGAACAAGACCCCGTGGTGTGGAGGGCTGGATGAATAGTAGACTGTGGAGGGGTGGTTGAACAGTAGCCGGTGGAGTAGCGCACAGTGGAGGCTGGATGAACAGGAGCCCGTGGATGAACAGTCGTAGGTGGAGGCTGGAGGAGGTCGACGGTGGATGAACAGTAGCTCGTGGAGGCTGGAGGAGGTCGACGATGGAGATGAACAATATCCCGTGGAGTCCCGTTTTGCAGTACGCCACACCCCTCCCGATGAACAGGACCCCCGTTTCGGCCGTAGCGCTCCAACACAAGTCCGTTTCCTCTGTTTTGCGGTACGCCACACCCCTCACGATCAACAGGACCCCTGTTTCGACCGTAGGAGGTCCATTTCGTCCGTTTTGCGGTATGCCACACCCCTCCCGATCAACAGGACCCCCGTTTCGACCGTAGGAGGTCCGTTTCCTCCGTTGTGCGGTACGCCACACCCCTCCCGATCAACAGGACCCCTGTTTCGACCGTAGGAGGTCCGTTTCCTCCGTTGTGCGGTACGCCAGGCCTCGTTTCCATCGCCTCTTCCGTCCAAGCCCTCCCGATGAACATGACCACGCATTCTGTTCTGACCCAGCCGCGTTGCCTCCCGATGAACACGACGCATTCCATCGCCTCCTCATGAACACGGCGACGACGCTGTTTCTCCATTCCGACCCAGCCATGTCAACTAGCCCTCGCCGTACGTATGCGCGAGTAGGCGTTCGAGACCCCGCCCGTATGTACACATACGTGGCCATATTTTCTTTCCTCCACCCTAGCCGCTGTACGTACGTGTACATGCTACGTGCGCGCCTCTACTACGACACGTGCGCGCCTCTACATCGACCAGTATATATGTACGTACACGTTCGCGACTAGAATGACAACGCTACGTACGCTTCGACCAGGTGGGTCCCGACTATCAGACACTTCCTTGCCTGCAAAGATGTAGCTGGTGGGTCCCAGCAGTCAGGGGGAGAATCTTTTTTTTGCCCAGACGCACTTCCTTGCGTGCGAACATGTAGCTGGTGGGTCCCAGCAGTCGGGGGGCTGGTGGGTCCCAGCAGTCAGGGGGGCGAATCGTTTTGGTTTTTTTGCCCGGGCGCACTTCCTTGCGTGCGAAGATATAACTGGTGGGTCCCAGCAGTCAGGGGGGCAAATCGTCTTTTTTTGCCCGGACACACTTCCTTGCGTGCGAAGGTGTAGCTAGTGGGTCCCAGCAGTCAGGGGGGAAATGTTTTTTTTACGAAATACGGTGGCCCGTCCGGTGGGTCCCTGCTGTCAGGTGGAGGAATCATTATTTTCCGCGTAATAAGGAGGCACTTCCTTGCTGCCGCCGTGGACCCAACTGTCAGCCTCTCCACGTACAGTCCACGTCCGATGGAAGTCATTCCTTAACCACCTTGACCACGCTGTGCCGAGAGCACTAGGGCGGTGGACGACGGCGAGGCCTAGGAAGGGGACGACACGGAGGTAGGGAAGACTCGGCAGTTGTTTCCCACATGGAGGGGAGTACGACTATACGAGGGTTTACTGGTTCGTCTGCGGTCGCCGGAGAATAACAACAGGTGTAGGTGAGTAGAGGGATGGCTAGGCCAGCGATGGGAGTACGGTCGAGCGGTGAGGCCTGCACGGCAGCATAACCGGCCGTGCGGAGGAGGTAGCAGGCAGTCCCGCCGGCGCTTGTTTGAGCGGCTGGAGCAGAAAGAGCAGAGATTGAAGAAGCACGACGGCCGTTGGATGGACATCCAACAGTCAGTGCTTGTGCGTCAACCTTTTTTTAGGAAAGCCTCAAATATGTGGAAAATAGCATACAACTCATCTGCCATTATTTCTAATAATTTACAGCGCATTTGCTAATTCTTAAGGTTTTTTTGGAGCCCATATTCTTTTTGTTTGCATTACTGCCCATATTGTGGCAACGGTTAAAAAATTATACGAAATTTTGCATATTTCGGTGCGGTTTGAACTGTTTTTAATCCCAAAATTTCGACTCACATTCAAACTGATTTTAAAAATACATGTATATCAATATAAAATCCAACAAATTCTCCACGCATAAAAATTAATGTCATTTAAAATCTTGAAATGAAAAATAGATATTTGAAACTAATCGCCGGTTTGATGTGTTTTAAAAATGTACAACCCATTTCTCATTACTGATGGGCCATTTTCTCAGCCAGCCGAATGAAAGCTCTCCTTGTCTTGAAAGATTTGCAGCCCAACAGGCCTGACAAAGCGACTTACTTGGCAAATCACAAAAAACTGGGCTGTGGCCGTGGACCCAGCTGTCAGCCTCTCCATGTACAGTACTCTTCCGATGGAAGTCATTCCTTGACCACGTTGACCACGCCGCGCGGAGAGCACCACGGCGGTGGACGACGGCGAGGCCTAGGAAGGGGACAACGCGGCAGTGGAAGCCCATGCGGAGAGGACTACGAGGGTTCACTGGTTCGGCTGCGGTGTGAGGCTGCCATCGCCGCAGGGCCTGGCCGGCGGTGGGAATAGTAGGGGGCGGTGAGGCCTCTGCGGCAGCACAGCCGGCCACGGGAGGCAGGAGCATGCGGCACGACCGGTGCTGCTTTGGGCGGCTGGAGCAAGAAGACCAGAGGTTGAAGAAGCACTACGGCCGTTGGATGGACATCGTACGGTCACTGGAGCTAGAATCGTTCATATTGACTAAGTTGACAAAGCCCTTCATCCCCGTCAACTTAGTAGATCCACAAGTCAGCATCCCAGCAAGGTGGGTCCCAGCTAGCCGGGGGAGTATTCATTTTTTTTGCGTAATAAGGAGGCACTTCCGGTGGGTCCGAGCTGACAGCGGGGGGAACGTTTTTTTCGCGAAATACGGTGGCCCGTCCGGTGGGTCCTAGCAGTCAGGGGGAAATGATTTTTTTCGCAAAATACTGGTGGCCCGTTCGGTGGGTCCCCGCTGTCAGGTGGAGGAATAATTATTTTCCACGTAATAAGGAGGCACTTCCTTGCGGCTGCCGTGGACCCGGCTGTCAGCCTCTCCACGTACAGTACTCTTCCGATGGAAGTCGGTCGCTGACCACATTGACCACGCCACGCCGAGAGCACCACGGCGGTGGACCACGGCAAGGCCTAGGAAGGGGACGACATGGAGCCGTGCAAGACGCGGCAGTGGATGCCCATGCGGAGAGGAGTACGAGCATTCACTGGTTCGGCTGCGGTGTGAGGCTGATGTCGCCGCAGAATAACAGGGGGTGTGGGTGAGTGGAGGGATGGCCTGGCCAGTGGTGGGAGTAGTATGGGGGCGGTGAGGCCTCCGCGGTAGCACAACCGGCCATGGGAGGCAGGAGCAGGCGGCACGACCGGCGCTGCTTTGGGCGGCTGGAGCAAGAAGACCAGAGGTTGAAGAAGCACTATGGCCGTTGGATGCACATCATACGGTCACTGGAGTATTGACTAAGTTGACAAAGCTCTCCGTCCCTGTCAACTTAGTAGGCCCACAAGTCAGCCCAACAATATGGTGGGTCCCAGCTAGCAGGGGGTATTCATTTTTTTGGGCGTAATAAGGAGGCACTTCCTTGCGTGCGAAGATATAGCTGGTGGGTCCGACCTGTCAGCGGGGGGAATGTTTTTTTTCGCGAAATACAGAGGCCCTTCCTATGGGTCCTAGCTGTCAGGTGGAGGAATCATTATATTGCGCGTAATAAGGAGGCATTTCCTTGCGTGCGGCCGTGGACCCAGCTGTCAGCCTCTCCACGTACAATCCACTTCCGATGGATGTCGTTCATTGACCACGTTGACCAGGCCGTGCCGAGAGCACCAGGGCGGTGGACGACGGCAAGGCCTAGGAAGGGAACGACATGGAGCTAGGGAATACTCGGCAGTTGTTTCCCATGCGGAGGGGAGTACGACTGTACGAGGGTTTACTGGTTCGTCTGCCGTCGCCGGAGAATAACAACAGGTGAGTAGAGGGATGGCTAGGCCAGCGATGGGAGTACGGTCGGGTGGTGAGGCCTGCGCGGCAGCACAGCTGGCCGCGTGGAGGAGGGAGCAGGCAGTCCCGCCGACGCTTGTTTGAGCGGCTTGAGCATGAAGATCAGAGATTGAAGAAGCACGACAGCCGTTGGATGGACATCCAACAATCACTGCTCTCGTGTGTTGACCAAGTTGACAGGGCGTTGCGTGTGCGTCAACCTTTTTTTATGAAAGCATATGCGTCAACCTGTAGTAGGCGCACAAGTCAGCCTCAAATCTGTGGAAAAGAACATAAAACCCATCTGCCATTATTTCTAATAATGTACAACCCATTTGCTAATTCTTAAGAATTTTTTTGGAGCCCGTCTTCTTTTTGTTAGCATCACACCCCATATTGTGGCCACAGTTAAAAATTATATGAAATTTTGCATATTTCGGTGCGGTCAACTATTTTTAATCCAGAAATATCAATTCACATTCAAACTATTTTGAAAAATAATTTATATAAATATAAAATCCAAATAATTGTCCATGCATAAAAATCAATGGAATTTAAGATCTTGTAATGAAAAAAAATTGAAACCAATTCCCGGTATGATGTATTTTAAAAATGTACAGCCCATTTCTGGGCAAACCAAATGAAACTCTCCTCGTCTTGAAAGATTTGCAGCCCAGCAGGGCCGATAAAGCAAGTAGGCCTTGTTTGGTATTTCTTTAAAAAAATAGAACTGGGCTAGCCATTTTCAGCAAGAAAAAAACACAACTGGGCTCATGATGTGGTAAACATAAATAAAACCCTGGCTAGACGGGCCACAGCCCCCGCACAGCCCCGTTGTTACCCTGATCTATCGCTAAAACTAGTATAAATAACAACTGCTTGTTCCTCAAAAAAAAACTGCGCGACTTGCTGGGTCCCTGTTGTCAGCCGCTCGTAGTGTAATTCTCTCGTTTATTGACTACGTTGACAATGGCGTGAGCCCCAGATGTCCAGCCTTTCCTATGAAAATTTATAGCCCATTTGATGTGCTAGTTCGAAATAAGTTTGTGGGTGGTGGTGGGGGCTAATCACTTGGCTTCTGTAATGCACAGTGAGCTCAAGCAGCCGGCGAGAGTGATGTTATTTCCCTTGGTTTGGATTTGTTACAATATTTCACTCTAAATTAAACGAATGCCATTTGCCTTGTTTCAAAGAAAATATGACAGTCACAGCCAAGTTGAAAAGGGCAGGAACATCTAACTCCAGCTTACAAACTGTACAAAAGCACGAGGGTTAATTGTTCATCAAGTTTACAAAAAACTAGATTGAAAAGGGCAACAACATCTGACTCCAGCATTGTTTTCGGTAGTCACAGTCAAATGGATCGGTCAGGTCCATAGAATGAACATCCCGGGTCGTAAAATTTACTAGATTTGACCACAATATGTTGTAAATAGAAGCCCGACACGTTCAGAAGCTCTTTTGCTCACCTGAAACTCCTTTTTTTGCTCTTCGACATACCCATCCGTCAAAACCATGTTGCTGATAAACTTAAGCCTGATGGATAATAGTAACCTCGCATTCAGCAGGAAGAATGTGACAAATCTTGTGTTTGCACGGTTGGCTACATATCGTTCTAGCGTTATTGTCTTCAATCGAATCTCATGAGAAGTGAGAAAATCCCGATGCTTACGAATCCACCGGTTGGTTATAACTTTCTTACCCCGTCCTGTTGCCTAAATAGACATGAAGATTGAAAACAGTTAAGGTCTAAAAGAAGAGTGTCGAAAGAGCAACAGCTGAACGGTTAATTCTAGTACACTATATGCGGGCTTCTAATGTGCGTGAAATTATCACCTTTATATACAACTTCTCCAGGCATGGAAAGCATTGCAGCAAGCCAATAATCTTGTTCAGATCAAAACTATTCATTTGGATATATAAGATCTTGACAGAATCCAGCACCATTGATAGGCCATCCAGGGAGAAACTCTTCATTGAGCATAGAACATAATATGAGTACAAAATGTGTACTCCAAGATGATATGTAAATTATGCGCAGAAATTTAAAATGCAGCTTATGGTTACAGGTGTAGATGATAATATAAAGTACCTGAAGAACCGTGGAGCCAAACACCATATTGAAATGAGCACAGAGATCATGTATTACACCCAAGGTCTCCAGTTTAGGCGCAGAGAGGACGGCTATTTGCAACGGTGAATAACTAGAATCAAGGATCAACCTTTGAAGTGAAGGGGCATCTTGGATGATGAGCTGCCTTCCGTCAAAAGAAATTCCAATTCTTACAAGGTTAGGCGACTTTATTTGGAGACAACCGATTCTAACTGTGAAAACAAGCACCAAGCACTCCAGCGCAGGGCAACTGGAGTGGATGATGCCGTGCAATGAGGCCTCCGATATACGAACCCGCACAAGTGAAAGTTTCTTGAGAAATGGGAGTCGAAGGTTTAGTACCAGATTGTCTGGTAGGTAGCACTGCGCAAAGGTGTCGGTGTGGAGAGAGGACGAAAACCCCGAGATGGACATCGGTGCTGAGGACACAAGTTCATGGCGTTCGGTATGTGGTATGTGATTTCTAGGGGAATAGTAGAACTCAAGCAACTGTAGTTCTATGAATTCAGGGGATTCCAGCCAGGCGTCCACCATGCAGGGCATGGTATGCTTGCTCAGGTAGCATGACGGGATGCAGAGGCTTTGAACGGGCCCTCGTGGGAGGAGATGATGGCTCTGGGTATTTCAAAATCATTGAAGAGAGATAGCTGACGACAGTCGAGATTAAAGGAACGTCGTGCCATAGAGGGCGCCACCGAATTGAGAGGATTTGGGTGCGGCAGCAATCCTTAGTGGGGAGAAGCGAGATGATCTCCCCAAGGATGGCGTCCGGGAGATCGCTGATGCGGTCCACCCGAGATTCTATGGGTTCCTCGGATCCGGTGGGGGCGGGGTCATCGCTTCTCTCCACGCTGCCAGGTGCAGGATCTACAACAGGCGTCGCCGCTGGCAGGAGCCTCATCTTCTTGGCGCTGGGGTCAGCCGACTCCATTTTTCTCGAGGGCATCACGTCGTGCTCATAGATTTGAGCAGAGTAACAAATGACGAGCCTAGTTGTAGTGCGAGTGAAGAAGAAGGGGAGCTGGCGGTTTTCTGTAGGAGTGAGGAAGAAGGGGAGCTGGGGTTTTCTGTAGGAGTGAGGTGAGGAATTTGGGGGTACGAGTGGAGCGAGCTGACATGAGGTGGGTGGGAGCGAGGAGGAAGAAGAGCACCTAGGTTTTTTTTGGGGGGCGGGGCGGTGTGCTGGGTGTGGGTAGCGCATCTCATTCAGTAAATATATGGGCTTTTGAATTGATTTTACTATTTACTAGTGTGGATGGGCTGTTTTGTCTTGGGACCCGAGAAACAATTACTACTAGTACAGTGGAGACACTCTACAGCTACCCAGAAAAATAATTACTACTAGTACAGTGGAGACACTCTACCGCTTCTGGCTCCTCCTAGGTCATTGAAACGTCTCCCTCTACTGAATGTCGTTATACTTTTGTTCACCGACATGCGGGCCATGCAGCGCGCGGGCCAAAATGCCATCCACCAAATTAGAAGGCAGTATGCAGGCGGAGAGTCATCCCGGTCGTAGCGCGGCAGTAATGAGCCGTCGTATCAACCATCATTTAACTCTTCGCTGAATCCCCTTCTCCCTCACCGTCTTCAAGAAAGGAAACACTTGCATCTGCCACTGTTCTTCTCTCCGAACGAAGGAAAGGTAAGTGGATCCGTGATGTTGGTATATTTTCGTTCAGAGGAAAAAAAGAACTTTTGCAAAGCAGTAACCGGTCCTCACTCTCTTTTTTGTTTCATTGTCATTGCGTTTGTGTTTTCCTTTCAGTGGTCTCCTAGTATTCATTAGTTTCATGATGGACCAAGGAGAACCAGGCAAAGATCTGCCAATATTGGAGCAGACGCGGGAGGCTGATCCCCACGAGACAGAGAGCTCCAAGAAGATGGAGGCAACCACCGAGGCGACCCCAGATACTGAGATGGTCAACGCCCCGTTTGAGGTTACAGCCCC
>NC_041385.1:779073245-779093733 GCF_002162155.2 Triticum dicoccoides
GCCCGAGGTGATTTGCTTCTTTGTCGATCTCAATTGTGGTTTTTCATCTAAGTATGTGGTGATTTTTTTAGAAAAGGAAGTATGTGGTGATTAATAATGCAAAGTTTTATTAGCTTCGATGCCATGGTATACGTAGTGGTTTAAATAACTTGTGTTTCTTATACTGAAAAGTAATTCAAAATTTGTTTCTGTTTCAATTAGAACACTGATGCAGACAAGGATTGTGTGGTTGTACATGTCACTCGCTATGAGGCGGACGACCTGAATATATGCACTGGGAAAACAGAGTTCTTAGGCTGTTGGATCCTGGAAGCCATTTGCGGTTATACTAATGAAGAGTTGAATTCCAGCTTCATTGTTGTCAGGCGTGTTGTCCAGGGTGTACTGAAGCACAAGAAGTTCAAAGCTACTCCTTCGTTTGTGAGCAATACTTTTCTTGTCAAGCTTACGTAGGAAGATGACGTGGCATGCCTCCACAAACAAGTTTATCAGTGGCAAGGCCACAAGGTTGTCTTCATGAAGGTTCACATGATTGAGCTGCTGCGGGACGTCCTCGATGATGTTCATGGCAAGGTCCGTCTTGTGTCCAGCCCAAATTAGATCGAGGCATGAAATAGTTGCCCCAGCTAGTGTTTAATAGTAGTTTGGATTGTGTCTAATTATTCGAACCTTGCCTGTTATCTACCGCTCTGGGGCTAGTACTCTGTTTGAATCTGTCTATGGGAACTGCTGCTACTTTTGTGTGCCCGTGAATCATGTGAGAACCATCGTAATTGTTGCCGAAACAGATGCGTCCTCACTAGTTTTTTCATGAATATGGCATGGTAAGACATAAGTTTTCACGGTTTATCATACGAGTAGTGTGTGTTTTGATGAAATAGAGCACTCGTTCGAGAACCGTGCGCCGACGTATACATAAGTACTTGTAAACACTATTGGTGCTACCCCACTTGCAAGCAGTTGTGCAAGACACGGCACATTGGCTCAGCTCGCTTCAACACTAGGCTATCGACTAGCTAACAATCAACAATCTGCTGTCTGACATATAAGCAACTATGTATCTTGTTACAGTGGTTCATGCAGTTAAGTGAGGCCACAATGTAATAAATTCCAAACGTTCACACGCTAGTCCAGCGCTCATGTGGAACACTCACATTAAACTCGTCTTCATAAAAAACTTGGAAAGCATAAGTTAACCAATTTTATACATCTCAATGATTCATAGAACATATCAAACATATACTAGTTCACAGCAAAAGACAAAGTTGTGAGAAGGTTTACAAATCAGAAAAAAACAAGCAAGGCTTCTCTCTGAGCAAAGGGCCTCCCGGCAGGCTTAAATGTCCTGGAGTTCACTCTGGTTTTTTCTTGTTGCCACCATTCAGGGTTAGGTTCTCTCATTCCAGAATAACCAATTATAATTGTGGTCTCAGCTGGAATGCTGAACTGAACCATGCAGTGTACTGACCAGGTGAAATTCTTGTGCATTCCACTAAATTTAAGCACCGCTATTTGCATAAATAAGCAGACCACAATGCTTCTTGTCCGCGCACCTGTCCAAAAAACCGCCGTGCAGCCGTGCCAGCTAGTCCTCGGTCCATGGATGAACTGGTAGAAAGTGCATTCCGGACTAGGATGCAGTTGTTTTCGCTCATCCCTGCACTGCAATCAGGAAGTAAAATGTACGAATCAGCTTCTTTTAAATTGCGTTGGTCATTCTACCTTAGTTACTACCAATGTAGGGATACCTTGAAGACGGGAGGTTAGACGACGGCAACGAGGGATAGCCATCTCATTTTGCGCAGTTGTACTAAAACTGAGGTGTGTGCTTTTGATTTCACGGATAGAAACGATACGGAGATAGACATCCCGAAACGATATGGAGACAGACATCCCTGTTTGCGCAAATAAGAAATACGGTTATTTAAACAGTGACAGATATTACTACTTTCCCCCGTTTCCTCTTAGAACCAAGTCCTAGATTCATGCTACAACTTTCCCACTTTCTTCCCTATTTGAACCAACGCTTTGAGTCGACTGTATGAAATAGCTTTACTTCTAATAATAGGAGAAGTCTAAGTGGCTTTGGAACAGCGGACAGAAGTAGAAAAGGATCCACACGAAGGGAGCTGGGGCAGTAGAGCAGGGCAGGTTTCGAAGGAATATATACCTGAGGGTCGTCGGCATGTTGCAAAGACGGCGTCGGGAGGCCGCATCTTGGCCACAATACCGCAGGGAGGAAGAAGGGATCGGAGGCCCTCCCGAGCCGGCGCTCTCTCAGAGAGAACGACATGGCCGCCGATCGGGACGCGCGGGTAGCCGTTGGTCTCCTCCCTCGCCGCCGACGACAGCGTGAACGATGCACCTACACCCCTGCCCCGGTCGAGGTTGTCCGGCCAGATTTGTGACCAGCCGTGAGCTGAGAGAGAGTGTGGCCACCTATGTGTTGCTTAGATCTGGAGAGCATGAGAGAGTGAATGAGAGGAACCCTAGTAAAGCAAGCGCTAAGGCTCCTGCTTTTATATATAGTGGAGTGATTTTGTTGTACCAGCTTCAAAAAATGCGCTCCTACGTGTATCCGTGAGTGGGTGTGAGAGAACTAGTGCGTGCGTGCACCGCTTTCTCTTTGTGAGAGTACAATATACTATGCCCAAAGAACGTTCGCCACAAGAGTAATAGTACAAGTGTGTGACGTGTGAGCTAAAATAAAATGTACGCCATCTTTTGTTTTTTAGAAGTTCTGAGGGTAGGGTGTGAAGAGGACATATGTGCGTGGCGTCTACCTGCAGATAGATGGTGGGTGCGACGTGCGAGTCTGCGAGAGCACTCGGGAGAGTCGTGACTCATGAGGGTGCGTGTGTGTGAGAGAGAGGGGGGCACGTATCAATGCAATGCATGTGTCCGTAAATCATTATCCAACAAAAGTTCGCCACAAGCCTTTTCCTGACGAACGCCGTAAGAACCGTTAGATCGGCATCCGGCAGTGTCAGTTTTGCCATGTCATTTAACAGAACAGACACTCCTCCTACACAAAAATCTTCCACGTGAGTGTTAGCAACTGTCGTATGCTCCATCCATTCCGAAATGCAGTGCATATAGCTTTATTGAAAATTCGAACCTCGCAAACTTTTACCGAGTTTTCGTGTACCAAATTGCACATGTAGAATACCATATATATGTCATTTCATTCATCTTCGAGAGGTAACTATAAAGTTGGGTGAGGAGTCTACAAAGAAAGACCATCATATCACCCGCAGCAATTTCAAGCATCCTTTAGTGTCGAGGAATATCATAGGAACTCTATATGATATGATTTTTATAGGATTTTTTCCTTTAGAGCCAATGTGTTCATAGGAATAGATTCATATACTCCACATTTCAAAGGAAATAAACATGATATCATTTCTATAGCTTTAGAGCCACTTGGTTCATATGAATGGATTCCTATACTCCCTTAATTTCAAAGGAAAATAAACATTAGCGTATATTCAATAGAAAAGTTCCTATGATATGAACCAAATTACATCTCTTTTCTAATCCCTCATAGGAATTGAGATACATGCCATCTCTAGATTCAATAGAAAAGTTCCTATGATGTGAACCAAATGACATCTCTTTTCCAATCCCTACTCATAGGAATTGAGATGCTCCATGTCATCTCTTTCCCTACAACTTCCATGTATACATCTTCTATTCCTAAATAGATAGTACAACCCACTAGTAGCTTTTTTTCCAAAACATGCAACTATGGCACAAGAACTATATAGTGTGCTAATAACTTTGAAAGATGGTCGCTGAATGAAGCTAACCCGACAGTGGAGAGATAGGCAAATTCGAGCACTACTAGCCGTTGGATATCATCAACATTCCACCAGATCTGCCACATGTACAATTTAGAAGACTCCATGGTTGAACTTAAGCATAATGCACAAACCTCAAAACACAAGCACTTCTCCTTTGTTCTAGAATCTTCTATATCATAATTGATTATTTTTTCCTAAATGAATTGCCACTATTTGTTTTTTACTTTATGATTTACTCCCTCCGTTCCAAAATAGATGACCCAACTTTGCACTAACTTCACAACCCCATGAATCTTAACATTTTTATAAAACTTATTGATTTTGAATGAGATGAACTATAAGAACTAAATGAACATCTACATCATGCATATATGACTCAAAGCTTTACATGCTATAGTGTGTATTTATTCATAATTTGGTTTCAAAATCTCATGCGTTCAATACATGTGTACCTTACTAGTTTTGAGTAGAGTAGGAAATTTCACGCGGCCCTGGGTATATCAAAATGCACGGCCCATGCATCATTGCCTTTCGGCCGAACCTACGTCCACAATTTTTTGTACGTACTATATCTCCACTGGTCCCCGAACCCAAAATGTTGCCTCGTTCCCGTAAAACCAAACGGCCCACACAGATTTAGGGCGTCGGCTCGAACCCGTTTACTATGACGTGGCCCCACACGCCGTAGTACTCCTACAAACCCTACCGCCGCACTCATCATCGGTTTTCTTCAAGAGGACGAGGGAAAGCCGATTTGTAGTGGAGGCGCTTTAAAAAAAGGATCTGTAGTGGAGACCCCTACCCTAGGGTGCCCTAGGTAGCTGTCGGACGCATCATTGTTTTCTCTTTTCTTTATGCTCTTGCGCCCTAGAGTGAAATGATGGTTGCTTCATCCGTCCAGCTTAATGCGGGAAAGGTGGGGCTTTGTGATTTGACCCCTCGTCGCTCATTTTCTACTACTGCAGCGCTACGATCGGGGTGCCTCCAATTCCAACCGCTGCTCCGAACTGTAATTTGGTGCATCGCATGTGGAACAAGACGGTGGATGAGCCACATGTAGGCCAAAGGGGTCCTGTTAAGTGTGTAGCCATTTCGTGTGCGGACTGACCCTGCTTGAGGTTCTACGCCAACACGACAGGAGCATCCTACCACGTGGTTTTGCTCCTTGGTGAATCCCGACTATATTGATCTAAAAAGATACATGCTGAACTACCCTCTCCATCTCGGTTTTTTATTTTTAGGCGTCTCGGTTTATAGGGCCTGCACGTAGTTCTAGGTCATCCATTTGACTAACTAAATATGAGTTACTATGTCACAAAAAGTATATCATTGGATTCTTAAGCGGATGTAGTTGTATTTAAAAGTCGAGGGCGGGGTTTTTCCTGCGTGGTAGACGGCGGGGCAGTTCCGCCTAGTCGGTTCGACAGAGACGCGAGAAGACGAGGGAGTAGCTGCTGCAAACGTAGGGCTATGTGATTTGACAGCGAGTTACTGCTGGATAGGTGGGGCCCCGTGATTTGACTTGCCATTATCATTTTAACTGCGGCGCTACGACCGGCGTGAGTCTCCTAGATTCCTGTCTACCTCCATACAGGTGCCTCTCCCAATGCTCCACCATGTAGTAGAGGCTGGCTCTTGCATGAGAGCCCACTTCTCCACTTTTTCCTTGCCTCTCTTTCCTCCACATATGCAAAAATGCCATGTAAAGCGCACTATTGTACTTACTTTTACTTGCTCCTACAGGTGCTTAAGCTTGCCACATAGGCATAAAGTTTGATGCGGCAAGTTAATCAAGAAGAGAGAGACTAGTTTGGTGACCCAAGGAAGAAATGATGCTAAGCGCGTGTACCTAGGTGAAAAGACAATTTTGAGTCTATAGCTAATTAAATGAAGCAAACTTAGCAACACCATTTCATTGGAAGAGGTCACTTCTTGGCAAATGCAATAAATGCACGCGCTTACTAGCACCGTTTCTTCCTTGAGTACGAAGAAAGAGATAGAGAGGAGTAAAAAAATACGCATATAGCCAACCATGTTGTAGTATGAGTGACTAAGTGATGACTATGTATGACATGCCAACATCAGATAGCCTAACATACCGTGTTAAATCTCCAAGGGCGCGACCACGCGGATGACGCGACGGTCGTGGTAGGCGCGACCATGATATGGGCTACTGGCAGCCCTTGGATCTGAGATCAAACGGTCGCATGCTAAGTTGCTGAAAATTTGCAGAATAACCCTCCAGGATAGGATATTCACCCATAGGTCTAGAATCACACCATGCAACCGTTCGATCTCAGATCCAAGGGCTCTCAGAAGCCCGTATCATGGGAGAATGGAAAGCCACTACCCTGCCGTTCGCACGCTGGCAGTTCGCTCCTACTCGTCCCCGCACGTCCTTTAATACTACGGCGGTTCGCTCCTAGTCGTCCCGTCCATTCTCATTACGGCAGTTCCACTAATCCTAACCCTCCTCCAAAATCCATGGCGTCCCAAATCTCCAGGATCGGCGGTGGGTACAAGGTTAGAACCATCACCAGCGATGAGTTCGACGTCATCTACACCCGTTCTTCCGCGACGGTGAAAGGATGCCTTTCTTGCTTTAGACGCATGTTCGAAAACTCAGATGATGAGTGGGTCGCTGGGCTAGATGTTGAGTACACCACAGTCCTGGGACGAGAGAAGTATCTAAAGGACAAAGAGAGGAAGAAGCCCGCCGTGATCCAGGTTTGTGTACATAACGTTTGCTTGGTCTACCACATATGCCATGCCGACGTTGAGTGCCAGGATTTTAAGACCTTCCTCAAGGACAAAACAGTGAAATTCGTTACTGTAGACTTTACGAACGACGAAGAAGTCCTGGGTCGGTTAGGCCTCGTTGTAGGCAACCCCTTCGACCTCCAGAAGAGTCGGCTGGTGCCCTCTCGTCAGCCTTCAATGCTGACCCTGGCAGGAGCCATGGTTCATCCTTCGTATGGTAAACTGGAGAAACCTCCATACACGTTTCATCGTCATGCATGGCAGCGGAATGTACTAGATATAGACCACATCCACTACGCTGCAATGGATGGCTACCTTTGCTTCAATATCTACAAGGGTTGGATGAAGAGCAACAGCCAAGTGTACGGTTCAAGCAAAGAAGTATCGGCCAAGAGGAATAGGGACAAGGACGAAGTCGAGGACGTGGACGAGGACTCCGAGTAAGGTGGCAGTGTCGTTGCTCATGGTGGTTCTAAACTTCTAATGCAGTGTCTACCGGATTAGTTGCGTAGTTTAATTTCAGGTGTGCTTAGTTTAATTTGAGGGGTGTGTTGTGCTGAGCCCCCAGCAGAACTATGTTATGTTTCTTCTCGTTACTTTAACTCTTCAGTACGTACATACTACTAGTGTTTCTTTAATTGAATTTAGCACCCCAATTAAGCACATACTAGCTTTTTAATTGTACTATATGCATAATTTGGCGACGAGCGCTCTCTATATGTACTACCTTTTTTTTATTTCAATTTTTGCTCCATGGCACAATCCATCGATAGTACTACTGTACAAAAGTATACATTTTTTAAAAGGCTAGAGTACTGTTCATCACATATATAGCCAGTTAAATTCTCAACCTAGAACGACATGCATGCCATGTAGTAAACCAATACGGAGGAAGTATAGTAAATATGAGGTGATTTTACCGAGCGATCGGCAGGGGAGCATGGCCTGTCATGCGATCCCACGTGTCATGATGTACCAAGGCGATGCGCGTGTCCCTCTTGAGGCAGAAGCAATACTAGTACGTGGTTTGAGATGATGGCGAACCGAAGTGTGAAATAAGGGTTGCTTCGTCCGCCTGGGAAAGTGCGGCATTGTGATTTGACGTCTCATTGCTCATTACTACTACTGGGCCGGTACGAGTGGGGTGCGTCCCCCTGCTGTTCTGCACTGTTATTTGGTGCTTGACATGTCGACCCGGTTGCTATATGTCCCACATGTTGGCGACAGGAAGTACATAATTCATGAAAGGGAGCGTCAATGGAGGAGTATACTACTACAGAATTCATGAAAGGGAGCGACTTAGTTTTGGAAAAATCTGTTTTTACGGAGTACGTACCCACTAGGGTTTATAGGGCTCATCTAAAAAACATTCGTTTTTCCGTTTGATAAGTCTCAATTCTACTATACTAGTAGTAGTACCATTACATGTTGGATTTTGAGGTGCGTTAGATCACCCGACGCAAGCAGTGTCAAGAGGAAACTAACCAATGCACGTACAAGTTCACGGAAATTTAGTGGTCATTCATGCATTCGTTCTAATTAATGCCTCGGTAAACACAACTTCTTGAGAAAAATGAGCATACTAATTACTTGTGCAAACTACGAAATTAATTCGACCACTCACCGTCTACCTTGGTTGGAGAGATTTTGAAATTGAGCCATAAACTGGAAAGGAGGGAGTAGTAACTTTTGTCTCGATTACTATTTGTTGCCTTGTATAGATGCAAAATGTATTTTTTTATAGTGGCCTTGTATAAGTAAATGGAGGGAGTACTAACCAAAGTACGTAGTAGGGACGAGGAGTAAACAGAGGGAGTAGTAAAATTTTCTCCTCGTGCTGCGAGCCACCGCGCGCGTGGGCGATGGAGCAAGCTTCACCTCATCTTGCGATCCACCGCGCCCGTGGGCTGGGGAGACGGCATACTAACCAAGCTTCTCCTCATTCTGCGAGTTGACGGGACACATCAAAAGTACTCCAATGTATAGATCCTTGCCTCTAAGGTAGGCCCCACATGGTTCACCTCTTTTTTTAATTTAACATAACGCGTCAAGTCGCAATTTGTTTGTTCACCCGTGGTAGACGATCCTCCCTCCACCAAGTGGACAACCAGTACATGTGTCAAATTACCACGTGGGCTGCCTTTTTCGTACAGAAATGAGCTCCATCGTGTACCCGCGCGGGTGTGGTTGGGAAAGAGACGGGAGTACGTGCGCCATGCGTGCACCTCTTCTCTTCGTGCACGTCCCCCACCTACGTGGGTGTGTGTGAGAGAGATACAAACCTAGACATAATGCACTGTCCATCCCCATGCCTCCGCCCAGTCCGACCACCAGTCACCACCACGCCCCACTCCTCCTCACCTTATCTCTCATCTTTCTCCCTCCATTTTTATATACAAGGGGAAACTATCAAAATTACAATTTGCAGATATACAAGGCCACTAACACTAATCGATGCAATATTAATGGTGTTTGCCTCGTGGTACTAGCAAAGGAGGACATTAATTATCCCTTGCATGCATGTGGGAGTTTGTAAAAAATGCATCTTGATGTTCCGTGCAATGCACGGGCATCTTGCTAGTCCATGAAAACAATAGATGGCAAAATTCCACGGCGAACGAGGGATTTGAATCTGTTGGGAGGGGCTGTTTGGATCTTGCCCGGGGTAGCCAAAATATTGGCGACTACTTCGCCATGGCCGGCACCGGCTCGAGTTCATCCTAACATTGCCCTCTTCTGTGGAGCCCATGCGGGGTCGACGAAGGTCCTCACAACAAAAGGATCCGGCAAGACACCTGCTGTGTACGCTAGCGTTGCCTCCGCGGTGGCCTTCATGGGACCCAAGCGGCGGCGGCCTCCTGTGTTCTACTTCTCCTCGATGATGGCAGCGGACGCGGAGGCGCTGGCCAACAACTCGCTGCTCTCCGCGCACCCGGCTTCTGTTGCTGCTTGCATAGCCCGGCCGCCGGCATGGGAGTCTCGGTCACAGAAACGGGAGATGCAGTACGAGGCGCCGGCATGGACGGCAGCAACGACGCTCGTGTGCCGCTCCTCATCGAGCTGGCCTGGAGCGGCGAGTGGCTGAACCGCGCGCCGGCTTGGGGCGGCAACTGGCTCCATCGGGCGAGGGGAGGGAGGTGGATCAGTGAGCTGCATAGCTCGTATCCGGCGGGCTACCCAGCCGGCTTGGATGCGGAATAACTACTCTTTGTAAGCCATTGTAAGAGTGGACAAAATGGTGGAGGAGATAGGGGAGCGGCGGAGGTGTGCGATTCTTGGCCGGCGTTTTGCCTCGTTTAAATAGGAGATTAAATAGACGGCGGACGGGAGGAACTCGGCCGGTGTTGCGTTTAACGCCGGCCCGGTCATGAACGGACGTGTGTCCAGAGTGGGTTTCTCGGCTTCCACACAGGCGGGTTTCATGGAGGCATTTGAATGTGGCACGGAGGCGTGTTCAGCTGGGTGTGCCGCGAGTGGCGCCCTCGACTCTAACCTAGGACACCGCATTTTTCTTTCACTGAAGTGTGGGCTCTTTGGGTGCATAGCCTGCATGTCAGTGACCCAACGCAGGCAGCGCACAGTAGAGGAACCTTTGGTGGGCCAGGGCGGTCAGAAGCGGGCATTTCATAAACCGATGATTGTTTAATAAGAAAGTCAGCTGCTGGCTATATACCAATGCCATGTCACTTGGAGCCTTTATAATAGCCAGCTAATATAATAGATGGGCTGCAAGGCTGGTTGTAATGGGGTGTATCATATACTAGTATCATGTATATAATACTAGTGTATGATACTACATCCGTAATGCAAAGTATCATATGTTGGTATCATAAATTATTATATTTATTGCCATGCATGACACAAAGTAGCACATTATTTAATGTGATACAGTATCATGATATGATACTCAAGCATCTCTTTCTTCATTTAATTCTATGCCATCTTATCAAAATTGCTTAGTTGGCATGCATGATATTACCTATGGTACTACCATTACGGGCAACCTAAACTAGCTACTTGTATTTAATGCTTGCATGTGAAAGAAGAAAAGAAGGCACATGCTCATTGGTGGAAAGGAGAGGCGCGCAGGCTCACACGGCTGCATGCGGGCTGCATGCAGGTTCGATTTCTTGTTTCTTGAGCTCGAGCCGGCGATAGCTCAAGCGCCCGCTCCCTCCTTTTCTCTTCATTCTCTCTCTTCCAGCTATGAATTTGATGACGTGGAACTGCTAATAGCCTGCTGACTGTGTACTGTTGTACTTGCTCTAAGCCTACTATGTTGATAGCCCGTTCGATACGTTGTGATTCATAAAGACCGCTGCAAACATCAATGTTCTGCTTATCACAGATAAGATTGATTAATACTCGTAACAATCCATGTCCTTAACAAAGGGTGCATGCACGTATAGGTTGAACGTGTGTCTTGCGTCGTGTGTTGTGTGCATGCAGGCGTGCGAGTGTTGCGTGCGTACAAGGGTATGTTTTAGTGTTGCATGCATGGGTGCGTACGTGCGTGTGTTTGTGAGTGCATGTGTACGTGTCAGTGTTGCACACCAGCATGCGTGCGTGTGTACGTGTCAGTGTTGCACGCCTACATGCGTGCGTGTATTGCATGTGTGTCTTGTGTGCGTGCGTGTGTACATGCGGGGTGAGGCTACACGTCAGTTGAGGGAGTCCTGGATTAGGGGGTGTCCGGATGACCGGACTATGACCTTTGGCCGGACTCCCGGACTATGAAGGTAAAAGATTGAAGACTTCGTCCCGTGTCCGGATAGGGACTTTCCTTGGCGTGGAAGGCAAGCTTGGCGATATGATATGAAGATCTCCTCCCATTGTAACCGACTTTGTGTAACCCTAGCCCTCTCCAGTGTCTATATAAACCGGAGGGTTTTAGTCCGTAGGACGAACAACAATCATACCATAGGCTAGCTTCTAGGGTTTAGCCTCTCTGATCTCGTGGTAGATCAACTCTTGTAATACCCATACCATCAATATTAATCAAGTAGGAGTACGGTTTTACCTCCACCGACAGCGCCCGAACCTGGGTAAAAACATCGTGTCCCTTGTCTCCTGTTACCATCCGCCTAGACGCACAGTTCGGGACCCCCTACTCGAGATCCACCGGTTTTGACACCGACATTGGTGCTTTCATTGAGAGTTCCTCTGTGTCGTCGCCTTTAGGCCCGATGGCTTCTTCGATCATCAACCACGATGCAGTCCGGGGCGAGACTTTTCTCCCCGGACAGATCTTCTTATTCGGTGGCTTTGCACTGCGGGCCAACTCGTTTGGCCACCTGGAGCAGATCGAAAGCTACGCCCCTGGCCATCAGGTCAGGTTTGGAAGCTTAAATTACATGGCCGACATTCGCGGGGACTTCATCTTCGACGTATTCGAGCACGGCCGAGCGCGCCGCACTGTCTCGATGGGCATGACCTAGCTCTGCCGCCGGACAGCGCCCAGAGTGCCGCTCAGGAGTCCGCTCCAACCATTAGTTCAGAGCCAACTGCGCTAACCAGGGACAGACGGTTGGACGCCGCCCCAAGAGCCGCAATCTCTACGGCGATAGAGCCGAATACCAGCCTAGTCCTTTGCAAGGCCCGTGACTCCAAGGTGCCGGACTCTGTTCCGGACTCCGAATCTTCCGCACCCCTTCCGATCGAACCCGATTGGGCTCCGATCATGGAGTTCACCGCCGTGGACGTCTTTCAGCACTCGCCCTTTGGCGATATCCTGAACTCCCTAAAGTCTCTCTCTTTGTCAGGAGAGCCCTAGCCGGATTATGGTCAGCAGGGTTGGGATACGGACGACGAAGAAATTAGAAACCCACCCACCACCCACTTTATAGCCACTGTCGACGATCTAACCGACATGCTCGACTTTGACTCCGAAGACATCGGCGGTATGGACGCCGATGAAGGAGACGACCAAGAACCAGCACATATAGGGAACTGGAAAGCCACCTCGTCATATGACATATACATGGTGGACACCCCCAAAGCAGGGGATGGCAAGGAAAAAATGGAGGATGACCCCTCCAAGAAGCAACCCAAGCGCCGACGTCAGCGGCGCCGCTCTAAATCCTGCCAAAGCAAGAATGGCGAATCCGGCACCGGAGATAACAACACGCCGGACAGTGCCGAAGATAAGCCCCTGCAGCAGGATTCAGTGCAGGAGGACGAAGGAGCCAGCCCTCATGAGAGAGCGGCCGACAGAGAGGTTGAGGACGACAACTATATACCTCCCTCCGAAGATGAGGCAAGCCTCGACGATGACGAATTCGTCGTGCCAGAGGATCCCGTCGAACAAGAGCGTTTCAAACGCAGGCTTATGGCCATGGCACACAGCCTCAAGAAAAAACAGCAGCAGCTTAGGGCAGACCAAGACTTGCTAGCCGACAGATGGACCGAAGTCCTGGCGGCCGAAGAGTATAAACTCGAGCGCCCCTCCAAGAGCTACCCAAAGCGCATGATGCTACCCCAACTTGAGGAGGAAGCAACTAGACCTACATTACCAGCGTACGATGCGCCCGATTGGCCACCCCGTGGCCTCGACAGAGAGACCTTCGGGCCCTCGACCCAAGCCGCACCCCGGCATCGCTCAAAACATAACAGAGTACGGGGAGACGCAACAGACCTGCGAGACATACTGGAGGACAAGGCAAGGCAAACAAGATCGATCTACGGATCACGTGGGCGCCCCACATCATGTGATGATAACCGTCACACTGAATATGATAAATACGGCCAGGCCGAATACAACAGACCAAGCTCATCCGAGCTGCGCCGCGATATAGCCCAGTACAAGGGCGCCGCACACCCACTATGCTTCACAGACGAAGTAATGGATCATCAAATCCCCGAGGGTTTCAAGCCCGTAAACATTGAATCATATGACGGCACAACTGATAGCGCGGTATGGATCGAGGATTACCTCCTTCATATCCACATGGCCCGTGGTGATGATCTACACGCCATCAAATACCTCCCGCTCAAGCTTAAAGGACCAGCTCGACATTGGCTTAACAGCCTGCCAACAGAGTCAATTAGTTGCTAGGAGGACCTGGAATCCGCATTCCTTGACAACTTCCAGGGCACTTACGTGCGACCACCAGACGCCGATGACCTAAGCCACATAATCCAGCAGCCAGAGGAATCGGCCAGGCAATTCTGGACACGGTTCCTAACCAAGAAAAATCAAATAGTCGACTGTCCGGACGCCGAGGCCCTTTCTGCCTTCAAGCACAACATCCGAGACGAATGGCTTGCCTGGCACCTAGGACAGGAAAAGCCGAAATCTATGGCAGCCCTCACGACACTCATGACCCGCTTCTGCGTGGGCGAAGATAGCTGGCTAGCTCGTAGCAATAACACAACCAATAGCCCTGGTAATTCGGATACCAAAGACAACAATGGCAGGTCACGTCGCAACAAGCACAAACGCCGCATTAACGGCGACAATACCGAGGATACGGCAGTCAACGCCGGATTCAGAGGCTCCAAACCCGGTCAGCGGAAGAAGCCATTCAAAAGAAACCCCCCGGGCCCATCCAACTTAGACCGGATACTCGACCGCTCGTGCCAGATACACGGCACCCCCGAACAACCAGCCAACCACACCAACAAGGATTGTTGGGTGTTCAACCAGGCAGGCAAGTTAAGTGCCGAAACCAGAGACAAGGGGCTGCGTAGCGATAACGAGGAGGAGCCCCGGCCGCCGAACAACAGAGGATAGAAGGGATTCCCCCCGCAAGTGCGGATGGTGAACATGATATAAAAAACCCATATCCCCAAGAGGGAGCGGAAGCATGCTCTCAAGGACGTCTATGCGTTGGAGCCAGTCGCCCCAAAGTTCAACCCATGGTCCTCCTGCCCGATCACATTTGATCGAAGGGACCACCCCACCAGCATCCATCACGACGGATTCGCCGCATTGGTCCTAGACCCAATCATTGATGGATTTCACCTCACCAGAGTCCTCATGGATGGCGGCAGCATCCTGAACCTGCTTTATCAGGATACAGTGCACAAAATGGGTATAGATCCCTCAAGGATCAAACCCACAAAGACAACCTTTAAAGGTGTCATACCGGGTGTAGAAGCCAGCTGTACAGGCTCAGTTACACTCGAAGTGGTCTTCGGATCCCCGGATAATTTCCGAAGCGAAGAGTTAATCTTCGACATAGTCCCATTCCGCAGCGGCTATCACGCCCTGCTCAGACGAACTGCATTTGCAAAGTTCAATGCGGTGCCGCACTATGCATATCTCAAGCTCAAGATGCCAGGCCCTCGCGGAGTCATCACGGGAAATGGAAACACCGAATGCTCTCTCCGAACGGAGGAGCACACAGCGGCCCTGGCGGCGGAAGAACAGAGTAGCCTCTCAAGGCAGCTCTCCAATCCGGGTATTAAACGTCCGGACAACGTCAAGTGCGCCCGAAGCAACCTACAACAGAGTCGGCTGGCACGATCCGGGCAAGCATAGCAGTGCGGCCCCAACCCCAGCCCTGGTCAGATGGTGCTATCGGTACCACGCATACATAATTACGCTTTGAACATACCATGGGCATAAGGGGAGGGGCACAACTACGGCACGCCCAGAATGCGGCTCAACCGCACTTAGGGGCTCCCTATTCGGCCGTTTTCCTTTTTTTATATATACTTTTAGGACCCAACTACTCAGAAGGCCTGTCCGGCAATACACTCGCCGAACACACGATGCAACAGCCAGGGTAAGGACAAGCCGCGTCAAATGTCCAGGTGGTCTCTATAACGAGCTTACTACCTATTTTACTTAAAATCCCGCAGCTTGCCCCTGGAGGGGGACATGTCAAATAATCCCACCCCTTGCTTATCGCACTATTTGTATCGTTCTGCTTTCATAGCAGCAATTTTTTAACAATAAACAATACATAGCTTCTATCTATTATTGTATTCCTTTTTATATATATGTTCAGTCATGACATTATGCAACCGTACACTTTGGTACGGACAATACACCAGGGGCTAAAGCACCCCATAACATGGTGTGAGAAGACCGAACACTCTTATGAGTGCGGCACCCCGAACTTATAGCACTATATGCATCGGCTCCGAATCATGTCTTTGGTCAATAGTTGGGTTTGCTCGGCTCCCATGTTTTGGTACCTTACGTTCCGCAATGTTGGCTAAGGTAGCACTGGGAGAACTACTGCGATTGTGCCCCAGTTGAGCTGGGTTAACACCTCAGTAGAGAAAGCTAAAACTGACCATCATGATAGTGCGAGAGACCGGTCGTTGTTCGCGAGGTTTTTCGAGTCCTTAAAGACTTATGCCGCTTAGAGCGAGGAACCGGACTTATCCGGCCTAGGCGTGGATAGCGCCCCGAACTCGGTCTTCCGAATACTAGGGGCTTCGCCGAAATTTAAAATTATAGAATTCTATGGCTAAGTGAGAGTGATAAAGCATTATAAGTCCGATGGCCTGGTTTGTTGTGCTGAGCGCCTCCCTAGATGGACCCAAGAATGGGAACAAGAGTGCTCAGGTTTATCCCGAACACCCCAGCACTCGTGGCATGGGGGTCGAAGCCGACAACTTGCATCTCTCAGATTTGATAAACGACTGCAAAGAAGGAAATATTTTAAATTAACAAGCATTGCTTAGTGCATATAACAAAGTTTTCAGCGTACAAGATAACAGATGCGAGCCTACTCAAAAATTACATCTTTAGTGCATTCGTCCTCTATATGGCGAGCACCCTTCAGGACGCCCTTATAATACATCTCAGGCGTGCGATACTCCTTGCCCGGCGGGGGCGCGTCCGTCAAAAGCCTCTCAGCGTCCAGCTTGCCCCAGTGCACTTTAGCACGGGCAAGAGCCCGACGGGCACCTTCGATACAGACGGAGCACTTGACGACCTCAATCCACGGACACACGTCCACCAGCCGCTGCACCAGATCGAAGTAGCTCCCAGGCATGGCTTCTCCAGGCCACAGCCGAGCTATGAGGCCCTTCATGGCCTGTTCGGCCACCTTGTGGAGCTCGACCAGCTGCTTCAGCTGGTCGCTCAGGGGCACCGGATGTTCGGCCTCAGCATACTGAGACCAGAACACTTTTTCCGTCGAGCTCCCCTCCTCGGCTCGGTAGTATGCGGCGGCATCAGACACACTACGGGGCAGATCAGCGAACGCTCCTGGAGAGCTCCGGATTCGGGTAAGTAGGAGATAATTAACTTTTATATTCTTGCTTTGCATAAAAAATGCCTTACCCGCCGCTATTTTCTTCATCGCCTCGATCTCTTGGAGGGCCTTCTGGGCTTCAGCCTTTGCGTTTTTGGCACTCTCAAGCGCCAATGCGAGCTCGGACTCTCGAGTCTTCGAGTCACGCTCCAAACTCTCGTGTTTATCCACGAGAGCCTGGAGCTCTTGCTGCACCTCTGCCACCCGCGCCTCCTGCTTCTCCCGCTCGGCGCGCTCTAGGGCCGCACTGTTTTCGGCCTTGGAGACCGCCTCCTTCAGGGTCGCCACCTCGACCGTGGCCCCTGCAACATTTAAGTTGGTCCTGTCATTATTTGCAACCAAGTATCTCTATATACATTTACATACGGTATTACATACCCTCCTTGTCGAGCTGCTTCTTGGCACGGCCGATGTCGCTCTCAGACCACTCGAGGCTTCCCTTCAATGCATTGACCTCCGTAGTTAGTGCGGCAGAGGTTAGCAGCGCAGCCTGCATTCCCATATCGACATATTTTTATTAGACTCATGCGTATATCTTTTTAGATCCTCAGCTCGGCTTTTCTTTTCCGAACGCCGAACCGAGCATCAGGGGCTACTGTCTATGCGGTAACATTTTTATATGTTTTGAACACATACCTCAAAGCCTGTTAACAGACTTGTACAGGCTCCTGTCAGCCCGCTTTTGGCGGACTGAACCTTTTGAATCACCGCACTCGTAACAGTGCGGTGTTCCTCGTTGATGGAGGCGCCGTTAAGCGCCTCCAGCAAATTGTCTGGCGCCTCCGGATGGACGGAGGTTGCCGGCGGCGTAGGCTTGCCCTTCTTATAAAGGCGCCGCCTGTCGGACTCTGGAACCGTTGGTGGTTCTGGAGCAGTGTTCGGCCCGGGGCCGGACTTAGATCCCTCGAGGCTTTTCCCCCTTTGGGCCTGGAGTCCGGGAGGTCGCCTTGGGGCGCCTCCAGGACCACCTCCTCCTGGTTCGGTCCCTTTTGGGACTCCACCTCGGCGTCGTCCGCAGGGAGCGGGGAGGAAGCCGTTGGAAGTGAAGCGCTATTCACATCCGACAAATTCAGGGAGCCGTTGGACGAATCGCCGAGCTGAGCTCTGGGTGGACTGCATAATGAAAATCCGGCGTCAGAAGCTATCGAATAATAGAGGGGCGCCATAAGTTATTCGGGTATCCGGACACTTACGATTTTGCCAGGGGCTTGACCCTGGATGGCCATTCCTCCCCGCCGTCTTCGGCATCGGAGGCGTAGTCCGGCAGAAGGGTTTTCCCCTTCTTGGACCCTCTGGCCTCCCCAGTTGGGGCGGCCTTCCTTTTCTTTCCTTCCCCCGTTGGAGGGGGAGGGGCTTCTTCTTCTTCTTCCTCCTCCTCGTCTTCAGAGGCGGAGGGGGCTTCGGGGCTGTCAGGCGAAGAATCCAACACCACCAGGCGCCGGGAGCTCTTTCGAGTCCCCGTGTTCTTCTTCTTGGCCTTCTTCTCCGGCACCACGTGGGGTGCCGGAACCAGCAGCTTGGTTAGACGAGCATCCGCTGGGTCTTCGGGCAAAGGAGCCGGATAATTGACCTGCCCGGACTTCTTTAGCCAGTCCTGTCAAAGGTAAGGGAGTTTAGATCCCGCATAGAGTTAAACTATCAAAAAAAATATCCCGAAATGGGAAAAGTACACCATGCTGGCTTGGCGCTTGGCGCAGAATCCGTGATCCTCGGTGACGGGAGGGGGACCTCAGAGCTCTTGAATAGCACCTTCCAGGCATCTTCATGCTTTGTGTCGAAAAGCCAGGACAGAGTCTGGTGCAGGGCCGGGTCGAACTCCCACAAATTGAAAGCCCGTCGTTGACACGGGAGAATCCGGCAGAAGAGCATGACCTGGACCTCGGTGACGAGTTTAACCTTCCTACCGATCAGGTCCTTGATGCAGGTTTGAAGTTCGGTCACTTCTGCCGGATTGCCCCACGACAGGCCCGTCTCTTTCCAAGATGTGAGTCGCGTGGGGATGCCAGATTGGAATTCGGGGGCCGCTGCCCATTCAGGGTCACACGGCTCGGTGATATAGAACCAGCCCGATTGCCACCCTTTGATGGTCTCTACGAAGGCGCCCTTGAGCCATGTAACGTTGGCTATCTTGCCCACCATGGCACCTCCGCACTCCGCTTGGCATCCGCCCATGACCTTCGGCTTGACGCTGAAAATCTTCAGCCATAGGCCAAAATGGGGCTCGATGCGGAGGAAGGCCTCGCACACGACGATAAACGCCGAGATGTTGAGGATGAAGTTCGGGGCCAGATCGTGGAAGTCCAGGCTGTAATAGAACATGAGCCCCCGGACGAACGGGTGAAGAGGAAAGCCAGTCCGCGGAGGAAATGGGGAAGAAATACAACCCTCTCATGGGGACCAGGGGTGGGGATGAGCTGCCCCTCGTCTGGAAGCCAGTGCGCAATGTTGTTGTGCAGGTATCCGGCTTTCCGCAACCTTTTGATGTGCCCCTCCGTGATGGAGGAGGCCATCCACTTGCCTCCCACTCCGGACATGGTTGGAGTAGGTCGAGGCGAGATGTGCGGGCTTGGGCGCTGGAGCTCGAGTACGCAGGGAGGGATAAGCAAAGGAGGAAGAAGGCGTAAATGGAAAGGGTAGATCCTTATCCCCTTATATGGGCGGCCGAAACTACAAGCCCCCACCAGCCTAATAAAACTCGCTTATCTCCCAAGCGCCGCGGTTAATGGCGCGGTTGGGTTACCCATGCCCGTATTGATGAGAATCCCGGGATAAGGGGACACGATCTCTGCTTTGACAAGACGTGCCAAGGAAACCGCCTCGCTAAACGCATTGAGGTGGAACAGTAAAATGAATAAAAGCCTGGCCACGGCGCGAGGTCACGCTACGGGATACGTCGGCAGATTAGATTGGTGCAAATGTTATTCTCTCTATGGTGGCATGTGGAAATTATTTTGTAGAGCCGGACACTATCCTGGTGTTCAACATCTTCTATGAAGTATTCGGAGGAGGAACCCGCCTTGCAATGCCGAAAACAAGTTGCGCACCGGACTCGTCGTCATTGAAGCCTGGTTCAGGGGCTACTGAGGGAGTCCTGGATTAGAGGGTGTCCGGATGACCGGACTATGACCTTTGGCTGGACTCCCGGAATATGAAGGTACAAGATTGAACACTTCGTCCCGTGTCCGGATAGGGACTTTCCTTAGCGTGGAAGGCAAGCTTGGCGATACGATATGAAGATCTCCTCCCAATGTAACCGACTCTGTGTAACCCTAGCCCTCTCCGGTGTCTATATAAACCGGAGAGTTTTAGTCCGTAGGACGAACAACAATCATACCATAGGCTTGCTTCTAGGGTTTATCTTCTCTGATCTCGTGGTAGATCAACTCTTCTAATACCCATACCATCAATATTAATCAAGCAGGAGTAGGGTTTTACGTCCACCGAGAGGGCCCGAACCTGGGTAAAAACATCGTGTCCCTTGTCTCCTGTTACCATCCGCCTAGAAGCACAGTTCGGGACCCCCTACCCGAGATCCGCCGGTTTTGACACCGACATCAGTCGACTGACTTTTTCATCTCTGGTCATTATATTTTCCAGCCGTTGGATACAAAATCAAGGGCCTCCGGTTTATCATCAAACTCCACCCCCCTGAGCCGACAGCCAACACCGGCCGAACCGCCAGCCCCCGCCGCCCGTCCTCCCCGAAACCAC
>NC_041385.1:779094086-779096286 GCF_002162155.2 Triticum dicoccoides
TTTTCTCCGGGGATCCCCACCCCACCGCCCAATGAACACCCCCAACCGCCGGTGACTGCCAACCAGAGGTCTCACGACTTGGAATACCCACCGACCACTAATTTATTACCATTTCTGTCCTTCATATACGCGCTGACGGGTGGGCCCTATGGTAATGTGCGCTGCTGAGTGTGGACCGTTTGACTGGTCAATTGATCGTGTTATCAACAAATTACGGAGCTGTATGGTGAGCCAGTGACCGTACGATCACCCTAAAATGTACTCCTATTTTATTAATACAGTACAGACTCAAACTACCATTTCTTTCTTTCATATACGAGCTGACAGGTGGGCCCCATGGTTACGTGCCCCAATGGTGCAACACTAGTTGCGCCGCGTGGAACGTTTGACTGGTCAATTGATTGTGTCATCAACAAAATACGGAGTTGTACGGGTGAGCTAGTGACCGTATAATCATGATATGTATTTGTTTAACATGGTACAGACGCAAGGGCTCATATATACGCGCAAGCACTCACTGCTATAAGCGCACACACGCGAACCCGACCCCTATGAGCACCTTCGAGAGAGTGGGCCAGCATATATGATCTTGAGATTTTACGAAGTCACCATAGGTGCCTCGTAGTCGAGTGGAACATCTCCTCCCACTGAACGTACGTCGCCGGAAAATACTGAAATTAACACAAGATAAATGCGAGCACCGGGACTTTAACCTTGGTGAGCTTGAGAAACCACTGTCCTCTAACCATCCAACCACATGTTGGTTAGCACGACAAAATGTATGCGGTGACCGTGATGAGCTTATTCTGAAGTCCAGTGACCATATCGTGCTTTCGCTTCAAATACAATGACCGTAAGTGTCGTCAACAAAATACAGAGCACGCATCAAATGCAAAGTCCGTCAGTGTGATCAACAAAATATGGAGACATATCGTGAGCTAGATACCGTTGTACTACTGTATATGCTTATTTTCTTAGTGGCCGATTGCGTGTGTGGTGTGGTTGGCACATCATTTCTAGTTGTGGTGGGTCAACATGAAGACTCATGGGTCGGCTCCATCCTGCGCCACATATAGGTTGGACCGAGACGTGTTATACGAAGACCAATGTGGAGGACTTGGCGTACAACACGAAGCTACCAGAGTCGCGGAGGACTCTATCCCCACTGGTGATAAGCCGACTATATATGATTTGTAACCCTAGGCCCTTAGTATGTTATACAAGCTTGGGGGCTAGTTCGTCGATAGTATACACACACGCACAATGCCTGGTATTCACGTGTACTTTGTACACACCCCTATCACTAATATACAGTACCAGGAGTAGGATCTTTCTTCAACTGCAATTGAATTCTAGCATGTGCATGTGTTTATTTCATATTATCGATCCATAGAGTGAGAGCGGTTTGAAATACAGGCAATGGATGCTTTTGCAATTCATATATAAACATTAATTAGTGCACTCCATGTTGTTAGTGTGAAGAACTTTATACATTTGTCACTTGCATGGATACATTCCAAATTGCTAGCTACGAAATATAATACATGTCGAATTCAACATAAACGGGGTTTCGAAGATTCGAATTCATCGGAAGTGCATTCATCTATTTGAATCCAAGATAATGGCATTTGTAAATCAGATGTAAAAGGGGGCTTCAATCTTTGTTGTGAGTTTGAACATGCTATATATATTCATACGCATATCTAACTTTCTTTTGCAACCAAGGAGATTATATCTGGAACCATGCACGTTTAGAGGTAAGTTGCATTTTTTTAAATATAAACTCGTGTACAATGTATTTTCAAATGTACCCCCTCCATTCCAAAATAATCGTAGCTTTAGGATGTTCAAGAGTAAAGATTTGTGAAGTTTGACAAATCCTGAAAGTTCAATTCAAGAGAACCGAAAACGTTAATGCTTCTGCTCCCAAATATTGAACGAAGCGCCAAATAGGCCTCTGGTGACCCGAAACCGCGCGAGACTAATGTTTTGGTGGTAGGAAATTACTGTCCTGACTCTGGCCCGTGTAGCCTATCGGCCCGATGTCCAAAGGTCTAAACCAGGGTAGGTTTGTAACTTCACCAAGACGCCAGAGAAGCATTAATACGCCGTGGGTGCCTACCCATGCGCTCGGCCGAAATCTATCCGGTCCACATTTGGGACACCTGACATGACTGTCCTACCCCCAACCCGCAATATG
>NC_041385.1:779096692-779161597 GCF_002162155.2 Triticum dicoccoides
GTAACTTTCCCCAAATTTCAAACAAGCGCGTCTCAAACCGAAATATTGTTCCCCCTTAGTTCCCCGCCTCCCTCCGTTTCCCCATTCATACTCCGTGGGCGCGAAAACGCCCGCTCCACCAGCCGCGAAACCCCAGCCTCCTCCGTCCTCCGCCCTATAGCGGCCAATCCACCGCCGCCCTCCTCCATCACGCCGGAGCCGATACCCCGACGTCATCGTCCAACGGAACCGCAACCGCAACGCCCTCAAGGACTTAGCAGCTGAAGCCGAGGCAGAGCTGCCTCCACGATGCCGACGCCGACGTGCGCCCTACCAGAACCACTCCGACCACGCCGTCCTGCACCTCACTGTTGCGGCTCCACTGTCGCAACCGTCCACCACATCGGAGCTGTTCTTGCTACGCCGTCGTTCGCCACCTCAGATCTGCTTCCCCGCCGCCAACAGACGACCACCGCACCACACTCAACAACTTGGCCATGGGTTCGTCCAAGGCTGCACCGTCCTCCACAACTTCTGGTTTCCGGCGAACAACAAGAAGATCGCCGGAAAAATAGGAGGACACAGCACTACCAGCAGAAAGAGGTACTCCTCTTCCCATATTCGTGCAAATCTTATGTCTCCGCTCACACCGTATTCATCCCACGAAAGAAACTAGTTGAGCGCTTCTTACTGCATCTTCTTCGTGATACTAAATGCACAAGGTTTCCTCCCTTTTACTATTTCACCTTTGCTAGAGGTCAGTAGCCCGACTAGATTTCAATTCAGGGTCAGTCCACCCACAATTAAAAGAAGCAGCACCCGCTTAGGCGCGCGGAGCACCTAGTCCGCTTGCTCCCTGGGGAAGCGGGGTGTGGGACGCAGGAGCTGCTTGCGCCCGATCTGGAGGTCGGCGGGGCTTGAATGGATGGCCGGGGGGGCAAGCACGGCGGTGCGGTGAGGTCGAGGGGAGGGCACAAGCAGGGAAGGAATACTAGGCCGGTGGTCGCTGGCGTTTCGAGGAAGATCGTCAACACTGACTGGCTAGAGGTAGATGAAGGCGATCTTCCCGTTCTTTGTACATCGGACGGTGCAGAAAAAATGGACTGGCCTATTTGCTTTCAGTCGACTGTTATTTTCATAGAATCATGTAGTAATTTAGTGTGCCATGCATGTTGTAGAGCTATCATATGTCTCCCGTCATTTATTTCTCACCGACCTGCTATCTGCTACCTTTACACTGTACTAATTGTGCACACACTTCACCCATACTCACACTATTGTTTTTTATGCATGGGTATTTCAGACTCTAACGCAGTGTTGATGAATGCAGAAAAGCAAAGACAGAAGTCGCTCCAGTGTAATTTGAAGATAAGCACTAAGCGTTCCAGCGCTCTAACGGGTGCAGTGTTAGCAGTTGGAGACAGTAAACGTAGCTCTGCAGTTGATGATCTCAATTGCCACACACAAGCATCCCAGGTGCTTGCTTTAACTTTGCGCTGTCAAATGTGGTTGCATGTTGCATATGGTTTCTAGCTTGTATTGCTTCCAATTTGGTTAAATTGCATCTGCTTACTTTACACATTATACCTTTGATAATGACATGCCTTCCTGTTTTCGATACATACTACATATGTCTATTAACCATGTTCGTACATCAAACTAATGCTCTTTTGTATCCCTCGTCAATCACTTATGATGAGACAGTCACCTGGGTTGGTTACTGTGAGACCCCATACTCGTTTAAAGAGTGCAGTGTCATCCTTCCCACATGATTCTCAAGAAATAGCAAGGCTAAATGAAGATAGTCAACGTAGCTCTCTAGTTGATCACCGCAATTCCCGCACACCACCATCGCATGTGCTTGCTCTTACTTGGCAGTGTGATATGTGGTTGCATGTTGCATATGGTGTCATACCTTGTAATGCTTCTAATTAGGGTAAATTGCATCTGCTTAGTTAACACATTATACGTGTGAATATGACATGCCTTCCTGTTTTCAGTACATACTACGTCTTTCTATTAACCATGTTCTTACATCAAACTACTTTTCTTGTGTATCCCTCATCAATGCTCCTAATTTGTTAAATTGCATCTCCTTAGCTTACACATTATACATGTGAATATGACATGTCTTCCTGTTTTTGGTACATACTACATCTGCCTATCACACCATGTTCTTACATCAAACTATTGTTCTTGTGTATCCTGCGTCTATCGCTTATGATGAGACAGTCACGCGCGTTGGTTAATATGAGACGCAATACTCTTATAAAGAATGCAATTTCATCCTCTCCACATGATTCTCAAGAAACAGCAAGCCTAAATGAAGATATTGAATGTAGCTCTGTACCTGAAGACCGCACTTCCCCTACACCACCATCACAGGTGCTTGCTCTAACTTCGCAGTGTGATATGTGGTTGCATGTTGCATACGGTGTCTAGCTTGTAATGCTTCTAATTAGGGTAAATTGCATCTGCTTAGTTTACACACTATACCTGTGAATATGACATGCCTTCATATTTTTGGTACACTCTACATCTATGTGTTAACCTTGTTCTTACATGAAACTACCTCTCTTCTGTATCCTGCATCAATCACTTACGATGAGTCACCTTTATTCGTTGCATATTGCATATTATTTCTAGCATGTTGCCATGTATTGCTTCTAATTTGGTCAAATACATTTGTTAGGGCACCCTTTTAATTTGGCAGAGTGATATTGGTTTCATCTTTCATATGGTTTTTAGCTTGCATCGATTCTAACAAGTTCAAGCACCTTGTGTTTAGTTTACACTTTATACATCATACATGTCAATATGTCACGCCGTCCTGTTTTTCATACATATTCCATCCTCCTATCATGTAGCTGCCTTACATGAAAGTAGTGTTCGTCAGTATCATGCATCAATGAGTTCTGAAGAGCAAATTTTATTCCTTTTTCTTGTGGGTTTGACTTGACAAGGCAAAATCAAGAAAGAGGAAGGAAAAGAGTAAGGAAGGCGATGATGGTGGTCCTCTGCAGCAACGTAAACAGAGCATCTGTACCGATTCTCCTTGTACTGATAGTGCATTACAAGGTCCAAGTCTCCGCTCCCCTACTCCACCATCCAAGGTGCTTGCTTTAACTTGGCAGTGTGATATCTGGTTATATGTTGCATATGGTGTCTAGCTCGTATTGCTCCTAATCAGTGTAAACTGCATCTGCTTAGCTTACACATGATACATGTGAATATGACACGCTTTCCTGTTTTTGGTATATACTATATCTGTCTATCACACCATGTTCTTACATGAAACTACTCTTCTTGTGTATCCTGCATCAGTCACTTATGATGGGACACCTTTAAGTGGGCAGCGTGATATTGGTTTGCGTCTTGAATATGATTTCTAGCATGTATTGCTTCTAGTTTGATGAACGCCACCTATGACGAGACAGTTTTAACTTGGCAGAGTGATATTGATTGCACCTTCCATATGGTGTCTTGCAGTGTTTCTAATCCCTTTTTCTTATTGGTTTGACTTCACAATGCAAAATCATTATAGCTTAAGGAAATTAGTCCGGCAGTGGATGATGGTGGTCCTTCGGAGCAACTCAAACAGGGGGTCTCTACAGATTCTACTCCGCCATCCTCCCAACAAGATTCGCAAGACAACACAAGGCTGGACAGTCAACGTAGCTGTGTAGATGATGACTCCCCTACTCCACCATCACAGGTGCTTGCTCTAACTTGACACTATTATATGTGGTTGCATGTTGCGTATGATGTCTCGCTTGTATTGCTTCTAACTTGAATTGCATATGCTTACTTTACACATAATGCCTGTGAATATGACACGCGTTCCTGTTTCTAGAACATACATGTACATGATGAGCACATCTCCCCTACTCCGCCATCACCGGTGCTTGCTCTTACTTGGAACTATTATACGTGGTTGCGTTTTCTGTATGATGTCTAGTTCGTATTGCTTCTGATTATGTTGAATTGCATCTGCGTAGCTTACAACTTATACCTGCAACGATTACTTACCCATAAGACACGCTATCGTATGTGTGAATATGAAATGCTGTCTTTTTTTTGTATATATTCCATCCTCCTATCCTGCGCTTGCCTTACATCAAAGTAGTGTTCGTCTGTATCATGCATCAACCAGTTATGCAGAGCTAATTTTATTCATCTTCTTGTGGTTTTGACTTCATAAGGCAATATCAGAAAATAGGAAGGAAAAGAGTAAGTTAGGGGATGTTGGTGGTCCTCCGCACCGACGCAAACAGAGACTCTCTAGATTTGCCACTGCTATTGCTAATGAAGTTGAAGTCCCAAGTCTACATGATGAGTTCATCTCCCGTACTCCACCATCGTAGGTGCTTGCTCTAAGTTGACAGTGTGATAATTGGTTTCATGTTGCATATGTTGTCTAGCCTGTATTTCTTCTATTTTGATTAAATTACACCTGCTGAGTTTATACATTATACATGTGCAGATGACATGGCTTTCTGTGTCTAGAATACACTGCATCTATCTATAATACCATGTTCTTACATCAAAGTACTGCTGTTGCGTATCCCGCATCAGTCACTCATGATTGGACGCTTTTAACATGGCAGTTTGATAGTGGGTGCATCTTGCATTGATTTCTATGTTGTACTGCTTCTAATTTTTTGAATTGCCACTTATGACAAGACACTTTTAACTTGGCAGAGTAATATTGGTTGCATCATTCATATGGTGTCTAGCTTGCATTACTTCTATTTTCTTGAAAATCCTTCTGCTTAATTTGCACATCGTAGCTGTGAATATGTCATGCCGTCCTGTTTTTCTTACATATTCCATCCTCATACGGTTGTCTTACATCAAAGTATTGCTTGTCTGTATCATGCATCAATGAGTTCTGAAGAGTGATTTTATTCTTTTGTGTTGTGGGTACATCTTGACATGGCAAAGTCAAAAAAGAGCAAGGAAAATAATATAGTAGGGAGTGTTGTTACTCGTCCGGTGAAACGGAAAAGGTTCTGCCGTCGAGATTCTGCTGGTACTTATAGTGCAGTAGAAGGTCCAAGTCCACCGGCTAAATCTACAAACACAGTATCACCTGCTCCACCAGCTGCAGCATCCGCTTCAACTGTACCAACATCTCAACCAGTTACTCGTTCGTTTGCTCCGGAACTGGCCAGTTCCCAAGCGGCCTTCACATCTAACACTACTTCCGAAGCACTGCTGACACAATAGGACTTGGCAAGATCAGTTGAACCTCATGAGCATCAACACCAAGACGGTACCTGACCGAGTCAAGTTGCAGTTGCATGCTCCTTTATATGTACTCTCACAGTTTGATGTACACTAACACTTTCCATATTTGTCGGTGGGAACGACACCTATGGGATCACAACAATCCTTACTACGGTTGCGGGGCGCGGGGTCGTGAGAAGAGCAGATCAAACAGATAGCACACGGTTCGTTTATCCAGGTTCGGGCCGCGAGGATGCGTAAAACCCTACTCCTGCTTTGGTGGATTGTATATCTGTGTTTTTGAGCTAGCTATGGGGCTTGAGGAGCTCCAAAAAAGCTAAATCCTTCTCCTGGTCGCCTTGGGCCTCCTTTTATAGAAAAAGGGGTTGCCACAGTGGCACACAGGAGGTGGAAAGGGTACAGTGATGCAAGGTTATCCCTCGCATTACAGACAAGGCACATTTAATGTGTCTTGCTTAAGTGTCCTTGCTTTATCGGGGATGGGGGAGAGATCTGTCTTGTCCGTCGCCGATCCTTCTTGTGTCGACACGCGCCCTGGCCAGTGATGCCTGAGATGCCATGTAGGTAGGCAGGCGGCTGAGGTGGCGCAGTGGTGGGTCTTCATGAAGATCTGTATGCTGCCACGCAGGTGCCTGCCCAGCTGGTTGGGTTGGCAGCTGTGTGTGTATGGCGGTGGAGGTTTAGTCGGTGTGGGCCTGATGGTGGCCCTGTGGATGCCCTCGGCAAGGACCTTGCCGGGGCCCCGGCAAGGGTCTTGTCAGGGCACCTGCTGTCATCCCTGGCAAGGCGCTTTCCGGGGGTCTTGTGGTCTTCCTTGGCAGGTATCTCGCCAAAGTTTGTCATCTTCTTAGTGCATATCTGATCTTGAATGTCTTCACAAAGATCTGATCTTGTGGTCTTCCTAGGCCCAAAAACGGTGCGCGGGCAGGCGGGGCGGTTTTTACCGTGGTAAGATTTTTCGCGTGCTGCGCTTCCCATGACTCGCACGCGTGGCGCGGCGTGGGGAAGTGGGCGTGACGTGGGTGGCATGCGTGGGGTGGTTCCCGTGAGCATGCGTCACATCACAGTAAAGGGGCGGTTCGCGCCTTCCCCATAAATGGAGGGAGGCGTGGAGGCGCGGCCCTTTTACTGAATGGGGCCGAGGCGCGGTCCTCAAGGCGTCCACTCCCCATGACCACGGGGTGGGGAGAGGTCGCCTCACCCGTCCCCTCGGTTCTGCATGTCTGCCACGTGTCTCCCATGCGCTTGGGGTGGCGAACGGTGGAGGCGGGAAAACGGGTCGTCGCTGGTTGGGGCGGCGGGTCGGTCCTGGCTCCCTGCGCCTTCCGAGCCTTGATTGTCCGAGCGGGGTGGTCGAGCCCCGACCCCGTTCCTTTTATAAAGAGCGGGAGGGGAGGGATGGCGTCCCGCATTCTTCCATCTTCTTCCTTCTTCAGCTTCTGCTCCTTTCTTCCATTCGTCATGGAGAGAGGGAATCCCGGCCCTTCAACGATGGCGGCGAGGGTCGCCGCGCGACAATGCGTCCCTCCTTCTCCTGCGCCTGTGGTGCAGAGCCGGCCGCGAGGGGAAGGGGGAGGGGGCGAGGCCGTGGGCGAGGTCGGGGCACTCAGGGAAGAGGAGGACGGGGTGGCACACTGGCCTCGCCCCCGCCAGCAGCTCCTCCTCCAATGGAGGGCCATGTTGGGGATGACCCTTGTGAGTTCTTCGTCAGGTTGCGCCGGCCGCCACGCCGTCGCCTTCATCTCCCAACTCCATTTGCGCGGGAGATGGAGCTGGATCCGCCGGAGTCACTGCGGCTGCACATGAGGGGCTGCGGGATCAGTGGCACGCGGGTCCGCGTCAACTTCCCTGCTCCTCATGTGATGTATCTTCGTCGGGGATGGAAGACGTTTGCTCATATCCACAGCTTGATGGAGGGGCTCACTCTCCTTTTTAAGCTAATGGAGTGTGGCCTTCTCTCCGTCAAGGTCTTTGGGCACTTTGGGACTCGTACAAGGTGCTGCGTGGAGAGCTCTTCTGATAGTGAAGATTCCTCCTCGAGCGAGAGTGACGAGGAGGACAGCGGCAGTGACGACGAGGGCGGTAGGGGGCAGGATGACGCGTCCGACAATGTGTCGGGCGCCGCTCCTTGTGGCACCGGCGACCCCATCATCCGTGTCACCGGCTCCTTGAACTTCTCGGGGCCGTCCCCTTGGGCAGCTGGCGTTGGGAGGCTGCGGAAGAGGAAGAGGGTGGGCGGCAAGGCCGTCAAGTCGGAGTACGCGGGCACCAACGCCTTCGACGCGTACTGACGTCTTGCCGCCTCGTCTTCGAGCTCTGCTTCCGGTGCCGCCATCACCATCCAGCCTTTGGACGGCCACCAAGATGTTCTCTTGGTGTCTTCTGCCACCCGTACCTCGCCTAGGCGCTCCTTTTGCCTTGTTTGCCTCCTTGACCTGCCTCCTGAGGAGAGGGACAACAAAGGGATTATAGGCACCTTATCTCTTTTTAATTTGTAAGCCCTTGGGCCTTTGTTGAATTTAAAACTCGTAATCCTCTTATTCATGTTTTTCATTCCCTATGGACTGTACCTGAGTGGAATGTTTTTAATGAAAAAGGGACATTTGCCGGGTCATTTGTTTGTGGGTGAAACCCACGACAAGGAATAAATCCTTGATATCTTTAAGATAAACACTTCCTCGCCTGGCAACAGGCCTTGCCGTCTCCCCACTTCGCTCGACATTTCTCATGCCTTTGGTGGAGGCAGGGATGAGGCGGGTTCAGTCTCCTTGTTTCATCCTTTTGCTGCCATGACTACGACCAAACTTGGTCCCAAGAACGAGCCCTAGGGCCTAGAGTTAGGGGAGCACGATAGTTTAAGGAAAAAACGAGGTTTCACATACCTCAGTCCATAACGGAATGCATGATACGGGATGAAGAACTTATCTGAAGCTACAACCCTCGGCAACCCTGGTTTGCCGTGGGTGAATCTTTGCTCTTGCAGCCTCCGGCAATACTGGCTTGCCGGGGCCTAGATGCTGGTATGTTCCTCCTTCTCTCTTTTTTCCCTCTCCAAGTGGTTCGGCAAGGATATATGTGTGTCCTGTGAACCAAAGAAGACAAAAGAAAGGCAAGGAGATGCACACTCGACCTCTAAGCTAGGGGTTAGTCGCCGCTAAGCACTATCAACCCTAACCAAGGAGGAGACTCGACCTAGCATGCATGCTATAACTTAGGGCGCCGGCGCTTCATTTATCTATGCTCAGGGTCTACGCCTGGCTTTGTACAAAGGGTTACATGCCTTGTCGGCAAGGCTTGTACAAAAGGTGGCTTGCCGGGGGGCCCGGCAAGCTGCGCCTCATGGGTAAAACTTGTGAAGATGCTCAAGGTTCCAGGAGTTGCTCACCGGAACGGCATCTTCTGTCTCCAAGCAAACTGCGCCAGGCCTGGTGACTCGTATTACCCGATAAGGGCCTTCCCACTTTGGCATCAACTTGTTGGAATTCTTGGCCGATTGAATGCGCTGAAGAACAAGGTCGCCTTCCTCAAGGCTTCGGGCACGATCCTTGCGGCTATGGTAGCGACGTAAGGCTTGCTGGTAGCGCGCTGCTCTCACAGCCGCCCGAAGACGATCTTCCTCAAGGAGCGTTGCGTCATCTTGCCGCAGGTGCTCTTGCTCAAGCTCATCATAAGCGAGCACTCGAGGTGACCCGTATATGAGTTTAGTGGGGGGAACTGCTTCTGCCCCATATACTAGGGCAAAAGGTGTCTGTCTGATGGCTCGGTTTGGCGTCATTCTGATCGACCAAAGAACCATCGGCAACTCATCAATCCAGCGCCTTCCACTTTTGTGCAGCCTATCAAAGGTCTTTGTCCTTAAGCCTCGCAGTACTTCAGCGTTTGCTCTCTCAGCTTGACCATTGCTTCGTGGGTGAGCAACGGAAGCGAAACAAACTTTGCTACTGAGGTCTTGGGTATATTGCATGAAGGTGCGGCTTGTGAACTGTGTGCCGTTGTCGGTAATGACCCTGTTGGGTACACCAAAATGGCACACTAGTCCCTTGAAGAATTTGACGGCTGACTGAGCTGTGACCTTCCTCACTGCCTCCACCTCTAGCCACTTTGTGAACTTGTCGATTGCGACGTACAAGTACTCAAAGCCCCCGACAGCGCGGGGGAAAGGGCCCAGTATGTCGAGCGCCCAGACCGAGAAGGGCCAGGAGAGAGGAATGGTTTGAAGGGCTTGAGCTGGCTGATGAAGTTTCTTTGAATGAAACTGACACGCTTCACATCTGGTGACTAGTGTCGTCGCATCCTAGAGGGCAGTGGGCCAGAAGAAGCCTTGCCGAAATGCCTTGCCAGCAAGGGTTCTTGACCCTATGTGGGATCCACATATGCCTCCATGTATCTCTGCCAACAGCCCCGGTCCTTCCTCTCGGGGGATACACTTCAATTTCATGCCGTTCGGTCTCTTTCTGTAGAGGACATCATCGACAAACTGGTACATAGCAGATCGACGGGCTACTTTTTCCGCTTCTTCCTGCTCCTAAGGAAGTTCCCAAGTTTGGAGGAATCGGACAGTATGTTGTGCCCACGCTAGAGCCTGGGGCTCGACGGCGAGGACTAAAGGCATTTCCTCCGCCATAGGAGCGGCTGTCTCGACGGCAAGAGCTTGACGCTCCGCCGGAGCTAGCCGTCCCGTGGCGGGCTCAGTGTCCCCGGCAATATCCTTGCCGGCGGCTCTGGGGAGCTTGGCGGGAAAGTACTTGCCGGGCCCTGATTTCCTCCTCTTGTTTTGCTCTGTTGATGGATCAACGGATGGCTGAGTTAGCTGAAGCACAAAGGTACCTGGTTCCACAGGTAGCTTGAGGGCAGCGCGCTTTGACAGGTAATCGACGATGTTGTTCTCTGCTCGGGGAACGTGCTCTGCCTGTATACCATCAAAACGCTCTTCCAGCTTTCTCACTTCATCGACGTAGGCCTTCATCAACGGGCTTTGGTAATCTTTGTTGACTTGTTTGACGACAAGTTGCGAGTCGCCCCTGACAATGAGTTTTTTGATTCCGAGGTCTGCCGCGATCCTAAGACCAGCAAGCAGGCCCTCATATTCAGCAGTATTGTTCGTTGATACCTCCCTGGGGAAATGCATCTGGACCACGTATTTGAGGTGCTCTCCGGTGGGCGCGACAAGTAGTACACCAGCCCCGGCGCCCTGTAAGGAGAAAGCTCCATCAAAGTACATGATCCAGTCGCAACTTGCCTCTTTGCCGGGGAGAGCAGTCTCCTGGGCTTCTTCATCAGGCATTGCGGTCCATTCTGCAACAAACTCCACCAGGGCTCGGCTTTGAATCGTCGAGGTACTTTCAAACTTGAGGCCAAAACTGGACAGCTCCAGTGCCCACTCTACAATTCTTCCCATTGCATCTGGATTGTGCAATATCCGTTGCAGAGGGAGGCGAGTGAGGACAGTGATCTCGTGTGCCTGGAAGTAGTGACGCAGCTTCCTCGAGGCAATAAGAAGGCTGAAGAGCAATTTCTGCACACCGGAGTACCTTGATCTAGCCCCCTGCAAGAGGGAGCTAACAAAGTAGACCGGGTGCTGCATCATTTTCTTCCTTGGCGGCACTCCAACCGGCCGTGTCATCTCTGCACCAACGGTATCAGGCTCTATCGCTGCTATCACCTCGTCATCAATTTCTCTCTGCGCCACTAGCGCGGCGCTGACCACCTGGTTCGTTGCCGCCAGGTATAGCAGCAATGGTTCCTGTGGCCTAGGCGCAACTAGTACTGGCGTGGAGGAGAGATACCTCTTCAAATCTTGCAATGCTGCTTCGGCTTCTGACGTCCATTCCATCGGGCCCGCCTTTTTCAAAATCTTGAAAAAGGGAAGGGCGGGCTCGGCAGACTTGGAAATGAACCTCCTCATGGCGGCAATGCAACCAGCAAGCCGACGTACATCCTTGACCCGCTTGGGCACTTCAATCTGCTCTATAGCTTTGATCTTGTCCGTATTGGCCTCTATCCCACGCCGTGACACAAACAACCCGAGGAGCTTGCCGGACGGGACGCCGAAGACGCACTTCTCAGGGTTCAGCTTGAGATTAATCTTGCGTAGGTTTGCAAATGTTTCTTGTAAATCCGGTATAAGAGTTGCCCTGTTCTTGGTTTTGACCACTATATCATCCATATAAGCTTCCATATTTCTATGGAGCTGGGGTTCAAAACCAATCTGGACAGCCCTTGCAAACGTTGAACCAGCACTCTTCAACCTGAAAGGCATCTGTATGAAACAATACATACCACATGGGGTGATGAATGCCGTTTTCTCTTCGTCTTCTATTGTCATGAAGATCTGGTGGTAGCCGGAGTAGGCATCAAGGAATGATAACAGATCACACCCAGCCGTGGAGTCAACAATCTGGTTAATGCGCGGCAACGGGAAGGGGTCTTTGGGACAAGCCTTGTTGATGTCTGTGTAATCAATACACAGCCTCCGCTTCCCATTTGCCTTGCGCACTACCACTGGATTGGCCAACCACGTTGGATGGAGCACTCCTCTTACCAAACCTGCTACTTCCAGTTTCCGGATCTCCTCTGTGATGAACTCTTGTCGTTCCAAGGCTTGTTTTCTGACCTTCTGCTTGACGGGCCGTGCATGAGGACAGACAGCAAGGTGGTGCTCAATCACCTCCCTGGGAACGCCGGGGATGTCGGACGCTCGCCATGCGAACACATCGACATTTGCCCGCAAGAAGGTAACGAGCACGTCTTCCTATTTGTCGTCAAGGGTGGAGCTTATGGTGAAAGCCCCTCCTGTGCCGTCCACCTTGACAGAAACCTTCTTAGTTCCCGGCGGTGTGGCCCTGGACTTCTCGTTTCTGCCGGTGGAGCTCTCTGGCACGTCCTCGACGGGAGCACTACACTCTGAAGAGGTGCGCTTGCCGGAGTGGGTGTCTGAGGTCTCACCGGTCTTCTTCTTCTTCTTCCCTCCCGGGGCTCCAGTGGCAGGAGCAAGTGCCCTAGTGGCGGCAGCTGCTCCAACTGCTTGTTGGTAGAGTTGGTCAGCGCAAATCAGCGCATCTTTCTTATTGGAGGGGATGGTGATGACTGTCACAGGTCCTGGCATCTTCAGGGTGTTGTAGGTGTAGTGTGACGCCGCCATGAACTTCGCCAGCGCTGGGCGGCCAAGGATCCCGTTGTAGGGCAAGGGGATCTTGGCAACATCGAACACGATCCTTTCTGTCCTGTAGTTCAGGTCACTTCCAAAGGTCATGGGCAGCATGACCTTCCCCTTTGGTTGACTTCTTCCCGGGTTGAACCCCTGAAACGTGCCTGTCTCTTCGAGGTCTTCATCAGGAATTTGCAGTTTCTCGATCACGGCGGGCGAGATTAAGTTCAGACCGGCCCCGCCATCGACTAGCATCTTTGTCACCTTGAGGTTGTGTATTGTTGGTGAAACCAACAATGGCAAGCATCCGACCGCAGTAGTGCGATCGGGGTGATTGAGGGAGTTCCGGACTAGGGGGTGTCCGGATAGCCGAACTATCATCATCGGCCGGACTCCAAGACTATGAAGATAGAAGATTGAAGACTTCATCCCGTGTCCGGATGGGACTTTCCTTGGCGTGGAAGGCAAGCTTGGCGATACGGATATGTAGATCTCCTACCATTGTAACCGACTCTGTGTAACCCTAGCCCTCTCCGGTGTCTATATAAACCGGATGGCTTTAGTCCTTAGGACGAACAACAATCATACCATAGGCTAGCTTCTAGGGTTTAGCCTCCTTGATCTCGTGGTAGATCCACTCTTGTAACACATATCATCAATATTAATCAAGCAGGATGTAGGGTTTTACCTCCATCAAGAGGGCCCGAACCTAGGTAAAACATCGTGTCCCTTGTCTCCTGTTACCATCTGCCTAGATGCACAGTTCGGGACCCCCTACCCGAGATCTGCCGGTTTTGACACCGACATTGGTGCTTTCATTGAGAGTTCCTCTGTGTCGTCACCGATAGGCTCGATGGCTTCTTCGACCATCATCAACGACGTAGTCCAGGGTGAGACCTTTCTCCCCAGACAAATCTTCGTATTCGGTGGCTTCGCACTGCAGGCCAATTCGCTTGGCCATCTGGAGCAGATCGAAAGCTACGCCCCTGGCCGTCAGGTCGGGTTTGGAAGTTTGAACTTCACGGCTGACATCCGCGGGGACTTGATCCTCGATGGATGCGAGCCACAGCCGAGCGTGCCGCACTGTCACGGCGGGCATGATTTAGCTCTGCAGCCGGACAGTACCCTAGAGGCCGCACTCGAACTCGCTCCGATCTTCAATTCGGAGCCGGCTACGCAGATCGAGGACGGATGGCTAGACACCGCCTCGGGGGCTGCAACCTCTACGGCGATAGAGCCGAACACTGACCTTCTCCCTCATAAAGCTCGTGACTTCGAGGTGCCGGACTCCTTGTCGGACTCCGAACCTCCCGCGCCCCATCCGATCGAATCCGATTGGGCGCCGATCATGGAGTTCACAGCAGCGGACATCTTTCAACACTCACCTTTTGGCGACATCTTGAGTTCGCTAAAGTATCTCTCGTTATCAGGAGAGCCCTGGCCGGACTGCGGTCAGGACGGTTGGGATGCGGACGACGAAGAAATTCAAAGCCCACCCACCACCCACTTGGTAGCCGCTGTCGACGATCTAACCGACATGCTAAACTATGACTCCGAAGACATCGACGGTATGGACGACGATGCCGGAGACGACCAAGAACCAGCGCCTACCGGGCACGGGTAAGCCACCCCTACTCATGACGTATACATGGTGGATACACCAAAAGGAAGCGATAATGAGGAAAAACGGGACGTGGCGAAGGACAACTCCCCCAACAAACAACCAAAGCGGCAACGCAAGCGCCACCCGAAGACTGGCATCGACAAAAATGGCACCCATACGGACCCAGCCCTAGAGCAGGGAGAAGCAGTGGACGACGCACATGTCAACAAGCAGCCAGCCGGACATGAACTGGACAAGCAACCCATCCCCGGCGAAGATGATCTCACATCACCAGAGCATATGAATCTTCATAAAAGGCTCGTCGCCACCGCAAGAAGTTTGAAGAAGCAAAAGCGGAAGCTCAAAACAGCGGAGGACGCACTCAGAATGAGATGGAGCAAAGTACTCAACAGCGCAGATAAACATGGCGCTAGTCACCAGACAAAGAGCTACCCGAAGCGCAAGTTGTTGCCCGAATTTGACGAGGCCTTAGAGCCCCCGCAGTCAAAAAAGAAAGAAGCCGCCTGGCCGGATAGAAGACCAGATGACAGGCCAAGAGCAACAAGGGGCGCCGCACACAAGCCGGCACACGATCAGCATAAAGATCCTCGGAAAAGGGACGACCCAGTCAGATCTATTTATGGGCCAAAAAAGAAGACTCCAGGAAGCAACATAACCCGCCGAGCATTCAAAGACAACGGCACACCCAAATACAAGGGCGCCACACACCCACTATGTTTCACCGATGAGGTACTGGATCATGGATTTCCAGCGGGATTCAAACCCGTAAACATAGAAGCATATGACGGAACAACAGACCCCGGAGTCTGGATTGAGGATTACATCCTACACATACATATGGCCAGAGGAGACGATCTCCATGCCATAAAATACCTACCCCTCAAGCTCAAAGGGCCAGCTCGGCATTGGCTTAAAAGCCTCCCAGAAAATACCATTGGAAGTTGGGAAGAGCTTGAGGATGTGTTTCGAGCAAACTTTCAGGGGACCTATGTCCGCCCTCTGGATGCAGACGATTTAAGTCACATAACTCAACAGCCCGGAGAGTCAGCATGCAAATTCTGGAATAGGTTCCTCACTAAAAAGAACCAAATAGTAGATTGTCCGGACGCTGAAGCCTTAGCAGCCTTTAAACACAACGTCCGAGACAAATGGCTTGCCAGACACCTCGACCAGGAAAAACCAAGAACAATGGCCGCACTAACAAGCCTCATGACCCGCTTTTGCGCGGGGGAAGACAGCTGGCTGGCTAGATGCAGCACCAGCGACCCGAGTACATCCGAAGTTAGGGATGGAAATGGGAAATCACGACGCAGAAAAGATCAGCGTCGGAATAAGGAAAATGGCCCGAATAGTACGGCAGTCAACGCCGGATTCAAAAGCTCTCAGCCGAACAACAAAACACTGCCCCTCAAGGACAACAGTGACGAGCTATCCAACCTAAACAAGATTCTGGATAGACTATGTCAAATACATGGCACCTCCGGGAAGCCTACAAACCATACCCACAGAGATTGTTGGGTCTTCAAACAGTCCGGCCGACTTAATGCCAAACACAAGGGGCTCGACACACCAAGCGAAAGTGACGAAACCCAAAAGCAGCAATCTAGAAAACAGAAGACTTTCCCACTAGAAGTCAAAATAGTGAACTCACTTCATGCGATAACATGAAAAGACAACGCGGCACCTGCTATACCAGGACACCGCCCACAGAATGGGGATAGACCCTACCAAAATTCGTCGTAGCAGCACTTCCTTCAAAGGAGTGACGCCAGGCCTTTAAGCCAATTATACAGGCTCGGTACCACCAAAGGTTGTGTTCGGCTCATCCGACAACCTCCGTCGCGAAAAGCTCACTCTACATCGCCCCATTCAAACAGTAGCCCTTAAGCACTATTAGGGCGCGCAGCTATCGCCAGCCCTAAGGCAATACCACATTACGCGTTTTTTACGCTTAAGAATGCCCGGTCAACGTGGCATGATTTCATTAAAAAGTAACTCCGCATGTTCCTTGACCACGGAGAACGTGAGACTGCTTCAATAGCCACACACTAATCAGACCTTGCAGGTCAAAGCCCCTAAAAACAGGTCATTCAGACCTCGGACATGGTTAGGCGAGTCCGGCGTAACTAAACAAGGGGCTTCCCAGCCGCATACCCCTTCATAAGGGGCCGCGTGTATAAATGATGAGAGCCAATAAAGCTCAACTTTCCTCATTTTATTCTATTTTAATACAACTTCTGCACAATATTTCTTGGAAACTAAGTCCTTCTCTTTTTCAGATGAAGCACGTGCTACACCCGTCTAGGATACAACACAACGGAGACACAGGCGCAGACATGCAGCAGGGACCCGTTGCAAGGATTCTTTTCCGATTAAGACCCTGCGTAAACCTTTCTTACTGTCTCTTGTTGACACACATCCCCCGGTTCCCCACCATAGCCGAGGAGGAGGCTGGCGTTTTGGCATCGGCCGCGTCAGAAGTTCCCGCCTGTACCTGGACACAAGGGGCTTAGGGCATTGTTCTGCCCGGTATCATAAAGACCGAACACGTCAGGGAGTGTTCGGCGTCTCGAGTTAGGCCTTATATGCATCAGCTCCGAATCATGTCTTTGGTCAAATGTTGGGTTTGCCCGGCTCCTGTGTTTTGCTGCCTTATGTTCTGCATCATCGGCTAATGCGGCACCAGGAGAACTACTGCGATTGTGCCCCGGTTCGGCCGGGCGAGCACCTCAGTAGAGAAAGCCGAAAACTGACTGTCATGATATAGCGAGAGACTGGTCAACCACTCGATCGACCATTGGAATGTTTAGAATTCCTCCGCTTTGACGAAGGACCGCTTCCCGGTCAGGCACATACGCGCCCCGAGTTCGGGAAGAGCGATGCCACCAGGGGCTATATAGTAGCCCCACATTCGAGCTCCTATGGCTAAGTGAAAGTGATAAAGCATTATAGTCCGGTTGCCTAGTTTTCTATGCTATCACCTCCTTAAAAGGACCAAGACGTTGCATTAAGTGTGAAAAAGCGCTTTTCTTTTTTGCAAACACCCCCGCACCATGTGCGTGGGGGCTGAAGCCAAAGACTGCCATCTTTCAGATTATACATACATATACGGCCGCACAGGAGATAGTTCAATACTTGAACACACAAGTATAAAAAGTCATTGCATTATAAATATAATCTCAGAAATCATACATGTCATTCAAACATAACATCTTTCAAGCACTGCGCCTCTATTATACGAGCGCCCTACAGGACTTCTTCAAAATAGTGCTCGGTGGGGAATCAGCTTTTGTCTGAACCCCGGGATGCAATAGCGGTGGCATCCATCTCCGCCCAGTATGTCTTGCCACGGGCGAGAGCCATCCGTGCACCTTCTATGCATGCCGACTGCTTCATCGCCCCAATATGCGGCACCGCCCCAAGGAATTGTTGCAACAAGCCAAAATAACTCTTCGGCTTGGGCCTTTTCAGCCACAGATGAGCGACCACATCCGTCATGGCTAGTCCGGACAATCTATTCAGCTCAGCCCACTCAACCAGCCGATCACTCAACGGAAGTGGACGCTCTGGACTATGGAACTAAGACCAGAAAAGCTCTTCCATTTCATGATCCTCCTGGCATCGAAAGTGCACGACTGCGTCCGCCGCACTCGCCGCCAAGTCCAGATAAGGATCCTCCGCACCGTACAATCGGCCCAGCTGAGCATACTTCGGATCCTTAAACTTCCTACGCAGCATAAAGGGCTTTCCAGCCACAATGTCTTTGACCTGACGCAATTGCTCCTTCATAGCCCGCATCGCACTACGGGCATCCTTGGATTCGGCGTCGGCCTTCTTCAGGTCCTCTTGCTCCGCTCGGCGTTCTCCTTCAAGAACCTCCAGGCGGTCGGTAGCAACTTTTAATTTCGTGGCCATTCCGGCCATCTCCTCCCTGCTTCGGCAGTGAGCAGCCTTCTCGGCTTTTAGCTCTTCCGCTGCCTTCGAGGCAGCCGCCTCGCTTTTTCTGGCTTGCTCCTTGGCCCGAGCAAGTTCTGCTCAAAGGCCTTCCACAACAGCAGCACTATCTGCATCTGGCATACAAATCGTAAGGAACGGGCGTCAGCTCCCTTACTAGGCGACCGCAGAGCAACCAGATACCTTGTGACTCATCGAGTCGTTTATTGACCAGCGAGATGTCCGCATCCGCAACGTCGAGTTGCCTCTTCAGCTCGGCAAATCCTTCAGTCTGGCTGGCCACCGAACGTTCTGCCACCTACATAGGAAAGGCGACAATCTATAACTGAGATTATGATCCTCGGTACGCTGCCGCTTTCGACAGCATACCAAGTCTCAGGGGCTACTATCTATACAGGGCGCACTTCATGTGCAAAACTGTCAAAAGGTATGTCATTTTTTGCGTACCTCAAAACCCGTCAGCAAACTTCCGACGGCCTCACACAACCCACTTTCGGCGGACGAGATCCTTTCAATCACCATACCCATTAATGTGCGGTGATCTTCTGAGATGGACGCCCTCTTAAGCAAATACTGCAGCTCCACCGGCCATACTCCAATGGGTGCCGAACTCTCTAGCCCTGCCGGACTCGGGGAGACCCTCCACGACGACACCTCAGGGTCGTCCGCCCCGCGCGATGGGGCGGCAGATGGAGGTGTTTCGCTCTCCATCATCTCCAGACGAAGGTCTCCCGAAGATGAGCTATGCTGAGATGGGCTGAGGTCCGAACTACAAGGTGAAAACTTCAGTTACCCTTAGAAATTAAACAGGGATGTCCACTATTACAAAAATCCCCCTTTTACTTACGGCTCGCTAGAGGGCTGATTCCTCCGAGGAGACAGTTCGGCCGGGGCTCTTCCTGGCCCAGGACCTTCCGGTGCAGATTTCTTTCCCCGCTTTGAGGCCTTGGCCTCCGGGTCTTCGGAAGCGGTCCTCTTCTCCCCCTAGAAGGAGGGACTCTCGATTCCTCCCTTACTAAAAGCCTCTGTGGCGGAGGTGGTATGTCCCCTGTGCCCTTCTTCGCCCTCCTCCGAAGGTGCAACCTCTAACATTTTGATTAACGCGGGATCCTGCGTGGTCTCAGGGAGAGGGGCCGGACACCGTATCAGTTTTGCTTGCGCTATCCACTCCTGTCCAAAGGATAGCTGGTTAAAAGGCAAACCCACAGTAAATGAATGGACGATGTGTCCGGACACAGGGCTACTTACTTGAGTATCCGGGCGATTGCAGCTTAGGCCAGCATCCTCGGTCAATTCCGGACGCATCTCTTGCGATCCGAAGAACAGTTCATACATCTCCGCGGGTGTCAAACCCATGAAGTGTTGAAGAGCTTGTGGCCCCTCCGGATTAAATTCCCACAGGCGGAGGGGGTGGCGTTTGCAGGGCAGTAGGCGCCGGATCAACATAACCTGTACCACTACGGCCATATTGATCTCCCTTTCTTGGAGGCCTCGAATCCGGTCCTGCAACAGGGGAACGTCCTTGGACAGCCCCCAGTCACGCCCCTTGTTGACCCATGAAGTCAGCCGCTGTGGAGGGCCCGAGCGGAAGACGGGCGGCAGCCTCTGCCTGCTTCCCCTGGGAGCGGTAATATAGAACCACTCCTGTTGCCACAAGCCGAGCTCCTCCTGAAAAGAGCACTCGGGCCATGGAGCATCGGCCCTATTACTTATAATCGCCCCTCCGCACTCTGCCTGATGCCCCTCAATCATCTTCGGCTCCACGTCGAAGGTTTTGAGCCACAAGCCGAAGTGAGGGGTAGTGCGGAGGAAGGCTTCGCAAACGACAATGAATGGTGAGATGTGGAGGATAGACTCCGGGGCCAAGTCATGGAATTCTAGCCCATAGTAAAACATGAGCCCCCTCACGAAGGGATCCGTCGGGAAGCCTAAACCCCGACGGAGGTGAGACACGAACACAACGCTCTCACCAAGCTCGGGAGTAGGAATAACTTGCCCTCGGGTAGGCAGCCTATGCGAAATCTCGTACGTTAAGTACCTGGCGTCTCTTAGCTTTAGCACGTCCTCTTCCGTGATGGAGGAGGGCATCCACCGGCCTCGTAGGTCAGGTCCGGACATTGTCGAAGATCGAAGGTGCCCAAATATGGAGCCCTGGGTGTTGGAACTCGGGGCGAGGAGCGGATTCGATAGAGGATTGAAGAAAAAGAACGGGCCTTGGTCTCATTATAAAGAGGGAGAATACCAAGAGCCGTCCGCGTGACCGTTTGGAACCCGCCTTCGGTGGAGGGGGCGTGGCATCGGGCGCGGTTGGGTTACCCACGTCTGTATTGATGGGAATCCCGGAATAAGGGGAACACGATCTCTGCTTTGACAAGACGTGCCAAGGAAACCGCCTCGCTAAACGCGCGGAGGTGGAACAACAAAAACAATTCAAGTAAAGGTTTGGTAATGGTGTGACGTCAGGCCACAGAATACGTCAGCGGATTGAACTTGTGTAATATTATTCTCTCTACGGTGGTATGTGGAATTTATTTTGCAGAGCCGGACACTATCCTGGTGTTCACAATCTTCTATAAATTATTTGGAGGAAGAACCCGCCTTGCAATGCCGAAGACAACATGCGCGCCGGACTCGTCGTCATTGAAGCCTGGTTCGGGGGCTACTGAGGGAGTTCCGGACTAGGGGGTGTCCGGATAGCCGAACTATCATCTTCGGCCGGACTCCAAGACTATGAAGATCGAAGATTGAAGACTTCGTCCCGTGTCCGGATGGGACTTTCCTTGGCGTGGAAGGCAAGCTTGGCGATACGGATATGTAGATCTCCTACCATTGTAACCGACTCTATGTAACCCTAGCCCTCTCCGGTGTCTATATAAACCGGATGGCTTTAGTCCTTAGGATGAACAACAATCATACCATAGGCTAGCTTCTAGGGTTTAGCCTCCTTGATCTCGTGGTAGATCCACTCTTGTAACACATATCATCAATATTAATCAAGCGGGACGTAGGGTTTTACCTCCATCAAGAGGGCCCGAACCTGGGTAAAACATCTTGTCCCTTGTCTCCTGTTACCATCCGCCTAGACGCACAGTTCGGGACCCCCTACCCGAGATCCGTCGGTTTTGACACCGACAGTGATCCTCAGTGTCAAAAATGATAGGTGTGCTAGACCACTTCAGCGGCCTTTGGGCATCAAACAACGGCTCTGCCGCTGTAATCTCGCGCGCCCACTGTTTAAGCCGGCGGTGAGAGGTATGCAGTGAGGCGCCGCCATCGACGCACATGGCCTCCGTAGCTTTCTGAAATTCTTGGTCACCAGACTCATCATCTTCTTGGCGATCACCGTCTTCTCGCTTTTTGTCACGGCCCCGGGCGGGCCTCTCCTGCTGTTTATCTTTGCCGCGATGGCCCGCCTGGCCGTCACGCTTCTTGCCGGACCCCTCAGCACCGTCCTGGCCTTTCTCATTGTCCCGTCTCTCATATTCAGCCCTCTGCTTCTCAGCAAGGAGCTCAACCTGTCAGTAGTTCTGGAGATCATGGCCTTTGGTGCAATGGATCTTGCAGTATTGCTTGTTGGAGTTTCCTGGCTTCTCGGCAGCCGCCAAGGCCCGGCAGGTGACACATCCGGCAATCTCCTTGCCGGGGTCATCTGCCTTGGTTTTCTTGGCAGAGCCGGCGTCGTCAGATCCCTCGACGGCAAGCACGGCTTTACCTTTGCGCTTCCTGTTGCAGCGCCGGCCTTTCTTCGCCGGGGCGGCAGTATCCTCATCTGAGGAGTCGGTTTCCATGTCGGCGTCTTCGCCAGGGTACTTCCTTCCCTGTTTAGCTCGGGCACATCTATCAGCAAGAACATAGAGTTCTGCCACATCTTTTACCTTGTTCATTGCCAGCTCTTCGCGCATCTTGCGGTTACGCACGTTCTGATGGAACGCGCTGATGATGGCGGCAGGGTGAACATCAGGGATATTGTACTGTACCCGGTTGAACCTCTGTATATACTTGCGCAGACACTCGCCTCCCTTCTGGGGAATGACGTACAGGTCGCTTGCTTGGCCATGGGCTTGGTGACCTCCAGTAAAGGCGCCCACAAACTCATGGCACAAATCCGACCAGGAGGAAATAGAGTCTACGGGCAAGTGCATCAACCACGACAAGGCGTTGGGTTTAAGAGCCAATGGAAAGTAATTCGCAAGCACCTTATCGTCGCGGGCGCCGGCAGCTTGCATCGCGATGGTGTAGTGTGACACCCCAAAATTTTGGCCTTGTTTTAATGGAATAAAATTTTGCCAGGATTTAAAACTTTGAATTTTTTGAGCTCCATTTTGATTTTGTTTAAATCATTTCCTTCCCTGTTATGATGAGTTTTTCCCAAAGAGAAAACTTTTCAAAAATGTTGTTGGACTTGTTTAACCTCTCAAGAAAAACTTTCCTTTTATCAGTGTAACTAATTAAATAATTAGGTTGCTTGATCTTTATTTTCTTGAAAAGGGTTTTTCTAGGTTAAATGGCCTTATTTGAACTACAACCATTTGATAAATTCACTTAAAATTCCCACAAAAATTTGGAGATGTCATGTGATGTTTTTAAATCACTTTTATGCTAAAATATATTTCATTCATGAAATATTTTGAGCCCTACACTCAATTTTTCTTCTCTGGTCCAGAGTGCATTTTACACTGCAACCTATTTAAATATTTCTTTAAAACCTCTACAAAAATTAAGGGAGGTCAGTAGGAGCCTATTGTTTCACTTTGTGCAAGAATCTATTTATGTTCCTTGAAACATTTGAGTGAATCAACCTCATCTTCATTCTGGACCAACTTGATGGTTTGTACAGCAACCATGTTTTTACTTGCTCTTTAACCTTTGATTATTTCTCCTACTTGTAGTCCCCCATGTTAAACCCTTAAGTCCAGGAGCATGCACCTTTTGGATCATTTTTGGTTCATGAAATAATGCTATTTATTTCCTGTCCAGAATTGAAGTTTTGTGAAACTTGCACTAACAAGTTTCTGCTTTTGGCCAACTAACCTCACCACTCTCTCTTGCATCTAAAGAGACCACCATCTGGAGATTTTGGCCACTTCAAGAAATGCCTAAGTGCCCTTGGCATTTTGTCAAACACCTTTCGGGCATGATCAGTTTTGACATGAGTCCTTGTTTGCACTATGGACTTAATCCCCTGGCCAGACCAGCATGTCCAATGGTTTTGCCTTAAACTATAACCCCACCCTGCTAACTTTCTTGTGGTTTGGAGCCCCTTAACATGCCATAGCATTTCATCAAACACTTTCTGTGCGTGCACTGGGCGCGCCCAGAGCGCGCAAATTGCAGGCACGCGGCCGAGCCAACACGCTGGCCCCCACGGCTTTGGCCCGCTCTGCAGAACCTCGCCACGCGCTCCCCTTCTCTCAGCTACGCGCCAAGCAGCCCCGCCGCGCCCGACAGGCCAAACGCTAGCCGCCGCCGCCGCCCGACAGCCCTGCGCCGTGCAGCGCCGCCCAAGCCACCCCGGCTCGCCACCTGCCCCTGTGAGCAGTGCGTGCTCATCCACAGCTTTGTCCCCTAGCGCTCGTCGCCGCCACGTCGCCCTAGCCACAGAGAGGCGGTTCGCCGGAGAGCTTATCCACGGCCGCCACAGAACCGACCTCGTCGCGCTATAAATGGACACCCCGAGCCACTCTGAGCACGCACGCGACCTCAGACCACCCCTATGGCACTCCCCTAGCTCGCATTCGACCCGGGGAGGCCTCCTTCCTCATCTCCGGCAACTCCTGCCGCCGCCACCGCCCCGGCCAATCCGGCACCTCCAGTATCTCTCCCTCTCCATTCTCTCCACCAAGAACCTCCTCATCCTCCCGTGAGCCTTTTCCCCTACTTGATTTTGATCGGGAGCTAACGCCGCCACAAAGTCACTTCGCCACCGAAGCCTTCTTCCGCCGCGGAGCTCGCCGCCGGCAGCTCACTCCGTCCCCGCCGACCCAATGACTACCGGGAGAACCGCCCCAACCTTACGGATCCATCCCCACCCTCGGGGGCCCGCGAGGAGCAGCCAAACTCCGGCGACGATCGCCGGAGCCCCGCTCCGCTCGGGCAAAGGAGGGAGACGACGCACGGCGACTGGTCAAACCTGACCAGTGGGCCAGGCAGGCCCACTGTTAGTGACACCCCGCGCCGTCCACGTGGTTAAGTGGAGGCGTAAAGCCTCAAGTACGCCTCCTCTGTACCGAAAGCGTAATCTAGTCTGAATCATTTTCTTTTCTGTTTTAATTTAAATAACAGATTTGACCAAATCTTTGACTGGCTATAACTTTTTGAAATATAAGTCCAAATGAAATGATTCTTTTTCCTACCTTCCTCAAATTTGGTCTAGTTTATTTTAAGATTTATTTGAAAAAATTTCAAACAACTTTTTGGTTCTGTTTTTGAAATGTGTGTTAATTCAAATATATTCTTAAATAGGATTTTGGGAGAGAGAAGAAACTTTCAAAAGTTTTGGAGAGCACCTCACCCCTCCACAACATTGAAGGCAAGCATTCTGAATCCCGGCATAATATTTTTGGTGTGATCGTTGATGCATTTATAACACCACCGCATTTTGAAGGACTTGTTATTTCATGTGATATGATCATATACATGGGTGCATGTTGTTGATTTCCATGTTGTTGGAAATGGACACACTTGTGATGATAATCACCCTCATGTGCCTTGCATGCATACCGGCAGGAACCCGAGAAAACCTCGGCCTTGGGTAGGCATGAGTTTGTCGCCGGTCTCTGTCGGGACGGTTATGTCTGGTATGGCATGGTAAGGTGATATGAGAGGTGACTCTGTTGGATGAGAATATATTTGTCATGCTAATCATGCAGGGAATACTTGAACCTCCTGAGTCGACCGTAGATCGAGTCTTGTTCCAGTAACCCCCATACTTGTTTCGTACTACCACTCGTCTCCACAGCAAGTAGAGTACGGTTCAGTAAGTTGTCAACCTCTTTCCAGCACACACCGTACAGAGAGGCCATGGTGGAAGATACCGGTTGTAGCTGGTAGGCAGGCCACCTGGTCCAGGGGCATGGGTGTTCCCGGTTGGGACCGAGAGGGGAGGCCACCCCTTAGAGCGCGCGATATAAATTTGATCCCATGCTACGCGAGGTTGTAGCCTCCCCACTTAGAGTTTGCTTAACAGGTGTCGTGGGTGATTCCAGACACGTGTGAGATGAGCTGGTGTGTGCAAGTTAGGTGTGTTTTCAACAAAAAGACCGTAGACGGAATTAGTCCTGCTGGACTAAAGAAATCCGTTACTCGTGGGTAAAGAGTACACCCTCTGCAGAGAATAAACCTATTCGAATAGCCGTGTCCATGGTTAAGGACTATAGTCTGGGATGGGTCAGGTGTCGGTCTTAGTGTCGGTCTTCGGAGGTGAAACCGTTAACCAGAAAATGGAATTACTACTCGTGACTTGTGATATCTATGATTATTATTATTGTTGACTAACCCGTGATATTATTGTTATTACCGAATATCTCTGGGATGGTTCTACCTCCGGGATATTCATTATGTTTGTTTCTTTTAAAATCCCTTTATGTGGCGTCGCTCAGACGCCCGACTGTGGCATTTCTTTTAAAGCCCTTTATGTGGCGTCGCTCAGACGCCCGACTGTGGCATTTCTTTTAAAGCCCTTTATGTGGCGTCGCTCAGACGCCCGACTGTGGCATTTCTTTTAAAGCCCTTTATGTGGCATCGCTCAGACGCCCGACTGTGGCATTACTTGTTATTTGTTTCATAAATTTTTATACTACCAAGTTATTGCATTTTTATAGATAACTTGCTTGCACGTATCAGAGTTTCATAAATTTTTATACTACCATGTTATTTCATTTTTATAGATAAATCTTTTGTGACTGACGTCATGAGCATAAAAATATTTTTAGCACATCATTGTTATATTATACCTGTGTTCATAATGTTTGCGAGTACATTCAAAGTACTCACTGGCTTGTCCCTGGCTATTGTCTTGGCTAGATTTTTCTTGCACGGAGAGGAGCGACGCGATGCCAGCCCCGGAAACCACTCAATGGAGATAGCAGCCTCGCGAAGATAGGAATTTAACCTGGTCAGCTGTTCCCGTGGGAAATGGAGTCCCATAGACACTGATGTTTCACAACCCGCTTCCGCCATCAACCACTAGAAACCATTTGTTGTACTCACAGGCCAGAATGGTCTTGTACTACATATTTTGTATTTTGCTTGGAGTTTCTGTATCAAGTTGGAGCCTCATCAGCTAACAGTAATCCTGGGGCTGATGAGCACGACGGTCTTTTCTGGAAATTTATTACCCGGAAAACCCGGTCGCGACAGACTTGGTATCAGAGCCAGGCTGACCATTGGCTAATCCTATCTTAGCCAAGTCAATAAACATAGGCAAACCAACCCACCAGACATTAACCAAACCCCAGCCAAGCTTCTCATGCAAGATAGCCACACAGTGACCCCGACACCTTTTCGCAGTCGGTGCCCAACCTATCAACCTAACCTGTCACTCATGCGCCAGTGACCGGCCCCTAAATAGTCCTTTCTCACAAGTGTGCGAAGGAAGATTCCGTCCCCTTTTTCCTATAAAAAGGGCACGCTAGCCACAACCCAGCACAGCACAGCCTCGAACCCAGCCACAATGCCTGGACCTATAGTGCACAACGAAACCACAGCAACCAACCTTGGAGGTTTTGTGACCATCCTCGCAAACCTCACCCGTCATGCCTACGCGTTAGAGGAGCCACCAGAATATGTTGTGTATCAAGGACCCATGAGCGGTGAAGACCGCCAATTCTGGGCCACTGTGCACATTTACGGTAGGAGTCTAGCACCAGAGCGCCCCTACCGGTTCACCGGAAGAACAACATCCTTTGAGCCACAAGCCATCTAGCTAGCCGCTCGAGAGGCTATAGTTCATCTCAGGCACTTGTCGCCCAGAGTTAACTGTCGCTCGTTCCACTACTACCCCAGACGTGAAGGGTATGGTAGACCACCCCAAGTTGCCAATGGAGATCACGAGACGGACCCCGCATTGTTGCACCTAGTGCGCTATGTAAGTGCACTAGAGGCACTGTTCGACCAGATCACTATTGATCTAATCGCAGCTCATGGAGAACTGGTTCGTCGAGCCCCGGCGAGAGAAGAAAACGAGCCCAACACCGACAACCCAGTAGTGCTGCTTGGACAACCGATCGAGACCCCGAGATCTGCCCCAGCCATCGGCCAAGGTGCTGCGATAACCCCAGAAGTGCTTCGTCGCATTTTGGGAGCACACTCCAACGGGGTTGTGGCCAACAATCCCCGCGATGGTCATCATCACTACCCCGACCCTGCAGTTCCTCCGCCATCTCCGACTAATCCCGGCAGAGAGACACGTGGAGAAGCCTCGACATCCACCAGGCACGCCCGTTTAGACATAAATGAGGTAGACTAAGCAGTATGAGTAGCACCAAGTTTCAATGTATCCTCGTTTTGTAATCACGTGACCGTGTATATTAACGCAGCCTGTCTTTGTGCCTCTGTTTTAATAGTAGCCTTGCATATTTAGTCAGCGCATAGCTGCATATTCTTCCGGGCACAACTACCAAAACCAACCCGACGACAACCACAGTAACGCGTCTTTTTATGAGATATGTGTATCTCTGACACTGACCTGACCTTTGGAGCTAAGCTGGCAAATTTTTACCTTTCACCACGGTAAAACGATCCGGCTCCATTGCTATATAAAGGCCACCTTGTGACCTTACCCAGCAACCCTCACTTTGTGCACAACACTCACGCTTTTTCCTGTCATGCCGAACCCCAGCATTCATCTGAGAACCCCAGATGCAACCCCAGGTTGCTTTGTCAAAATATTGTGGGATTTTACCCGCAGTACCATGGGTTCTACCCAGCCACCCCAGTATGAGCTGTTCAAATCGAGGATCACCCCATCCACCTCGGAATATTGGGCAGCAGTACACATTCCTCCTGTAGACCCCAACCAAGATCCAACGGAAGTTTCCTTCGTGGGGAAATCTATGCCAACCCCACACTTGGCCATAGAAGCTGTTGCGAAAGAAGCAATTGCTCGTCTTCGATCCGCAGTACCCTATGCCCGCGAACGAGGATATTATTACTTTCCGAGCCGTGCCGCACCCGAAGAAGTAACATCTTTTCCCGGTGGGCGTATTGAGAGAGACCCAGTTCTGGCCAACCTTATCTAGTACATCATTGCTCAAGAGCATTTAAACCAGCGGGTGATGGATTATCTCCAGAGCCTCGCAAATTTAAATCCTCAGATTGCCATCGGCAGATCACTAAGACCCGACCCGGAGAGACGCATACATCGACTGGTCAATCCACTGCCTCCGATTGAAGAAGAATGTTCCCTTTACCAGAGACATTTTATCAGGACCCCGCCCAGTTACCATTTTCATTTTAGACGTCACTACTGTATTTTTTTTCAGCATCTATATTTATGTGTGTGACTTATGCGTGATACCCTGAGTTTGTACGACGAGTCAATTATTTGGCTTCTACTAATGTGTGTAGTTTTTGTTGTGGTTTATGCTCCTTTAAATTAACTGTTTTTACCTCGCAAAACCCTGGAGTGAGATTTTCTTTTCCCTGAGTTGCTACATCTACACTTTCTCACGACGTGGATTATTTAATTTCACTCAGCACCACGAGCAGACTCACAACCATAATCATTCGGACACATACACTGTTTGCAAAACTTTGCAACGGTGTTACATCCAGCTAATCACCCCCCTAACAACAGTTAGCACCCGGCACACCCCATCTACTCCTCATGATCACCACCACCGCGGAGAGCCAACACCCGAGCCGCAGCATCGCGATACTCGTCGAAGATCATCGCGCACAGGAGCAGAGAGAGCCCCAGCAGCGTCGCCAGCCCTCCGCATATCAGGATCACAAACCAGTCCGGCATCGCCTCCGCCATTAGAGCCTCGACCGAGCTTCTGTAAGCAGTAATGGAGAAAGAAGAAGGAGGAGAAGTGAGGCCAGGTGTGAGGAGGAAGAGAGAGGCACCCCGGCCGTTTTTATAGCCCGAGCTCGGTGTATGGTGGGCGAAGTCCACCAACGCCGCTCGCCGCCGATCGCCGATGTTCGGAGTCGAATCCGCGAGCAGTGCCGACAGCGCGCTGGCCCGCGAGGTTAGTGCACGCTGCACCGGCAGCTAGCACGCCGCGCACTACCACGGTACGGCCTAGATGCCCTACACACTAGGCGTCACCGGTGGAGAAAGCGCGCGGGAGAGAGGAGGAAGAAAGGGCCAGAGGGAGAAGAAGAGGAGGCTGACAGTGGACCCCGGGTCCACCAGTCGGCCAGAGAGAGCACTGTGCTCTCGGGTACAACCAGCGTATATCTAAATTTAGGAGTTATCCTAAATTTATATCCAGCGTAGAAATCACCCGTTTTTGTCCCGAACCATAGACTTTTCCGCGCAGCCCCAGTTTTTCACACTGTGGTTTTTCACCACTTATTGCCCTCTCACTGTAGCCACATCGTCATTATGTAATTATTTTCTTAACACCGCTTTTAGCAAATCTCGAGGACGAGATTTTTTTTCTTAAGGGGGTTAGTATTGTGACACCCCAAAATTTTGTCCTTGTTTTAATGGAATAAAATTTTCCAGGATTTAAAACTTTGAATTTTTTGAGCTCCATTTTGATTTTGTTTAAATCATTCCCTTCCCTGTTATGATGAGTTTTTCCCAAAGAGAAAACTTTCCAAAAATGTTGTTGGACTTGTTTAACCTCTCAAGAAAAACTTTCCTTTTATCAGTGTAACTAATTAAATAATTAGGTTGCTTGATCTTTATTTTCTTGAAAAGGGTTTTTCTAGGTTAAATGGCCTTATTTGAACTACAACCATTTGATAAATTCACTTAAAATTCCCACAAAAATTTGGAGATGTCATGTGATGTTTTTAAATCACTTTTATGCTAAAATATATTTCATTCATGAAATATTTTGAGCCCTACACTCAATTTTTCTTCTCTGGTCCAGAGTGCATTTTACACTGCAACCTATTTAAATATTTCTTTAAAACTTCTACAAAAATTAAGGGAGGTCAGTAGGAGCCTATTGTTTCACTTTGTGCAAGAACCGATTTATGTTCCTTGAAAAATTTGAGTGAATCAACCTCATCTTCATTCTGGACCAACTTGATGGTTTGTACAGCAACCATGTTTTTACTTGCTCTTTAACCATTGATTATTTCTCCTACTTGTAGTCCCCCATGTTAAACCCTTAAGTCCAGGAGCATGCACCTTTTGGATCATTTTTGGTTCATGAAATAATGCTATTTATTTCCTGTCCAGAATTGAAGTTTTGTGAAACTTGCACTAACAAGTTTCTGCTTTTGGCCAACTAACCTCACCACTCTCTCTTGCATCTAAAGAGACCACCATCTGGAGATTTTGGCCACTTCAAGAAATGCCTAAGTGCCCTTGGCATTTTGTCAAACACCTTTCGGGCATGATCAGTTTTGACATGAGTCCTTGTTTGCACTATGGACTTAATCCCCTGGCCAGACCAGCATGTCCAATGGTTTTGCCTTAAACTATAACCCCACCCTGCTAACTTTATTGTGGTTTGGAGCCCCTTAACATGCCATAGCATTTCATCAAACACTTTTTGTGCGTGCACTGGGCGCGCCCAGAGCGCGCAAATTGCAGCCACGCGGCCGAGCCGACACGCTGGCCCCCACGGCTTTGGCCCGCTCTGCAGAACCTCGCCACGCGCTCCCCTTCTCTCAGCTACGCGCCAAGAAGCCCCGCTGCGCCCGACAGGCCAAACGCTAGCCGCCGCCGCCACCCGACAGCCCTGCGCCGTGCAGCGCCGCCCAAGCCACCCCGGCTCGCCACCTGCCCCTGTGAGCAGTGCGTGCTCATCCACAGCTTCGTCCCCTAGCGCTCGTCGCCGCCACGTCGCCCTAGCCACAGAGAGGCGGTTCGCCGGAGAGCTTATCCAGGGCCGTAGCGGAACCGACCTCGTCACGCTATAAATGGACACCCCGAGCCCCTCTGAGCACGCACGCGACCTCAGACCACCCGTATGGCACTCCCCTAGCTCGCATTCGACCCAAGGAGGCCTCCTTCCTCATCTCCGGCAACTCCTGCCGCCGCCACCGCCCCGGCCAATACGGCACCTCCAGTATCTCTCCCTCTCCATTCTCTCCACCAAGAACCTCCTCATCCTCCCGTGAGCCTTTTCCCCTACTTGATTTTGATCGGGAGCCAACGCCGCCACAAAGTCACTTCGCCACCGAAGCCTTCTTCCGCCGCGGAGCTCGCCGCCGGCAGCTCACTCCATCCCCGCCGACCCAACGACTAACGGGAGGACCGCCCCAACCTTACGGATCCATCCCCACCCTCGGGGGCCCGCGAGGAGCAGCCAAACGCCGGCGACGATCGCTGGAGCCCCACTCCGCTCGGGCAAAGGAGGGAGACGACGGGCGGCGACTGGTCAAACCTGACCAGTGGGCCAGGCAGGCCCACTATCAGTGACACCCCGCGCCGTCCACGTGGTTAAGTGGAGGCGTAAAGCCTCAAGTACGCCTCCTCTCTACCGAAAGCGTAATCTAGTCTGAATCGTTTTCTTTTCTGTTTTAATTTAAATAACAGATTTGACCAAATCGTTGACTGGCTATAACTTTTTGAAATATAAGTCCAAATGAAATGATTCTTTTTCCTACCTTCCTCAAATTTGGTCTAGTTTATTTTAAGATTTATTTGAAAAAAATTCAAACAACTTTTTGGTTCTGTTTTTGAAATGTGTGTTAATTCAAATATATTCTTAAATAGGATTTTGGGAGAGAGAAGAAACTTTCAAAAGTTTTGGAGAGCACCTCACCCCTCCACAACATTGAAGGCAAGCATTCTGAATCCCGGCATAATATTTTTGGTGTGATCGTTGATGCATTTATAACACCACCGCATTTCGAAGGACTTGTTATTTCATGTGATATGATCATATACATGGGTGCATGTTGTTGATATCCATGCTGTTGGAAATGGACACACTTGTGATGATAATCACCCTCATGTTCCTTGCATGCATGCCGGCAGGAACCCGAGAAAACCTCGGCCTTGGGTAGGCATGAGTTTGTCGCCGGTTTCCGTCGGGACGGTTATGTCTGGTGTGGCATGGTAAGGTGATATGAGAGGTGACTCTGTTGGATGAGAATATATTTGTCATGCTAATCATGCAGGGAATACTTGAACCTCCTGAGTCGACCGTAGATCGAGTCTTGTTCCAGTAACCCCCATACTTGTTTCGTACTACCACTCGTCTCTACAGCAAGTAGAGTACGGTTCAGTAAGTTGTCAACCTCTTTCCAGCACACACCGTACAGAGAGGCCATGGTGGAAGATACCGGTTGTAGCTGGTAGGCAGGCCACCTGGTCCGGGGGCATGGGTGTTCCCGGTTGGGACCGAGAGGGGAGGCCACCCCTTAGAGCGCGCGATATAAATTTGATCCCATGCTACGCGAGGTTGTAGCCTCCCCACTTAGAGTTTGCTTAACAGGTGTCGTGGGTGATTCCAGACACGTGTGAGATGAGCTGGTGTGTGCAAGTTAGGTGTGTTTTCAACAAAAAGACCGTAGACGGAATTAGTCCTGCTGGACTAAAGAAATCCGTTACTCGTGGGTAAAGAGTACACCCTCTGCAGAGAATAAACCTATTCGAATAGCCGTGTCCATGGTTAAGGACTACAGTCTGGGATGGGTCAGGTGTCGGTCTTAGTGTCGGTCTTCGGAGGTGAAACCGTTAACCAGAAAATGGAATTACTACTCGTGACTTGTGATATCTATGATTATTATTATTGTTGACTAACCCGTGATATTATTGTTATTACCGAATATCTCTGGGATGGTTCTACCTGTGGGATATTCATTATGTTTGTTTCTTTTAAAATCCTTTATGTGGCGTCGCTCAGACGCCCGACTGTGGCATTTCTTTTAAAGCCCTTTATGTGGCGTCGCTCAGACGCCCGACTGTGGCATTTCTTTTAAAGCCCTTTATGTGGCGTCGCTCAGACGCCCGACTGTGGCATTTCTTTTAAAGCCCTTTATGTGGCGTCGCTCAGACGCCCGACTGTGGCATTACTTGTTATTTCTTTCATAAATTTTTATACTACCATGTTATTGCATTTTTATAGATAACTTGCTTGCACGCATCAGAGTTTCATTTATCTTTCATGACTGACGTCATGAGCATAAAAATATTTTTAGCACATCATTGTTATATTATACCTGTGTTCATAATGTTTGCGAGTACATTCAAAGTACTCACTGGCTTGTCCCTGGCTATTGTCTTGGCCAGATTTTTCTTGCACGGAGAGGAGCGACGCGATGCCAGCCCCGGAAACCACTCAATGGAGATAGCAGCCTTGCGAAGATAGGAATTTAACCTGGTCAGCTGTTCCCGTGGGAAATGGAGTCCCATAGACACTGATGTTTCACAACCCGCTTCCGCCATCAACCACTAGAAACCATTTGTTGTACTCACAGGCCAGAATGGTCTTGTACTACATATTTTGTATTTTGCTTGGAGTTTCTGTATCAAGTTGGAGCCTCATCGGCTAACAGTAATCCTGGGGCTGATGAGCACGGCGGTCTTTTCTGGAAATTTATTACCCGGAAAACCCGGTCGCGACATGTAGATGCTGAGGAACTCAGACGGGTGAGTCTTGCCGTTGTACTTTTCGCCAACGTCAGGTTTGAAGGTGCGGTGAGTGGGCCACTGGAACTGCCGCAGCTCACGGGTAAAAGCCCGACAGCCTACCTCATAAGGTAGGCCTCCAGGGCTCTCCAGGGCCGGGTGGTTTGTAGCAGGCCCTGCTCGCTTGTCTGACTGGTGGCGCGCTCCGTGCCTGCGCTCGATAGTGGTTCGAGCGTCTTCATGGGCTCGTTCCTGAAGAACTTGGCGCTGGTCACAGTGGGTCCGCGGGTCAGATGACGCTATGGAGATGTCGTCGCCCATGACATCGCGATGAGCTGGCGTCCGCGATTCCGAGCGAGAAGGAGGCGAATGCACCATGGTCGCAGTGCCGCCGGCTTTTCCACCACTGGTGCGTGGGACTACATCGGAGCATCGACCCGGGGGCTCCACCAGACTCGGTTCGTCTTTGTTGGCCACCGCAACAAGGCTCCGGATAGTGGCTCTCCATTCGTCGAGTTTCCCCGTAGCGGGAGGAAAGTCGAGGAGCAACTGCGCACGCCAGGGCCTCTGCTGGCGTTGGTGGCAACGAAACCTGCACGGATCGCGACGCGCTTCGACTTCTGACCATGTCAGAAGGAGCTCTATCACGATCCCGCGGTCGCATGCTGTTTTCGCCAGCGCTTCGGCGAGCGGGCAGGTTTTCCACGTCCCTGGAGCGGTGCTTGGGGCTCTCCCCGCGGTGACGCCCGGGATCTTCGGCGTGATGACGCCATTCGTCGCGCGTTGCCTGAGAGGAGCGCGCTGTTGGCGCCGGCGTGGGAGTCTCGGAGGCCCTTGCATCACCTTCGGGTGGGGCGGCGGCGACCTTGGAAGGTCCCGCTCCACCCGCGGAGGGCCTGGCTCAACCTTTGGATTTGGCGATGTGTGGCCCATTACTAGGCGCTGAAGGAAACATGCCCTAGAGGCAATAATAAAGTTATTATTTATTTCCTTATTTCATGATAAATGTTTATTATTCATGCTAGAATTGTATTAACCGGAAACATAATACATGTGTGAATATATAGACAAACAGAGTGTCACTAGTATGCCTCTATTTGACTAGCTTGTTAATCAAAGATGGTTATGTTTCCTAACCATAGACAAAAGAGTTGTTATTTGATTAACGGGATCACATCATTAGTTGAATGATCTGATTGACATGACCCATTCCGTTAGCTTAGCACCCGATCGTTTAGTATGTTGCTATTGCTTTCTTCATGACTTATACATGTTCCTATGACTATGAGATTATGCAACTCCCGTTTACCGGAGGAACACTTTGTGTGCTACCAAACGTCACAACGTAACTGGGTGATTATAAAGGTGCTCTATAGGTGTCTCCAAAGGTACTTGTTGGGTTGGCGTATTTCGAGATTAGGATTTGTCACTCCGAATGTCGGAGAGGTATCTCTGGGCCCTCTCGGTAATGCACATCACATAAGCCTTGCAAGCAATGCAACTAATGAGTTAGTTGCGAGATGATATATTACGGAACGAGTAAAGAGACTTGCCGGTAACGAGATTGAACTAGGTATTGGGTACCGACGATCGAATCTCGGGCAAGTAACATACCGATGACAAAGGGAACAACGTATGTTGTTATGCGGTCTGACCGATAAAGATCTTCGTAGAATATGTAGGAACCAATATGGGCGTCCAGGTCCCGCTATTGGTTACTGACCGGAGACGTGTCTCGGTTATGTCTACATTGTTCTCGAACCGTAGGGTCCGCACGCTTAAGGTTTCGATGACAGTTATATTATGAGTTTATGTATTTTGATGTACCGAAGGTTGTTCGGAGTCCCGGATGTGATCACAGACATGACGAGGAGTCTCGAAATGGTCGAGACATAAAGATTGATATATTGGACGGATATATTTGGACACCGGAAAGGTTCCGGATGAGATTGGGACTATACCGGAGTTCCGGGAGGTTACCAGAACCCCCCGGTAGGTATATGGGCCTTATTGGGCCTTAGTGGAAAGGAGGGAGAAGGAGCAAAGGAGGGCCCCCCCAAGACCAATCCGAATTGGGAAGGGGGCCGGCCCCCCCTTTCCTTCTTCCCTCCCCTCTCTTCCTTCCCTCTCCTACTCCTAATAGGAAAGGGGGGCCAAACCTACTTGGAGTAGGTTTGCCCCCCCTAGGGCGTGCCTCCCCTCTTGGCCGGCCCCCTCCTCCTCTCCCCCTTTATATACGAAGGAGGGGGGCACCCCATAGACACACAAGTTGATCTTCGTGATCGTTCCTTAGCAGTGTGCGGTGCCCCCCTCCACGATATTACACCTCGGTCATATTGTAGCGGTGCTTAGGCGAAGCCCTGCGACGGTTGAACATCAAGATCGTCACCACGCCGTCGTGCTGACGGAACTCCTCCCCGAAGCTTTGCTGGATCGGAGCCCGGGGAGCGTCATCGAGCTGAACGTGTGCCAAGAACTCGGAGATGCCGGAGTAACGGTGCTTGGATCGGTTGAACCGGGAAGACGTACGACTACTTCCTCTACGTTGTGTCAACGCTTCCGCTTCGGTCTATGAGGGTACGTAGACAACACTCTCCCCTCTCGTTGCTATGCATCACCATGATCGTGCGTGTGCGTAGGAAATTTTTTGAAATTACTACGTTCCCCAACAGTGGTATCAAAGCCTAGGTTTTATGGTTTGATGTTATATGCACGAGTAGAACACAAATGAGTTGTGGGCGATATAAGTCATACTGCTTACCAGCATGTCATACTTTGGTTCGGCGGTATTGTTGGATGAAGCGGCCCGGACCGACATTACGCGTACGCTTACGCGAGACTGGTTTTACCGCCGTGCTTTGCACACAGGTGACTAGCGGGTGTCAGTTTCTCCAACTTTAGTTGAACCGAGTGTGGCTACGCCCGGTCCTTGCGAAGGTTAAAACAGCATCAACTTGACAAACTATCGTTGTGGTTTTGATGCGTAGGTGAGATTGTTTCTTGCTTAAGCCCGTAGCAGCCACGTAAAACTTGCAACAACAAAGTAGAGGACGTCTAACTTGTTTTTGCAGGGCATGTTGTGATGTGATATGGCCAAGACATGATGCTATATTTTATTGTATGAGATGATCATGTTTTGTAACCGAAGTTATCGGCAACTGGCAGGAGCCATATGGTTGTCGCTTTATTGTATGAAATGCAAACGCCCTGTAATTGCTTTACTTTATCACTAAGCGGTAGCGATAGTCGTAGAAGCAATAGATGGCGTAAACGACAAAACGATGCTACGATGGAGATCAAGTTGTCGCGCCGGTGACGATGGTGACCATGATGGTGCTTCAGAGATGGAGATCATAAGCACAAGATGATGATGGCCATATCATATCACTTATATTGATTGCATGTGATGTTTATCCTTTATGCATCTTATCTTGCTTTGATTGACGGTAGCATTTTAAGATGATCTCTCATTAAAAATTATCAAGAAGTGTTCTCCCTGAGTATGCACCGTTTCCAAAGTTCGTCGTGCCCAGACACCACGTGATGATCGGGTGTGATAAGCTCTACGTCCATCTACAACGGGTGCAAGCCAGTTTTGCACACGCGGAATACTCAAGTTAAACTTGACGAGCCTAGCATATGCAGATATGGCCTCGGAACACGGAGACCGAAAGGTCGAGCGTGAATCATATAGTAGATATGATCAACATAAGATGTTCACCATTGAAAACTACTCCATTTCACGTGATGATCGGTTATGGTTTAGTTGATTTGGATCACGTGATCACTTAGAGGATTAGAGGGATGTATTTCTAAGTGGGAGTTCTTAAGTAATATGATTAATTGAACTTAAATTTATCATGAACTTAGTCCTGGTAGTATTTTGCAAATTATGTTGTAGATCAATAGCTTGCGTTGTTGCTTTCATATGTTTATTTTGATATGTTCCTAGAGAAAATTGTGTTGAAAAATGTTAGTAGCAATGATGCGGATTGGATCCGTGATCTGAGGTTTATCCTCATTGCTGCACAGAAGAATTATGTCCTTGATGCACCGCTAGGTGACAAACCTTTTGTAGGAGTAGATGCAGACGTTATGAACGTTTGGCTAGCTCAATATGATGACTACTTGATAGTTTAGTGCACCATGCTTAACGGCTTAGATTCGTGACTTCAAAAAGGTTTTGAATGTCATGCACCATATGAGATGTTCCAGGAGTTGAAGTTAATATTTCAAGCAAATACCCGAGTTGAGAGATATGAAGTCTCCAACAAGTTCTATAGCTAAAAGATGGAGGATAATCGCTCAACTAGTGAGCATGTGCTCAGATTGTCTGGGTACTACAATCGCTTGAATCAAGTGGGAGTTAATCTTCCAGATAAGATAGTGATTGATAGAATTCTCTAGTCACCACCACCAAGTTAGTAGAACTTTGTGATGAACTATAATGCAAGGGATAACGGAAATGATTCCCAAGCTCTTCGTGATGCTAAAATCAACGAAGGTAGAAATCAAGAAAAACATCAAGTGTTGATGGTAGACAAGACCACTAGTTTCAAGAAAAGGGCAAAGGGAAGAAGGGGAACTTCAAGAAGAATGGCAGGCGAGTTGCTGCTCAAGTGAAGAAGCCCAAGTCTGGTCCTAAGCCTGAGACTAAGTGCTTCTACTGCAAAGGGATTGGTCACTGGAAGCAGAACTACCCCAAGTGATTGGCGGATAAGAAGGATGGCAAAGTGAACATAAGTATATTTGATATACATGTTATTGATGTGTACTTTACTAGTGTTTATAGCAACCCCTCGGTACTTGGTACTGGTTCAGTTGCTAAGAGTAGTAACTCGAAACGGAAGTTGTAGAATAAACAGAAACTAGTTAAGGGTGAAGTGACGACGTGTGTTGAAAGTAGTTTCAAGATTGATATGATCATCATCGCACACTCCCTATACTTTCGGGATTAGTGTTGAACCTAAATAAATGTTATTTGGTGTTTGCGTTGAGCATGAATATGATTTGATCGTGTTTATTGCAATACGGTTATTCATTTAAGTAAGAGAATAAACTGTTGTTCTGTTTACATGAATAAAACCTTATATGGTTACACACCCAATGAAAATGGTTCATTGGATCTCGATCGTGTGATACACATATTCATAATATTGAAACCAAAAGATGTAAAGTTAATAATGATAGTGCAACTTATTTGTGGCACTGCCGTTTAGGTCATATTGGTGTAAAGCGCATGAAGAAACTCCATAAAAGATGGATTTTCGGAATCACTTGGTTATGAATCATTTGATGCTTGCGAACCGTGCCTTTTGGGCAAGATGACTAAAACTCCGTTCTCCGGAACAATGGTACAAGCTACTGACTTATTGGAAATAATACATACCGATGTATGCGATCCAATGAGTGTTGATGCTCGTGGCAAGTATCGTTATTTTCTGACCTTCACAAGATGATTTGAGCAGATATGGGTATATCTACTTGATGAAACATAAGTCTGAAATAGTTGAAAGGTTCAAAGAATTTCAGAGTGAAGTGGAAAAATCATCGTAACAAGAAAATAAAGTTTCTGCGATCTGATCGCGGAGACAAATATTTGAGTTACGAGTTTGGTCTTCAATTAAAACAATGTGGAATAGTTTCACAGCTCACGCCACCCGGAACACCACAACGTAATGGTGTGTCCGAACGTCGTAATCGTACTTTACTTGATATGGTGCGATCTATGATTTTTCTTACCGATTTACCAATATCGTTTTGGGATTATGCATTAGAGACAGCTGCATTCACGTTAAAAGGGCACCATCTAAATCCGTTGAACGACACCATATGAACTGTGGTTTAGCAAGAAACCCAAGTTGTCGTTTCTTAAAAGTTTGGGGCTGTGATGCTTATGTGAAAAAAGTTTCATCCTGATAAGCTCAAACCCAAATCGGAGAAGTGCGTCTTCATAGAATACCCAAAGGAAACTGTTGGGTACACCTTCTATCACAGATCCGAAGGCAAGATATTCGTTGCTAAAAACGGATCCTTTCTAGAGAAGGAGTTTCTCTCGAAGGAAGTGAGTGGGAGGAAAGTAGAACTTGATAAGGTAATTGTACCTTCTCCCTTATTGGAAAGTAGTTCATCACAGAAATTTGTTCCTGTGACTACTACACCAATTAGTAAGGAAGATGATGATGATGATCATGTAACTTCAGATCAAGTTACTACCGAACCTCGTAGGTTAACCAGAGTGAGATCCGCACCAGAGTGGTACGCTAATCCCATTCTGGAGGTCATGTTACTAGAGCATGATGAACCTACGAACTATGAGGAAGCAATGATGAGCCCAGATTCCGCAAAATGGCTTGAGGCCATGAAATCTGAGATGGGATCCATGTATGAGAACAAAGTGTGGACTTTGGTGGAGTTGCCCGATGATCGGCAAGCCATATTGTATAAATGGATCTTCAAGAGGAAGACGGACGTTGATAGTAGTGTTACTATCTACAAAGCTCAACTTGTCGAAAAAGTTTTTTGACAAGTTCAAGGTGTTGACTACAATGAGATTTTCTCAACTGTAGCGATGCTTAAGTCTGTCCGAATCATGTTAGCAATTGCCACATTTTATGAAATCTGGCAAATGGATAACAAAACTGCAATCCTTAATGGATTTCTTAAAGAAGAGTTGTATATGATGCAACCAGAAGGTTTTGTCAATCCTAAAGGTGTTAACAAAATGTGCAAGCTCCAGCGATCCACCTATGGACTGGTGCAAGCATCTTGGAGTTGGAATATACGCTTTGATAAGTTGATCAAAGCATATAGTTTTGTACATACTTGCAGTGAAGCCTGTATTTACTAGAAAGTGAGTGGGAGCACTACAACATTTCTGATAAGTATATGTGAATGACATATTGTAGATCGGAAATAATGTAGAATTATTCTACAAAGCATAAAGGAGTGTTTGAAAGGAGTTTTTCAAAGAAAGACCTCGGTGAAGCTGCTTACATATTGAGCATCAAGATCTATAGAGATAGATCAAGACGCTTGATAAGTTTTTTCAATGAGTACATACCTTGACAAGATTTTGAAGTAGTTCAAAATGGAACAGTCAAAGAAAGAGTTCTTGCCTGTGTTACAAGGTGTGAAATTGAGTAAGACTCAAAACCCGACCACGGCAGAAGATAGAAAGAGAATGAAAGTCATTCCCTATGCCTTGGCCATAGGTTCTATAAAGTATGCCATGCTGTGTACCAGATCTATTGTATACCCTACACTGAGTTTGGCAAGGGAGTACAATAGTGATCTAGGAGTAGATCACTGGACAGCGGTCAAAATTATCCTTAGTGGAATAAGGATATGTTTCTCAATTATGGAAGTGACAAAAGGTTCGTTGTAAAGGGTTATGTCGATGCAAGTTTTGACACCGATCTGGATGACTCTAAGTCTCCATCTAGATACATATTGAAAGTGGGAGCAATTAGCTAGAGTAGCTCCGTGCAGAGCATTGTAGACATAGAAAATTGCAAAATACATAACGGATCTGAATGTGAAAGACCCGTTGACTAAGATTCTCCCACAAGCAAAACATGATCACACCTTAGTACTCTTTGGGTGTTAATCACATAGCGATGTGAACTAGATTACTGAATCTAGTAAACCCTTTGGGTGTTGGTCACATGGTGATGTGAACTATGGGTGTTAATCACATGATGATGTGAACTATCGATGTTAATCACATGGTGATGTGATCTATTTTATTGACTCTAGTGCAAGTGGGAGACTGAAGGAAATATGCCCTATAGGCAATAATAAAGTTATTATTTATTTCCTTATTTCATGATAAATGTTTATTATTCATGCTAGAATTGTATTAACCGGAAACATAATACATGTGTGAATATATAGACAAACAGAGTGTCACTAGTATGCCTCTACTTGACTAGCTTGTTAATCAAAGATGGTTATGTTTCCTAACCATAGACAAAAGAGTTGTTATTTGATTAACGGGATCACATCATTAGTTGAATGATCTGATTGACATGACCCATTCCGTTAGCTTAGCACCCGATCGTTTAGTATGTTGCTATTGCTTTCTTCATGACTTATACATGTTCCTATGACTATGAGAATATGCAACTCCCGTTTACCGGAGGAACACTTTGTGTGCTACCAAACGTCACAACGTAACTGGGTGATTATAAAGGTGCTCTACAGGTGTCTCCAAAGGTACTTGTTGGGTTGGCGTATTTCGAGATTAGGATTTGTCACTCCGAATGTCGGAGAGGTATCTCTGGGCCCTCTTGGTAATGCACATCACATAAGCCTTGCAAGCAATGCAACTAATGAGTTAGTTGCGAGATGATGTATTACGGAACGAGTAAAGAGACTTGCCGGTAACGAGATTGAACTAGGTATTGGATACCGACGATCGAATCTCGGGCAAGTAACATACCGATGACAAAGGGAACAACGTATGTTGTTATGCGGTTTGACCGATAAAGATCTTCGTAGAATATGTAGGAACCAATATGGGCATCCAGGTCCCGCTATTGGTTATTGATCGGAGACGTGTCTCGGTCATGTCTACATTGTTCTCGAACCGTAGGGTCCGCACGCTTAAGGTTTCGATGACAGTTATATTATGAGTTTATGTATTTTGATGTACCGAAGGTTGTTCGGAGTCCCGGATGTGATCACGGACATGACGAGGAGTCTCGAAATGGTCGAGACATAAAGATTGATATATTGGACGGATATATTTGGACACCGGAAAGGTTCCGGATGAGATTGGGACTATACCGGAGTTCCGGGAGGTTACCGGAACCCCCCGGTAGGTATATGGGCCTTATTGGGCCTTAGTGGAAAGGAGGGAGAAGGAGCAAAGGAGGGCCCCCCCCCACAAGCCCAATCCGAATTGGGAAGGGGGCCGGCCCCCCCTTTCCTTCTTCCCTCCCCTCTCTTCCTTCCCTCTCCTACTCCTAATAGGAAAGGGGGGCCAAACCTACTTGGAGTAGGTTTGCCCCCCCCCTAGGGCGCGCCTCCCCTCTTGGACGGCCCCCTCCTCCTCTCCCCCTTTATATACGGAGGAGGGGGGCACCCCATAGACACACAAGTTGATCTTCGTGATCGTTCCTTAGTCGTGTGCGGTGCCCCCCTCCACGATATTACACCTCGGTCATATTGTAGCGGTGCTTAGGCGAAGCCCTGCGACGGTTGAACATCAAGATCGTCACCATGCCGTCGTGCTGACGGAACTCCTCCCTGAAGCTTTGCTGGATCGGAGCCCGGGGAGCGTCATCGAGCTGAACGTGTGCCAAGAACTCGGAGGTGCCGGAGTAACAGTGCTTGGATCGGTTGAACCGAGAAGACGTACAACTACTTCCTCTACGTTGTGTCAACGCTTCCGCTTCGGTCTACGAGGGTACGTAGACAACACTCTCCCCTCTCGTTGCTATGCATCACCATGATCGTGCGTGTGCGTAGGAAATTTTTTGAAATTACTACGTTCCCCAACAGGCGCACAAACATCGCCGCCTCCCAAACTCCAGCTGATGGGATGGTGTTGGTGTTCGCGAGCAGCGCCCCGGGTCCTTTCCGCGACCGATCCGCTGCTTGCCCGTGTCGGGACGGGCTGCCCGGCTTCCGACTGGCCAGCCGCCACCATCATCTTCTTCTTGGGTGCCATGATGATGAAGAGGCATCGAACTAACTGTTAAAGCCGATTCTCACAACGGCGCCCCCTACCTGGCGCGCCAAAGATGTCGGTGGGAACGACACCTATGGGATCACAAGAATCCCTACTACGGTTGCGGGGCGCGGTGTCGTGAGAAGAGCGGATCAAACAGATAGTACATGGTTTGTTTATCCAGGTTCGGGCCGCGAGGGTGCATAAAACCCTACTCCTGCTTTGGTGGATTGTATATCTGTGTTCTTGAGCTAGCTATGGGGCGTGAGGAGCTCCAAAAAAGCCGAATCCTTCTCTTGGTCGCCTCGGGCCTCCTTTTATAGAAAAAGGGTTTGCCACAGTGGCACACAGGAGGTGGAAAGGGTACAGTGATGCGAGGTTATCCCTCGCACTACAGACAAGGCACATTTAATGTGTCTTGCTTAGGTGTCCTTGCTTTATCGGGGATGGGGAGAGATCTGTCTTTTCCGTCACTGCTCCTTCTTGTGTCGACACGCGCCCTGGCCAGCGATGCCTGAGATGCCATGTAGGTAGGAAGGCAGCTGAGGTGGCGTAGTGGTGGGTCTTCATGAAGATCTGCATGCTACCACGCAGGTGCCTGCCCAGCTGGTTGGGTTGGCAGCTGCGTGCATATGGCGGTGGAGGTTTAGTCGGCGTGGGCCTGATGGTGGCCCTGTGGATGCCCTCGGCAAGGACCTTGCCGGGGCCTCGACAAGGGTGTTGTCGGGGCGCCTGCTGTCATCCCCGGTAAGGCGCTTGCCGCGGGTCTTGTGGTCTTCCTTGGCAGGTATCTCGCTAAAGGTCGTTGTCTTCTTAGTGCGTATCTGATCTTGAATGTCTTCACAAAGATCTGCATGCCACCACGGGGATGTCTCCCGAATCCTTGCCCCATGGGGGCAGTGGACTCAAGGGTGATTTGCTCCATAGGCGTCGGGCGAGGTGTCGCGGCAAGGGTCTTGCCGGGGCTGCTAAAGCCGGCCCCGGCAAGGATCTTGCCGGGGGAGCCCGCCTTGTCCCTTGGTTCTTTGTGGTCTTGGCTTTGGTGTCGCTCCAGTTCCATCGAGCTTCGGTCTTACCCTGGCTCACCTCCCTTGCCTTGCTTTGTGTGGTCGTGGGCGTGGCTCTGACTGCCCGTGCACACTTATAGGGGTACAAAAAGGTGTACCCCTCTTTTTGTACACCGACAATATTCGTTGTTGAACTAGCACCACGGCGCAAGCGGAAACAGACATCAGGGATAATGCTTGACAGATTAACAAAATCTAAAGGAGGAAGAATGGAGATCCATTTTGAGGCAGGTTTAAAAAGGCCACGTGATGCTACAGAGTCAGCCAAGTTAGTATCAGAGGCAGCCGTTGCCGTTAGGTGTCATGCATGTAGCCTCCCAACGTGGATCCAGTACAGGAATGAGAAAGACAATACCCAGTTTAACACCTTCCTTGACCATTTATCCGTAAGTAATGTTATTCATCGCAATTAGTAATATTGTCTTGCTCTGTCCCATACTTTCTAGCTTCCTCCTAATAAGACTCACATTCTTTTTTCAACAGATGAGGTTCAAGTTGGATCCGAAAGATGATGCAACTAGACAAGCATGCACTCATGTTTTTCAGTCTGCTCTACGACAGTATCGGTACCACCTTAGAAAATCTCACTTTGAAGGCAAGGCTAACAATGAAATCGCCCAAACATCTCTAGTGGAATATATTACAGATGAAGACTGGACAGCCCTCGTTAAACACTGGTCTGATCCAAAGTATCAGGTAGGCTATATGTATTTGATCAGACCACATATTGAACTTGTATTTATGTATGTGCCTTACAAGTGTATCTTCTTCTAGGCTAACTGTTTGAAGAACAAAACCAACCATTCTAAAGTGAAATTCCAACAACAGGATCTCGTAGCTATATTGCACACTGCGAGGCTCTTGTAAATAGCTGCTACTTCCTTCTTTTTTTGTGCCATATTATCGTATCTATATTGACCTGTTCCAAATATAGAGGAAATCCCGTGCGGACCAAAAAGAACCTGAACCGAATGCAGTGCAAATCTTCAAGGATTGCCACACCAGCAAGATGAAGGGCATGAGCACACCAGTTCAAGCCGCTGTTGTAAGTCCTTACTCCTCCTGCCTTGAACTGATTGGTACTGTGATGTGTTCATTTAACTACTTGGTTTGCAGCCAATGTCAGTTACTCTGTTCACTTTTATTCACAGTTGTCTTAACGTATCATTTCACCTTACATGGTTTAAAAGAGATGAACGATATTCTTTTGGTCTTGATCTGTAATCTAGTTGTTATGTTCACGTGCGCACACAATGATAAAATAGCCTGTTTGTTTTATATCTGTTTGCCCATGATATGAATGATGTCATACTATGTTCATCCTACTTTAAACCATGTCTCTTTATCCTTAGATGTCAACGAATGTGAGGAAATAGACAATACGGTAGGCATGCTACATGGACATATGTTCCGAAAGTGATTTTATTATGTAGTTGGCACTACAATACATGCTAATGTATTATAGTAGTTCACCAAAATAAGTTATGTATAAACGTTTAACCTACTTTGTTTGTTTTTGTCTCATTAGTAACTTATCTGGTACACTAATCTACAAGTTCAAACTTTCAGGAAGCTATGGAACAAATGATTGAACAGCCACAACCACCTGAAGGTGATGAGGCTACTACAGGCACAATGTCACCTCTTGCTGCAGTGCGTCAGTATCTCTCCACTAACAGTGCAAAAAGCACCTTCCTGCGTAATTCTGGGTTGGTTGTCAAGGTAACCTCATCCAAATCACCTACTGAACAAAATCTTCCTGCTAGACAGAGTGATATATCTGTGCTCCAGACACAAGTCCAATCTCTAATGGACGTTGTTTCGGAAACAAGAATAGTGGTTGAGAAATGTCATCAAGATATGAATGGGTTTGAAACCAGACTATCAGACATTCGCTTCGTTGTTCAAGAGTAATGGCGGAAAAAAGGTGGAGATCGTGTTGCTCCATCAGATTCTACAGCCTGAAACATTAGCACTTAGGTCAAATGATCTGTGCTTCTATACATCTGATGGTGCTTTTATCTGGAAGGACTGTAAACTTTATGCCAACAGGCCTTTTGTTGTATGGTTGGAATTTATTTTGTTGTGATACAACATTTATGATGCTGCCTCACGCTGCAGTAATTACGATGCTATTTTTGTATAGTGTAGGTTTATCTTAGTAATGTAATCGGCCGAAAGCTTCGTAGGAGTCCAACAAGCCAACATTCGTCGGGCCCATTCCAATTGGGCTAAAAACGATTACGGGCCGAAATTGGCATGTAGCCCACTAAAAATATCTGGGCCTAAATCAGCATAAGCTTTCATATTTTTCTGGTAGGCCTGTGCCCATAGTGGGCCTTTAACAGGCCTAAACATAATTTGGGCCCTCAATAAAAATAGGCTGTTTACAAGTGTAAATATCTCGAGCCCATAAAATACATGGGCCTTTAATAGACCGAAAGTGAGATTGGGCCCTGATTGTGCCAAATAACCCACTGGACTTTAATAGGCCAAAATTCGGATGGGCCGTAAATGTGTCGACCTAATACACAGGCCTTTAACAGGCCGGAACTTTGGTCGGGCTAGATTATCGTCATTTTTATATGGGCCGTTAATGGGCCCGATATGACGTTGGGCCACATATGGCCCATGGTTTACGTCCGGTTTTAACAGGCTGAAAATGACAACAGGCCGAAAGTGGCCCAAAGCTATAGTGGGCCTCTAACAGGCCGAATGTCATACATGGCCGAATATGACCCAAATCCTTCACGGTCATTTATGGGCCGAAAGTTTTGATGGCCTATAAATGGGCCCAAATGAAGTCGGACCTTTAATAGGTCGGAAATACACCGGGCCATAATTCGGCCCAATTACTTAGCGGACTGTTAACAGGCCAGAAGTGACCATGGCCGCGTTGATGACAAGTTTAGGACAGGCCGTTGACGGGCCGATTTGATAGAGAATGTTGGGCCTTTAGCTGGGCCATCCCATTATGGTGGGCAGAATCTTGTGGGCCTTTAGCTGGCCCAGCCCATTATGGTCCACAAAATCTTGTGGGCCTTTAGCTGGGCCGGCCCATTATGGTCTGCAAAATTGTGTGGGCCTTTAGCTGGGCCAGCCCATTATGGTCCGCTAAATTTTGTGGGCCTTTAGCTGGGCCGGCCCATTATGGTCTGCTAAATCTTATGGGCCTTCGGTTGGGCCGGCCCATTTAATCTTTGTGGGCCACTTTTGGGCCGGTCCACGTGTCAACATATCATAGACCCATCTCGCCCATTGGATCCGTCAGCCAATGAGAATTTTACACGTGGAAAATCGGCATTGGTCGTGGCTATTAACGGGTTATCGGATCCAAAATCTGACCCGATAGCTTAACGGCGTTCCGTTACGGTGGATGCCACGTGTCGGTCACCCTTGACGAAAGCACTTCTGTGACGCGCGATTTATCATCATGGAAGTGGACGCTTCCGTGATGATAATTTTGGCAATGTCATGGAACACTTCTACGACAGCACAGGTATGACTATCTTGATTTTGTCATAAATTTGTCTTGGATGTACATGCATGACAGAAAATGCAACCTACTGTGACAAACACGTATCATCACAGAAGTGTATTTTTTTGTAGTGATTGGGTGTGTTGGGGACACAAGAGACTCTTTGTTATTTGGTTGCAGGGTTGTTTGAGAGAGACCATCTTCATCCTACGCCTCCCACGGATTGATAAACCTTAGGTCATCCACTTGAGGGAAATTTGCTACTGTCCTACAAAGCTCTGCACTTGGAGGCCCAACAACGTCTACAAGAAGAAGGTTGCGTAGTAGACATCAAGCTCTTTTCTGGCGCCGTTGCCGGGGAGGTGGGTGCTTGAAGGTATATCTTTAGATCTTGCAATCGAATATTTTTTTTTCTTGTTTTAGCGCTAGTTAGTTTATAAAAGAAAACTACAAAAAATGGAATTGAGTTTGTCTCATACGCTTCATCTTTTTAATATCTTTCGTGAGTATGATGGAAAGGAAAATTGTGCCAAAGTGTTAGAAGAAGAATGCATTAAACTATTTGGCACTAAATCTTTGAATGATGAGCATGATTGCAATGTTGTTAGTATGAACTCCTTGAATATCCATGGTACTAATGATAATTGCACTAGTCATGATGAAAATGTCTCCTATAAACATGTTAATTTTTATGGAGTGCATTGGGTTTGTAAGTAGACACCAAACAGGGAAGATAGATATTGCAAGAGGCATAAGTACTTAGAAACCAAATTGTTGCAAGAAGAGCTAGATGAATGTGCTGAAAATTTATTTTTTCTTAGCCCTACTTGTGAACTTTGCAATGAACGTGATCATTTTAGTACCTAACGCAAATTGTTTCATGATTGTATCATGTCCAAAAATTGTGATGATTTGATTTCCCTTACACATCATAATGAACTTAGTTTGCTCTTGGGTTATGAAGAAATTAAACGTATAACTAAGGATATTCCAAAATTTGCCCCTGATAAAGTTTTTCATTTTGATCTAGAGAAAGTTTATATGTATTGTGCGGTGAATTATATTGAAAATCCTTATATTGCCAATTACATAAGGAAAAGAAAACAAATAGAAGATGAAGAGAATACTAATGAAAGGGAAGAGACTTCCCAATAACCTCCTATTATTTCTTATGATGAATCAGGTAACGAGGAGGAGCCTTCTATTCAACCAATCTCATTAATAAGGAGCTCCAAAAAGAGGATTGAACCCACACATGATGTGAAGAAGAAGAAAAGAAAAAGGAAGAGAGGTAAAAAGGTATCTCTCCCAAATAAGGTTGCTCCTATTATTGTTGTGCCTCATGAAAATGAAGATGATACACTTGATGATGATCTCGTTATGCCTATTGCTTGTTGTGATGATTATGATTGGGAAGATAATGATACTTCTTATGATATTGAAAATCTTTTTGGCACTTGCTTGGAAGAATATAATAATAGCTATACTATTGGTGCTATCCATACTATTAATGATGAGAATGATTATGCTTATGATATGAAAAGGCCCAAGCTTGGGGAAGCTATGTTTGATGAGGATGACATATTTGAGAATATATTTGCTGCAATTAATGTTTGTCCCAAGCTTGGGGATGCTATGTTTAATAATGATGATATTTTTAGCCTCACAAGTTTTGATATACAAAGTAGTTATGATGATAGCATGCCTTCTACTTATGATGATTATATTGATGAATGTGGGTGAGGGAGTCCTGGACTAGGGGGTGTCCGGATAGCCGAACTATCATCATCGGCCGGACTCTAAGACTATGAAGATACAAGATTGAAGACTTCGTCCCGTGTCCGGATAGGACTTTCCTTGGCGTGGAAGGCAAACTTGGCGATATGGATATGTAGATCTCCTACCATTGTAACTGACTCTGTGTAACCCTAGCCCTCTCCGGTGTCTATATAAACCGGATGGTTTTAGTCCGTAGGACAACAATGATAACAACAATCATACCATAGGCTAGCTTCTAGGGTTTAGCCTCCTTGATCTCGTGGTAGATCTACTCTTGTAATACCCACATCATCAATATCAATCAAGCAGGACGTAGGGTTTTACCTCCAACAAGAGGGCCCGAACCTGGGTAAAACATCGTGTCCCTTGTCTCCTGTTACCATCCGCCTAGACGCACAGTTCGGGACCCCCTACCCGAGATCCGCCGGTTTTGACACCATCATTGGTGCTTTCATTGAGAGTTCCTCTGTGTCATCACCGATAGGCTCGATGGCTCCTTCGATCATCAACAACGACGCGGTCCAGGGTGAGACTTTTCTCCCCGGACAGATCTTCGTATTCGGCAGCTTTGCACTGAGGACCAATTCGGTTGGCCATCTGGAGCAGATCGAAAGCTACGCCCCTGGCCGTCAGGTCAGATTTGGAAGTCTAAACTTCACGGCTGACATCCGCGAAGACTTGATCTTTAATGGATTCGAGCCACAGCCGAGCGTGCCGCACTGTCACGATGGGCATGATTTAGCTCTGCTGCCGGACAGTGCCCTGGAGGCCACACACGAGTCCGCTCCGACCTTCGATTCGGAGCCGGCTGTGCAGATCGAGGACGGGTGGTTAGACACTGCCTCGGGGGCTGCAACCTCTATGGCGATAGAGCCGAATACTGACTTTGTCCCTTCTGAAGCTCGTGACTCCGAGGTGTCGGACTCCTTGCCGGACTCCGAACCTCCCGCGCCCCCACCAACCGAATCCGATTGGGCGCCGATCATGGAGTTCGCCGCCGCGGACATCTTTCAACACTCACCTTTTGGCGACATTTTGAGCTCGCTAAAATATCTCTTGTTATCAGGAGAGCCCTGGCCGGACTGCGGTCAGGACGGTTGGGATGCGGACGATGAAGAAATTCAAGACCCACCCACCACCCACTTAGTAGCCGCTGTCGATGATCTAACCGACATGCTAGACTTCGACTCCGACGACATTGACGGTATGGACGACGATGTCGGAGACGACCAAGAACCAGTGCCTACTGGGCACTGGAAAGCCACCTCGTCATACGACATATACATGGTGGATATCCCAAAGGATGGGAATGGCGAAGGAACAGCGGAGGAAGACCCCTCCAAGAAACAGCCCAAGCGCCAGCGTCAGCGGCGCTGCTCTAAATCCCGCCACAGCAAGAATGGCGATTCCGGCACCAGAGATAATAATACCCCAGACAGTGCCGAAGACAACCCCCTCCAGCAAGATTCAGCGCAGGAGGACGGAGATGCCAGCCCTCACAAGAGGGCGGCAGACGAAGAGCTAGAGGAAGATATTTACATGCCTCCCTCTGGAGACGAGGCAAGCCTCGACGACGACGAATTTGTCGTGCATGAGGATCCCGTCGAACAAGAGCATTTCAAACGCAGGCTTATGGCCACGGCAAACAACCTCAAGAAAAAGCAGCAACAGCTTAGAGCTGATCAGGATCTGCTAGCCGACAGATGGACGGAAGTCCTGGCGGCCGAAGAGCATGAGCTCGAACGCCCCTCCAAAAGCTACCCCAAACGCAAGTTGCTCCCCCGATTAGAGGAGGAGGCATATAAAACTGCATCACCAGAGCACAATACGGCTGACCGGCCACCTCGTGGTCGCGACAGAGAGGCCTCTAGGCCCTTCACTAGAACCGTACCCCGGCATCGCTCGAATAGCACAAGGCCACAGGGGAATGCTCCGGACTTGCGAGATATATTGGAGGATAAGGCAAGACAATCAAGATCGATCTATGGATCGCGTGGGCGGCCCATGATACGTGACGACAACCATCGCGCCGGACACAGTAAGTCCGGCCGGGCCGAACACAATAGACAAAGCTCGTTGGAGCTTCGTCGCGATATAGCCCAATACAGAGGTGCCGCACACCCACTATGCTTCATAGACAAAGTAATGGATCATCAAATCCCCGAAGGGTTTAAACCCGTGAATATCGAATCCTATGACGGCACAACAGACCCCACGGTTTGGATCGAAGACTATCTCCTTCATATCCACATGGCCCGCAGTGATGATCTTCATGCCATCAAATACCTCCCACTCAAGCTTAAAGGACCAGCTCGGCATTGGCTTAACAGCTTGCCAGCAGAATCAATTAGATGTTGGGAGGACCTGGAAGCCGCATTCCTTGATAACTTCCAGGGCACGTATGTGCGACCACCAGACGCTGACGACCTAAGCCACATAATTCAGCAGCCAGACGAATCGGCCAGACAATTCTGGACACGGTTCTTAACTAAGAAAAATCAAATCGTCGACTGTCCGGATGCGGAGGCCCTCGCATCCTTCAAACATAATATCCACGACGAGTGGCTTGCCCGGCACCTGGGACAGGAAAAGCCAAAATCCATGGCAGCCCTCACATCACTCATGACCCGCTTTTGCACGGGAGAGGACAGCTGGCTAGCTCGCAGCAACAACCTTAGCAAAAATTCCGGCAGTCCGGATACCAAGGATCGCAATGGCAGGTCACGTCGCAACAAGAATAAACGCCGCATTAACAGCGACAATAATGAGGATACGACAGTCAACGCCAGATTTAGAGGCTCGAAACCCGGTCAGCGGAAGAAGCCATTCAAAAGAACTACTACGGGTCTGTCCAATTTGGACCGAATACTCGATCGCTCGTGCCAGATACACGGCACCCCCGAAAAGCCAGCCAACCACACCAACAGGGACTGTTGGGTATTCAAGCAGGCAGGCAAGCTAATTGCCGAAAACAATGGCAAGGGGCTGCATAGCGATGACGAAGAAGAGACCCGACCGCTGAACAACAGAGGACAGAAGGGTTTTCCCCCACAAGTGCGGACGGTGAATATGATATACGCAACCCACATACCCAAGAGGGAGCGGAAGCGTGCACTCAGGGACGTATACGCGATGGAGCCAGTCGCCCTGAAGTTCAACCCATGGTCCTCCTGCCCGATCACTTTTGATCGAAGGGACCACCCCACCAGCATCCGCCACGGCGTATTCGCCACATTGGTTTTAGACCCAATCGTCGATGGATTTCACCTCACCAGAGTCCTAATGGACGGCGGCAGCAGCCTGAACCTGCTTTATCAGGACACAGTGCACAAGATGGGCATAGACCCCTCAAGGATTAAACCCACAAAGACTACCTTCAAAGGTGTCATACCAGGTGTAGAGGCCAATTGTACGGGCTCAGTCACACTGGAAGTGGTCTTTGGATCCCCGGATAACTTCCGAAGCGAGGAGTTAATCTTTGACATAGTTCCGTTCCGCAACGGCTATCATGCTCTGCTCGGACGGACCGCGTTTGCAAAGTTCAACGCGGTGCCGCACTACGCATACCTCAAGCTCAAGATGCCAGGCCCTCAAGGAGTCATCACGGTAAACGGAAACACCGAGCGCTCCCTCCGAACGGAGGAACATACAGCGGCTCTCGCGGCAGAAGTACAATGCAGCCTCTTAAGGCAATTCTCGAGTCCGGCCGTTAAGCGACCGGACACGGCCAAACGCGCCCGAAGTAACCTACAACAAGACCACCTGGCGCGTTCCGAGCACGTGTAGCAATGCGACCCCAACCCCAGCCCTCGCAAGATCGCAAGACTGGTCCTTCGCATACATCATTACGCTCTGGAGATACCATAGGCATAGGGGAAGGGGCACGACCACGACAGGCCCAGAATGCGGCTCAACCACATCAGGGGCTCCTAAGTGTGTCATTTCTTTTTTTTTCTTTTTTCTTACCCATATGGGTTTGGAAGAGTGTCAACTTTAGGAAGTAGTGATCCCACTATTTTGGAGGATGTTGAATCTTATAATATTTATGAAAGTGGATTTGGAGAGGTCATGACTTTACTTAGTAATGATTCCACTATCTTGGAAGAGGTTTCAATCGATTATGATGAGAACAAAGTTGCTACTTATGATGATTATTGTGATAAAACTTATGCTAGTAAGAGTAGAGATGATTATATTTATAAAACCTTTCATGATTATGATTACCCTTTTTCTGAACATTACTCTTTTAATATGGAAACAATTTATAGTATTCAAGTCTCTTATGATACTCCCACTATTCCGAATGAGAAGAATTTTGCTTATGTGGAGAGTAATAAAATTTCTATGCTAGTAGATCATGAAAAGAATGCTTTAGGTGCTGGTTATATTGTTAAATTCATTCATGATGCTACTGAAAATTATTATGAGGGAGGAAAACATGCTTGTAGGAATTGCAATAATATCAAGTTTCCTCTCTATGTGCTTAAAGTTTTAAGGTTATGCTTGTTTTGCCCTCCTATGCTAGTTGATTATTGTTCCCATAAGTTGTTTGCTCACAAAATCCCTATGCATAGGAAGTGGGTTAGACTTAAATGTTCTAGTCATATTCTTCATGATGCTCTCTTTATGTTTCAACTCTTATCTTTTATGTGAGCATCATTGAAATCATCATGCCTAGGTAGGGGCGTTAAATGATAGCGCTTGTTGGGAGGCAACCCAATTTTATTTTAGTTTCTTGCTTTTAGTTCTGTTTAGGAATAAAAATCCATCTAGCTTCTTTTTATATGTGGTTTTATGTTTTAATTAGTGTTTGTGCCAAGTAGAACCTTTGGGAAGACTTGGGTGAAGTCTTTATGATCATGCTGTAAATAACAGAAACTTTAGCGCTCACGAGATTAGCTTCAACTTTTTACTGGAGAGTGCTATTTAGTTGATTCTTTTTGCATATGATTACTAGACAAATTCCTCAGGTTCACCAATTTATTTTAGAAATTTTTGAGTTCCATAAGTTTGCGTTAGTTACAGATTACTACAGACTGTTCTGTTTTTGACAGATTCTGTTTTCATTGTGTTGTTTGCTTATTTGATGAATCTATGGCTAGTAAAATAGTTTATAAACCATAGAGAAGTTGGAATACAGTAGGTTTAACACCAATATAAATAAAGAATGAGTTAATTACAGTACCTTGAAGTGGTGTTTTGTTTTCTTTCGCTAACGGAGCTCACGAGTTTTCTGTTAAGTTTTGTGTTGTGAAGTTTTCAAGTTTTGGGTAAAGATTCGATGGACTATGGAATAAGTAGTGGCAAGAGCCTAAGCTTGGGGATGCCCAAGGCACCCCAAGGTAACATTCAAGGATGACCAAGAGCCTAAGCTTGGGGATGCCCCGGAAGGTATCCCCTCTTTCGTCTTTGTTCATCGGTAACTTTACTTGGAGCTATATTTTTATTCACCACATGATATGTGTTTTGCTTGGAGCGTCATGTCATTTTATTTTGTTTTTCTTGCTGTTTAAATAAAATACCAAGATCTGAATTTCTTAAATGTTAGAGAGTCTTCACATAGTTACATAATTATTCTACTACTCATTGATCTTCACTTATATCTTTCGGAGTAGTTTGTTGTTTGCTCTAGTGCTTCACTTATATCTTTTAGAGCACGGTGGTAGTTTTATTTTGAAGAAATAGATGAACTCTCATGCTTCACTTACATTATTTTGAGAGTCTTAAATAACATGGTAATTTGCTTAAATAATCATAATATGCTAAGCATACAAGATTTGTAAGAATTCTTATGAGTGTGTTGAATACTAAGAGAAGTTTGATGCTTGATGATTGTTTTGAGATATGGAGGTAATAATATCAAAGTCGTGCTAGTTGAGTAGTTGTGAATTTGAGAAATGCTTGTGTTGAAGTTTGCAAGTCCCGTAGCATGCACGTATGGTAAACGTTATGTAACAAATTTGAAACATGAGGTGTTATTTGATTGTCCTCCTTATGAGTGGCGGTCGGGGACGAGCGATGGTCTTTTCCTACCAATCTATCCCCCTAGGAGCATGCGTGTAATGCTTTGGTTTTTGATGACTTGTAGATTTTTTCAATAATTATATGAGTTCTTTATGACTAATGTTGAGTCCATGGATTATACGCACCCTCACCCTTCCATCATTGCTAGCCTCTTCGGTACTGTGCATTGCCCTTTCTCACATTGAGAGTTGGTGCAAACTCCACCAGTGCATCCAAACCCCGTGATATGATACGCTCTTTCACACATAAACCTGCTTATATCTTCCTCAAAACAGCCACCATACCTACCTATTATGGCATTTCCATAGCCATTCCGAGATATATTGCCATGCAACTTTCCACCATTCCGTTTATCATGACACATTCATCATTGTCATATTGCTTAGCATGATCATGTAGTTGACATAGTATTTGTGGCAAAGCCACCGTTCATAATTTTTTCATACATGTCACTCTTGATTCATTGCATATCCCGATACACCACCGGAGGCATTCTTATAGAGTCATACTTTGTTCTAGTATCGAGTTGTAATCATTGAGTTGTAAATAAATAGAAGTGTGATGATCATCATTTTCTAGAGCATTGTCCCAAGTGAGGAATATAAGAAAAAGAGAAAGGCCATAAAAAAATAGAAAACCCAAAAAAAGAGAAAGGCCACATATATAAAAAAAGAGAGAAAAAGAGAGAAGGGACAATGCTACTATCCTTTTCCACACTTGTGCTTCAAAGTAGCACCATAATCTTCAAGATAGAGAGTCTCTTGTTTTATCACTTTCATATACTAGTGGGAATTTTTCATTATAGAACTTGGCTTGTATATTCCAACAATCGGACTCCTCAAGTGCCCTAGGTCTTCGTGAGCAAGAAAGTTGGATGCACACCCACTTAGTTTCTTTTGTTAAGCTTTCATATATTTATAGCTCTAGTGCATCCGTTGCATGTCAATCCCTACTCCTTGCATTAACATCAATCGATGGGCATCTCCATAGCCCATTGATTAGCCTCGTTGATGTGAGACTTTCTCCTTTTTTGTCTTCTCCACATAACCCCCCATCATTATTCTATTCCACCCATAGTGCTATGTCCATGGATCGCGCTCATGTATTGCGTGAAGGTTTATAAGTTTGAGATTACTAAACTATGAAACAATTGCTTGGCTTGTCATCGGGGTTGTGCATGATGAGAGCATTCTTGTGTGACGAAAATGGAGCATGACTAAACTATATGATTTTGTAGGGATGAACTTTCTTTGGCCATGTTATTTTGAGAAGACATAATTGCTTAGGTAGTATGCTTGAAGTATTATTATTTTTATGTCAATATGAACTTTTATCTTGAATCTTTCGGATCTGAATATTCATACCACAATTAATAAGAATTACATTGAAATTATGCCAACTAGCATTCCATATCAAAAATTATCTTTTTTATCATTTACCTACTCGAGGACGAGCAGGAATTAAGCTTGGGGATGCTTGATACGTCTCCAACATATCTATAATTTTTTATTGCTCCATGCCATATTATCTACTGTTTTGAACAATATTGGGCTTTATTATCCACTTTTATATTATTTTTGGGACTAACCTATTAACCAGAGGCCCAGCCCAGAATTGCTGGGTTTTTTGCCTATTTCAGTGTTTTGAAGAAAAGGAATATCAAACGGAGTCGAAACGGAACGAAATCAACTGGAGAAGTTATTTTTGGAAGGAAAGCTACCGGAAAAGCTTGGAGTGCACGTCGGTAAAGAAGGGAGGTGCTCACGAGGGTGGGGGGGCGCCCCCCCTAGGGCGCGCCCCCTGCCTCGTGGCCCCCCTTCGGTCCACCGACGTACTTCTTTCACCCATATATACCTACGTATCCTAAAACTTCCAGAACAGAGAATAGATCGGGAGTTCCGCCACCGCAAGCCTCTGTAGCCACCAAAAGTCAATCGGGACCCTGTTCCGGCACCCTGCAGGAGGGGGGAACCCTCACCGGTGGCCATCTTCATCATCCCGACGCTCTCCATGACGAGGATTGAGTAGTTCACCCTCGGGGCTGAGGGTATGTACCAATAGTTATGTGTTTGATCTCTCTCTCTCTCTCGTGTTCTTGATTTGGCACGATCTTGATGTATTGTGAGCTTTGCTGTTATAGTTGGATCTTATGTTTCTTCTTCCCCTCTACTCTCTTGTAATGAATTGAGTTTTCCCTTTGAAGTAATCTTATCGGATTGAGTCTTTAAAGATTTGAGAACACTTGATGTATGTCTTGCCATGCGTATCTGTGGTGACAACGGGATATCACGTGATTCACTTGATGTATGTTTTGGTGATCAACTTGCGGGTTCCTCCCATGAACCTATGCATAGGGGTTGGCACACGTTTTCGTCATGATTCTCCGGTAGAAACTTTGGGGCACTCTTTGAGGTTCTATGTGTTGGTTGAATAGATGAATCTGAGATTGTGTGATGCATATCGTATAATCATGCCCACGGATACTTGAGGTGACATTGGAGTATCTAGGTGACATTAGGATTTTGGTTGATTTGTGTCTTCAGGTGTTATTCTAGTACGAACTCTAGGGCTGTTTGTGACACTTATAGGAATAGCCCAATGGATTGATTGGAAAGAATAACTTTGAGGTGGTTTCGTACCCTACCATAATCTCTTCGTTTGTTCTCCGCTATTAGTGACTTTGGAGTGACTCTTTGTTGCATGTTGAGGGATAGTTATATGATCCAATTATGTTATTATTGTTGAGAGAACTTGCAATAGTGAAAGTATGAACCCTAGGCCTTGTTTCAATGCATTGCAATACCGTTTGTGCTCACTTTTATCGCTTGCTACCTTGCTGTTTTTATATTTTCAGATTACAAATACCTATATCTATCGTCCATATTGCACTTGTATCACCATCTCTTCGCCGAACTAGTGCACCTATACAATTTACCATTGTATTGGGCGTGTTGGGGACACAAGAGACTCTTTGTTAGTTGGTTGCAGGGTTGTTTGAGAGAGACCATCTTCATCCTATGCCTCCCACGGATTGATAAACCTTAGGTCATCCACTTGAGGGAAATTTGCTACTGTCCTACAAACCTCTGCACTTGGAGGCCCAACAACGTCTACAAGAAGAGGGTTGCATAGTAGACATCAATCCGTAACTCCGATTGGGCTGAAATTCTAACACAATTTTTATCCGGATATTAGCTTTCTTGCGACGAAAGAAGGGCAACAACCGCCTTACGGGGTGTCCACGCCCCTATGGCTTGTGGGCCCCTCGGGTATCATCTCGCATTGATTCTTTTCCCCAAAAATCACATATATTCCAAAAAAATCTCCGTAATTTTTTATCGCGTTTCGACTTCGTTTGATATGGATTTTCTACGAAACAAAAAACATGCAAAAAACATGAACTGGCACTGGGCACTGGATCAATATGTTAGTCCCAAAAATAGTATAAAAAGTTGCCAAAAGTATGTGAAAGTTGTAGAATATTGGCATGAAACAATAAAAAATTTATAGATACGATAGAGACGTATCAGCCATTGACCACTATATCATATGGAACAATGTAGGTGGGTCTATTTCACTATTTTCTTCACAAGGGTTCAATGAGTCAAGAGTAATGCACTAGAAGTATTTATATACCTCGGAATACATGCATTGTTCAACAGTTTGAGCCTCCTATTGTCAAAATAGTGTAGTTTAAGAGATAGAGAGTGAGTGGGGAAGAGGAAGAAAGGGAGCATGTAAGATCAGTGGGAATAGGAACATTGAGGGAATCCTATAGCTCAATTTTCATTCCTATATTGGAGGTAACAATTTGTTTTGTGTTTCCCTAGTGCCTCATATTTCTATCGTTATTAGGTACTACCTCCTCTTCCTTTTGTCTTGTACAATTATGTTTTGGGGAGAACCATACTGTATCAATGCATAGCGTTAGAATATGTTGTGTTGGGAGTGAGTCTGGAAGAGGATGGAAAGAGGGTCTGAGGGCACCACACATGGGAATAATAGGATAATTGAAAATTCATGCGAAAATCTATAACAAGCCTTACCCATTACTGGTCATAATCAGTAAATAAGCATGCCCCCAATGGTTTTATTTATCTTTGAAGCACCAGTAGCATGGAGTATGTCACTAGAAATTCTACTATTTAAACATCCCAAGCGTTCCATTATAAGGACTAACTAGTTGATTGCATGGGAGGACCACAAACTCTGGTAGTGCGTCTATTCCTCATAAACATCTAATTAAAGAATATTTTATATGTGAATGTGCCTCAAAACATGTCAGTGAGTTATGGCTTGTGGTATTACAACTCTATAGGTATGTTCTCAAAAGAAGCCTTTTTAGGGTTAGCTAACAGGCTTCAATCCAGCTCTAATCTCATTTCAGCATTAGAAGGGGCTCATTTCGGAAAGAACTTGCATCAATCAGATGTGATCTCAATTAAGATCGACTTTTTCAAGCTAATACTTTCAACAAATCAGACATTAAAGAAGGCAAGCACTCATGCAACTAATATATAAATCTTGTGAAAAAGTGATGATTATTCTTGGGAGAACCCTAAAATTATTTTCCGGTCTATATCAATGCTTTGGAAATATAGAACTGACTTGACTAACATAATCTAGAGCATATTGAGCTAGTATGTAACAAACAAACATCTACCACATTTAGCCTTGAACTGTGGTTGGCATCAAAATCATCGTTGTATCATATATGTAACTAAAGTCAATGGACACATTGCTCCCAACTTTAAAGGTTCATGAAAATTAGTTCACATATATTAGCACAAAACGGTCATGTGGTACACCATCAGATCTTTGAGAATTCATGTGCATATATTTAAAGCACACATACAACAAATTGTAACTAGATTTTTTTAAAGGACAAAAAATAACTAGCTTTGGATAATTGGTAAGTATGTTTTGCAATGAAAATTGAACGTTGCACTTTATCATGTAAGACAAATATGTGAACAACACTTTCTAGCCTGAGCATTCAATAATGTAAGAAGACTACCTAATCTGAAGTCAATAACAAATCATATTCAACTAGTCACTACATCAGGCAAAGTTATGGGACAAAAGATATTCAGTGTATTTTTCTACAATTAATCCACACCTTGATCTATTTGTTGCTTTTTGATGCATTAGTGAATGTAAGAAAATTTGATGGTATGTTCCATAACTTCATACACACTTTTAGTTTAATGAAGTGCATAATTAGGCTAGTCAAAATGTGAGAAAATATATCTCAAAATTGTACAAGTTTACAGGGCATAACAGTGTCTTCATTGCATCATTTATGTTGGATAGGTTAATTCATAACTCTTCTTTTTGTGAAATTCTTAGGCATCCCAATTACAAACTAAAAGTGATCGAGAAGTAAAAATGTTTACTTTGGACTCCACACAAGAAATTTTCGTTAGATATAAGAAAACAAAAAACACTCCAACTTAATTTAAGCATACATGATGCATATTTTTCTCATACAAAACTTCTAATTTCCATGGGCTAAATTAAATGACTCATATTGTAGACCTCAAATTTGCATGTGTTTGCAGGGAGGCCGTCTTGATTGTTCAGATATTATTTATTTGATTCTTGTGATCTTCCATCACATGCACTATTCTCTGTTCATCCACCTTTATTTTTATACAGAAACCGAAGAATGCATGATTTATTTTCCTTTGCACTTTTAATAAATGCACATTCGTTCCCAAGATAGATCTTTTATTTATTTCAACGAGCATAAGAAAAGATGTCATGATCTCCTCCAATTAGTCCACAATCATTTTTCGATATGCACTGTGGTGCTTCATGCTCTTCATAAGAGGACTATATAAACCTCAAAATGCCACACGCATCGCTCAAAAGTTCAAGCTTCTTACCCTAGAGCATTTGGAAGCATATGCATAGGCCTTCAAGGTGGGTCGCGAAGAGGAAGAAAGATATACTCTAAGAGCAATAGGAATGGGAACATGGAGGAAATATTGAGCTATACATCCACACCTCTAGAGCTGGGGCTCGATTTTTCTCAGTGGTTCCCAACGCCCCCTTCCTACTTTAGGTGCTCCTTCCTCTCCCACTTAGTTTACCACACACAATTATCTTAGTGATCAAATTAGGTTATGAGGCCGCCAGAGTGAGTTAGGAAAAGGAAGAAATGGGTATCTAAGAGCAGTGGCATTGTAACATGAAGCAAAACCCATAGTCTTGTTCCCTATATATTCCGGTGTCAAGATTTGTTATGGGGTTTTCGCAGTGCCTCCTATGCATAGTGTTCTTATGTGCTCCTTCCTCTTTCGCGTAGCTTGCATAACTGTTTAAGCAAATGTTATGTACAAATAAATGATGAGGAACTAAAGGTGAATAAGGAAGAGGAAGAAAATGAGCACCTAAGAACATTGGGCATGGGAACATAAAGGAAAGCCTAGACTAGTGATACCTTCAACAATTGAGTGGCAATATCTATTTTCTGAGTTTTCCCAATGCATGCCATGCCTACTCTTCTTAGGCACGTTCCTTCCTCTCTCTTGACTTGCAAAAAAAATCATTAACCAAGTCTGAACGTACATCTTAGTTCCTTCATGGTTTCGTATATTATGCTTGGTCCCACCATGTCAAATGCAATGGAAAGCTCCTATTGAACCAGGTAAGATGATGGTTACTATGACAAAGGCTGATGTACAATGATCTAACTTGATTTAACCTAAGAACTACTAAGCACGTACAGGAACAATCTATGCCATGTGGATTCGCCAACAAATCATGTCGTGTGTAGGTTCCCCATCTCCATGAGTAGCAATTACAACTATTTTTTGGTATTTCGTGTTCCATATCCATAACTAAAGATATAAGACAATTTAGAACAAAAATAAAATCTATTTAGAGATAAAGTAAACAAGCACACATGAGAATATTCACCCCATGCTATAGGGGATCATTTGTAGCCTTTTTCGAGGAGTAAGAGTGTCAAACCCAACGAGGAGCTAAAGGTAGAATTAATATTCTCTCAAGTTCCATCGACCACCAATACAACTCTAAGCACACCAATGTTTGCTTTACCTAGAACAAGAAATTAATTAAACTAGTTTGCGAGAATAAAACTAGAAGTGCTTTGTGAGAATAATAAAAGTTCATTGTTTTAGTAGAGAGCTTTTGTAGAACAATGAGAAAGATTGTCCCTAGGTAATTGAATATGACATGTGTGATAATTATCATATGCCCGAGGGAGAGGCATAAGCTAACATACTTTCCTTACTTGGATCACATGCACTTATGATCGGAACTAGCAAGCACCTGCAACTATTAAAGATCATTAAGGTAAAATTAACCCAACCATAGCCTTAAGTGTAAAGTTCTCTTTAATCCCATACTCAACAACCCACTTACCCGAGTTTGTGTTTCTATCGCTCACACAACCCTGACAATAATCGTGAATGTATTGCAACACCCTACAACGGGAATCCATAAGCTTGCGCGAAACGGCGGGCACCATAGGACAGCACCATAATAACATACAACTCATATCAATCACACCATACGAAAAGTAACCCGTAGGACAAAACGGAACTACTCAAACATTATAGGATGGCAACACATCATTAGATAATAATATGTAGCATAACCCACCATGTTCAAGTAGAGATTACAGCGGGTAGAGATAGGTTACACCGCCGCATAGAGGGGGAGAGAGAGTTGGTGATGACGTTCAGCGAATTGTTGATGTAGATCGCCGTCACGATGGTTCCCTCGGCAGCACTCCGGCGCCACCGGGAGAGAGGGGGAGAGGGCCCATCCTTCTTATTCTTCCTTAGCCTCCCCCCTAGGCCTCCCAGGCCCTCGAGGGGCAGGAGCCCCTCTAGATTGGATCTCTCTCTCTCTCTCTCTCTCTCTCTCTCTCTATCCCCCTGTGTGTGTGTGTTTTCTTCTATTTTTCGTGTTCCTGTTTTCTGGTCGAACACCATATTTTAAATATCTGAAGATCCGTAACTCCGATTGAGCTAAAACTTTAACACGATTTTTTTCCAGATATAAGCTTCCTTGCACTCGAAGGACTGCTCCAGACCTCCGAGCGAGCCACAAGTGCATCAGGCGCACCCTAAGGGCGGGGCGCCCCTTGAGCTTATGAAGCCCATGGCCCCCTGGCATTGATTCTTGCGCCAAATAATCTCATATAGTCCAACAAAAATATCTGTAAAATTTTATCACGTTTGGGCTTTGTTTGATATAGATTTTTGACGAAATACTAAAACATGCAAACGCAGGAACTGGCACTGGGCACTAGATTATTATGTTAGTCCAAAAAAATCATATAAATTGTTGCCAAAAATATGTGGAAGTAGTAGGATAATGGCATGAAACAATAAAAAATTATAGATACGTCAGAGATGTATCAATGCTCTAAGCCTATGCCTGGACGTCATGGTCAGATTTGCTACAGCGATGGTTATGGTGTTTGGATCGGAGTACTTGAGATAATCAAATGCCATAGACACAATAAGACTCGTGGCACTTGGAGAATCAACAAGGTTTACATGTATGCTCGGATCCCTAGATTTCATGCACTGGAAATGGAAGACTTCTCATATGTTCGACAAGGACAATACTAGGGCCTTCGTAAAAAGTCCATCATCATTCTTGAAGCAGTTGCATCGCAATCCCTTGGTCCAGGAGGAGTCCTAATTTGACTGGAGTCTGTTCTGGCGGATGTTATTTCCCTTGCCATGGATGCTAAATTTTTTTTCCCAACTATATATTTACCCCTTCCATTACACCGAAGCATGGTCACATTTGGAGAGTTGGAGATGGTGAGAAAAATAATAATTGGTTTGATGCTTTGGTGCCCAATTCAGCTGACAGGAAAATAATCACCCTTGGTGACATAACATCTTATCAAAGTTTAAGGGGCAGTGGGATGAGGAGTTGGTAACTCGAACTGATGTCCAACGTATTTTGTCTATTTCTTTGCCTGCTAATGACATGGATGATTTTGTGCAATGGAGTGTTAATTAAAAAGATGGATTGTTCATCATGTGAAGTGGAACCACCAACGTGAGGCCATTCCCATCGCTCCTTCGCGGACTTGGCGCGTGCGCCTCCCTTCTTTCCCGCCCCGCAACCCCTCCCCACCCCCACCCCCAAAACCCTACCAACTCCTCCACTACCCCACCCCACCCCCGCCCCCACCAACCGCTCGCCATGGCGCCGCCGCCGCCGCC
>NC_041385.1:779162080-779198770 GCF_002162155.2 Triticum dicoccoides
CGCCGCTCTGCTCCCATGTTCCCCGGTAAGCGTCGCGACACCTCCTCTCTCCTGATCACCCCGTCCTTGTTAAAAACCTAACAAACAAACCCGCCGCACCGCAGCCGGCGGCACGACGCGGAGCATGCTCCTCCAGGCGGCGTACGACGGCGACCTCCGCTCCTTCAACAGTACTCCCTCCCTCCCTCTCTCTCTCTCTCTCTCTCTCTCTCTCTGCGCGCACGGGCTCTGATTTTCGCGTGATCTGAAGGCTGCAGGCCACGCGAGGGCGCTGGACAAGGGCAGGGGCCGCCTCAGGGAGACGGTGGAGGCGGTGACCGTGGAAGGAGGCGACGAGGCACTGGAGGGCGTCGGGGCGCTGCACCTCGCCGCCGCCAGGGGGAACCTGGTGATGTGCGCCCACTTGGTCGAGGAGCTGCGCATGGACGTGAACGCCGTCGACAACGGAGGTTGCTCCATCTCTTTCCCTTTCTCAACAAAATCCATCCTAACGCACACGTCTGATTCTTGTTCTGCTCCTTAGTGCCAATTGCTGTGAACACGCGATTCCAATGAGTCAATTGCCATATATTGACAGGTAGAACGCCTCTGATTCATGCTATGTACGGTGAGAGGGTGGGCACTTTCAAGTATCTTCTTGATCATGGTGCCAATCCGGACAGAGTTGACCCCAATGGATTTGCCCCTCTACATTCTGCTGCTGGATCAGGTCCCTCTCCAAGACTATGAACCATATATGTATCTCTGTTATGCATCTGTACATCACTTTTATGTTAAATGAGAGGTCTTTTATTTGTAACAAATTGTGTGGCTAGTTTCTTTCTAGGATCTATTTGCCCTTGATTCGTGCATGATACTGAGCTGCTGCCAAGTGAATTATCTTTATGATCCTTGTGCTGAAAGAAACATCCAAATTAAGAATAAGGTAGTTTCATCCAAAAGCTTTTTTCCATGCATGAATATACATGTTATATATCCTTCTCTTTTCATGAGGGAGGGTATACGGAGTTTTTTTTTTTTTTGGCACCAACTCGTTGATCTGCTCCAACGATACATGCAAATCTAGGGACCTACAGTCCAGTTTGCACTATTATTTTCTTGAACGTGTTGGAGAAAGGCTGTTTTGTCTATTAAGAATAAGAAGTATGATTGCATATATCAATACCAAGGTTTGCAAAGATTTAAACAGTTACTGGTCCTCTCCATTTTATCAAGTGTAAATATTATCTTACTGACCGTTCTCCCCTTCATTGCACTGTTGTACCACATGCTGAGAATAAACTGGGATCTCAAGGCTTCGGGAAAGAAATGTATTGTCGCTAAAATTGCTTGTCCACTTATGTAATAACTATCGGGTTTTTCCTTTATTCAGGATATTGTGAAATGGTAAAGCTATTACTTGCAAGAGGAGCTCGCACTGACCCGGTAACTTGCTGTGGGACACCACTTCATATTGCTGCTACTGAAGGGCAAGACCGTGCTATGAAGATTTTACTTGGCCACAATGCAGATGTAAGTTTACGGCATACTAATTCTGCCTGAACATTCATAGCATTGTATGCAATCTAAAAGGTTGGCCTGAGGTGTAGTTTCCTCCTTAAAGAAATACAGTTCGATCAGAGTTGTACAGTTCTATCATTTTTGGTTTTGCTAAGCTCCAACTTCTATGCAATGAACAATTTATTCTGGGCACAATTTTCCTTTGGTGTATTTGCAAATCTCCATAATAGATTATTCTTTATCATGTACTGTCCCTCCTTTTTAAGTGCCATTTGGAATTGAATAAAGTGTACTAGTGAATACTTGGCCAGGAACTAAACACAAGATATTCCATAACCATATGTTGATAATATTCTGATTTATTTTCCAATGCCATGGAAACCGTTCTCTCGGACATGTTAATATTGCTCTATGTATTCACCATTCTATCCGTAGTTTAACTTTCCTGTATCCCTTATATCAATAGATATAAGTGTAGGAACTAACATGCTTAATGTCTCTCGCCAGTACAACAAGATGATAAATGGTATGACACCTCTCTATTTTGCTATAAATGTCTCCTCGGTGAAATGTGCAAAACTCCTGATTCAGGTATGATAACTTTAACTTAGCTTTGCCTGTCCCTGGAATCGTATATTGGAGGTGTTTTTTCTTCCAACATTTAAAAGTTTCAGCTTAGTGAACTTTAGCTTTCTTTGCATGGGATTTGGTTCGTGACCATAGACTACCACATGGCATGCCGTCCTGTTTAGCCCTGCAGTGCACTTATATATCAGTGTCTGTTAACCTTATTTCTGAAACTGTGACCATCAACTTTGCTGCCACAAATGTGATGACAATGAAGCAAAAATCCCAGTACTCAATTCATGCTTGCAAATAAAGTAGCCCTGGCCTTGCTATTTCATTTCTGAAATTGTACAAAAAAAAATATGATGCGTGACGGAGACATCTTGAGGGCTGATTAACTTTTTCCCATATAGGCTGGTGGTATTGCCAATGGAGATTTTATCTTAACCACTTTAGCTGATGCTCCAAACAATGGATCAGCAGAGTGCTTGAATTGCCTACTGGGGTTTGGTGCTGAATGGCATGCTCGTAATGATGTAAGTAAGATTATCTCTTTGCTAGTGTACTCTTGCACTTTGAACCTTGTAGTTTTTTTAACGAGGCAGCAAGTTCGATTCAACTTACAACGGTGATGTTTTGTTTCCTCCATATCTCTTTCCACCAGTGTTTTGGAATGAGTTTTATAATGAGGCATATGCACGTATAGTGTACGTACACCAAGGCGTCTTAGTGTAACCTTGTATGCAAGTGTTGTTCTTCAGTTCATTCAGTTAGAGTCTGTCAGCTCATTCAGTTAGAGTCTGTCAGCTCATTCAGTTAGAGTCTGTTAGCCGAGTCCTAGTCTCTAGCCTAGTTTCCTTCAGAATCAAGTTAACTGAGCCAGTCAAGGCTATTAGTCATGCGCCTGGTCATTAGGACGTGCGCTAGTCTATAGGGCCACTACGTTCATTAGCTTGTAATCCTCTATAAATAAGGAAGAAGAGAACATGTAATTGTTCTTTACCATGAAGCCGAATCCACTCATGTATATTTCCCTTTGTTTTGCTTCAAGGAAATCTTGTATATTCTAGAGGAAATTGCCAAACCAGAAGTATGATATTACTACTTTGTTGCAAAATTTACTTATTTCATTATCATGTACTCCCTCTGTTCCAACATAAGTGACTCAACTTTAGTATGGAGGGAGTATATTCTAGATAAAATTGTCAAAAAGTTGGTGCTTTCTTGACTAAATGCATCCTGCAGTGATAGTTTTTCCTGACTGGAATGATACTGGTAGAAATTATTTCCTGTAACTGACCTGGATCCGCTGTGTGATTGGAGCATCAGCAGAATAACTAGCTCTGCATAAATCAATGTTAAATCTGCTGATTATGTCAGCAGCATGGCTCCTCAAGTTGGCTAATGACTTGGCTCAAAATAATTTCCTATTCGTACCTTTTATTTCATTCATGCTACCAAAGAAAATATCAAGTTGTTGAAATGGCACCATTGCATATCCTGTCTGAAAGCTGCTCTGAAATGTTTCAAAGAAATTGGTATCTCTTGTGTCTTACTTAGACATGGAGTACTTGCGTGCGGTAAAGGTAGGTCATGTAAATGTAGTAAAGGTAGGTCCAGTTCTAATGCACTGCTGCTTGAGCAGTGTATGATTATTTGACATTTATTTACATTGTTGGCCTTGTAAATATTTTGGGAACAAAACAAAGGCGTGAATCAGGAGAAAATATGGCATTAGCCGAGTTACAAATTTCTCAGCAAATCCTTTTTTACCGACTGCACGAGAGGTGATTACCTGTAGTTATGTGGAAATTGCCTAAAGAGTATTTACAAGATATAAGATGGGGTGGACTGACATGGCAAGCGAGGTTGCGTAGATGTAGGATGTGCAATGCTGATATTAGTAGTTACTGAAAGGAAGTACTGCCAATTCGAGATAATGTGGGCAGCAAGTAATCTTAAGTACAATACTGAGCATGGTTGCTAGTCGATTGGCATGAGGAGTTGAAAGTGGAAACACTATGTCTGTGCTATCATAGGAATGATGAGCAGAAGATTTCTATGTAAATCAACAATCTTTTTTTTTTGAAATCTTTACATCACAGTTTTAGATAGTTGCTTTAGAATTATTATGTGTTCCAATGCATCAAATCAACTTTCGATTAAATCTTGATGATTCAGGAGGAGCCTGTGGATAGAAAGAAAGTAGCAGAATTGAAGTCACAAGGGAGCAAGGCAGTTGCAAGAAAGGATTTTCTTTCTGCAGCAGAAGCCTACAGTATGGTAATATTATGGCATCATATGGCATCATATTTCTCAGCATCTATCCTTTTCCAGCCTCCAATTTTTTACTGCCCAAATCATAACGACTTACACAGATACGCCTTTCCGCTCTCATGTCATAATGGTCAGTATGACACTATTTAGAAGTTTATGGAATTGGCTCAAACTTAGTAAACTGGATTGAATTGGTATGAAATGCAACTTAAACTATATGTTTTTAAATGCAGACTAGAAATTTCCTTGCAAAGCATTTGAACTCTTCGCTTAAGTGTTACAGAAGAAGTATATTTTTTATGGTGTTGGTTTCCCAACTTGTTATTTCTGGGTTTTTTCACATGATCCGTGCATTATTGTCCTGCACAACCATTTAGAACCGAAGTTAGGTAAACTAAACTTTGTATATGTACATATATGTGCAGCAATGTGCATATTTCTTCTTTGAGTATTTTCAGTTCCCATTTCAGTGTTCACAAAGTTGTAATTTGCAAACATAATCTGCTAGTAACTGTTGTTTTAACATGTTTGATGTAGGCACTGGAGCTTGATCCTGATGACGCGACGTTGTTCTCAAACAGGAGCCTTTGCTGGCTTCACATAGGCAAAGGAGGCAAGCCTTTGCTCAGTTTACTGGATGCTTATGAATGCAAAAAGAGGCGGCCTGATTGGTCGAAGGCCTTCTACAGGGAGAGCAAAGCTCTAGCGTTACTGAAGGTTGGATAGAAAATACAGCAGCTTGACTTTTTCTTTCGGCTTTGCAAATCTTTCATAATCATTGAACTGGTCCTGCATCATCAGGACTACAAGGGTGCATGCGATGCGCTTCTCAACGTATTGAAGATGGACCCAGGGAATGCTGAAATCGAGGACGGATTGCGGTATTACCCTATCTTTCCTTCAGTTACAGCATATCTATCTTATGGTTTCGTGATAACTCTTGCACTGGAGGCTAATTGTCTGTGAAGCGCTTGTCTCATGACATCACATGGTTACCTTGAAAGTTTAACTTTGTGTAACGTAGGATTAGACTTGTATCCCGTTTTAAGTTTGTTTGGGGATTTCAGGAAGCGTCGACGTTTACTTAAAAAAAAAACCTTCAATGCCTCTGACTTGTCAGACATGTAGTGTTGTCTTTTTTGCATTCCCTTTCACTGCCAGTGTCCTCTTTTATGATTTTATCCTCCAATGAGAATTTTAGAGATTTTGAGAAGTACTACTTCTGCGTTAATTGCATTTGCAACAAGCATAGCTCTAACAGTTCATGAAATGTGCAGGAAAGCTATGGAATCCTTGAAGGTGTCTCAAAGCACCAAGGCCAAGTGACCTATACACCCAGCTCAAAAAGTGAGCTATACACAGCTGTTCATGACAATACAGTAGCTCCAAACACATGCACACATTTTGTAGTCTTGTGGGGAAGATACATGGACTTCTTGGATCTTTACCCTGTTTGTGTAAGTTAAGTGACGAGTGTTAAAGCATTTCGGAGGCCTCTGTCTGGTGGTGTGATGCATTTGCTTTTGCCATGTATTTGAGGGTGGAGCGCTCCATGGATCTCCTCTAGTTAAACTTAAGAGAAAGGTGTGGTCTACACCCTCATGAGCAGGTAAAAAATAACTGAAATTTTGTGACATCAAATATGCTTAAACGTTTTAGGTGCTTGCAAATTACCGTGCACACACTCAGCAAAGCCATAGGCTTTTACCATTGCTACCTTTGCTATTATAATTATTTTGCTCGTCTGCATGGTAATAACAGCTTTGATGCTATCCTAGAGTTTGGCCATTATTGTTGCTAGCTCTGCTATTATAATTATTTGATTGCTTGTTATGGTGGGTTTAGATGATTACTATAGTTTTGATTCTCACATCCAGTATTATAACCATTGGAAACAATAAAGTTGACATCATCAATCTCAATATCAGTTAAAGCATTTGTAGGATTTTTTTTTCTTTCTTTAATCATACCTATAGGCTCATTCTTTTTTTGTGTAAGCTCTTCATTCTTTTCTTCGGTGATTGAATTTACCTTTCTAAAAGGTAATCACTTAATCACTCAACATGCCACATCTAGAAGTTTCTTTGCATCAGCGTCACCGGCTAGTATCAAGCATGTTTTAGGATAAAGGATTTAAAGTATTATAGTGTCAAAAACGTTCTTATATTATGGGACGGAGGGAGTAGAACACAGGGGGAATTAACCATTCTTCCATGTCATGGTTACGATAATAGACAAGTACAGTTGGAGCTTGGAGCCTTGGGCGAGAGTTTGCTGAAGGAGAAGAGTTGTCAGCTTTGATAGGCTTCAGGTTGTTTTTCAGGCAAGGCCGAGGCTTGAGAAAAGCAAAATTCCTACCTGACACATATTGCGTGAGATTGTCGATCTTTCACACAGGAAGCTGCGAGTGAGCTACGGTCATGGGCCGGACCACCTCGAATGCAAGCTAACCGTTTTGGGAAGGTTTTACAACCTTCCTTGAACAAGATATTTTTGGGTTTTTTTGTTTCTTTTTTGGGTTTTTTCTTGCTTTTTTCCTTTCATATTTTTGTTTCTTTTTTCTTTCCTTTTTCCTTTTTTCGTTTTGTCATCTCTTCCTTTATTTCAGAAATTTGATTTTTCACAAAATTTTGAAATCTTCAAAATATTGTTTGCTTTTTCTTAAAAAATGTTCAGAATTTCAGTTTTTTGCGTTTTATTTTGTTTCAAAATTTAATTGTTCAAATTTTCCAAAACAAATTCCAAATCTTCAAAATATGTTTGTATTTTTTATAAAAGTTTTTCTAAAATTTCAAAAAAGTGCAAAAGTTTAAAAAAATGTTCTCAAATTTGAAATAATATTCGGGTTTTCAAATTGTGTTTGGAATTTCAAAAATTGTTCCTGTTTTCAAAATTTGCTCATGGATCCAATTTTATTGTGTTTTTCAATTTTGTTTTTAATGTTTCAGAAGTTGATTCCATTTTCCAAAAATGTTCATGTTATCACAGAAAGTTATATGTTTACAGAAAAGTTTGCATTTTCAAAAAAAAATCAAAGTTCAAAAAATGTCCCTGCTTTTCAAAAAGTGTTCAGAGACTAAAAAAATTCAAAACTATTTGATAGTTTTGAAATAAATGTTTAGGTTCTCAAAAAGCATTGAGTTTTAAAAAAAGTTCAAAATTTTGAAAAAGCTTCGCGCTTTAGAAAATATTCGCTTTTTTGAAAATTGAGTTTTGAAATTTCAAAAAATGTCTCAGATCTATAGTTTTTTAATGGTCCCCGCTGGTTTTTTTGCACTAAAACTCGTCAGCTCAACTTGTTTGCAATGAGTGCTCCCAAGCAGGAGTTCCTGTGTTCAATAGCTCTCGCGGCACGTAGTTTTTTTGGGTGGGATTTTTCTGTGTCAGACTAAAAATGGGCCGGCGCAGTCGGCAAGTGCCATGTGCGAAGGAGCCACTAGCTGCCACAGTGAGCGGCATACAGGAGCTCCCTGAGAAAAGAGCTATTTTCGGGTTTCAGGCCAGGCTCAAACTTGTAGTTTTAGGATCGGGCTCTGCAAGCCCGGCTTGAAACTTGGAGTGGCCCAACATATGAACAGGTTTAGGCACTGTTCGGCAACCCTCCACTGCGGAGCGGAACGCGTGGAGCGTCGTTCTAGCGACTCCTCAGATTATGGCTGCATGCCACTCCGTTCCGGAGCGGAGTTGGGGAGTGGGAGGGAATCCGAACGGGGCCTTAGTATGTGGCACGTGGTACACGAAGAAGGTGATTCCCCTAAAGAACACGTGGAAGGTGATCGATGGAGCGTGAGATCGGTCAAACAATTGTAAACATTTTCCTTCTAGTTACAGGAAAAGCAGCAAACTGCAAACAATTCTGTTCTGTAGCATAAAACTGGCAACACTTGAACAGATTATAAAATGTGAAAGATGAACCAATTGCACAAGGAAATTTTCAACACTTCTGACATAGTTTCTTTCAGCACTCTAGTTACAACAAAAGCAAACTGCAAGCACTTGTACGCACACTCGTGCGTATTCGAAAAAACTGCAAGCACTTCTATTATGTAGCATAAAACTGTAACAATTGAACAGATTACATAATACAAAAGCTCAACCAATTACACAAGGAAACTTTGAACAATTGTGTAGCATAACACGCAAGCATTAAATGGCAAGTGCTAGAAATTCTGCAGCACAAAAAGGCAAAGAACTTGCAATGATTGCACAAAGAAAAACTGAACTAATTGCACAAGGCACACAGGCATAAATAGAATTGGTTAGGCCATTTGTCATTCAAATTCTTTAGCACTGTAACGATAACAAACAACAACCCTGCAAAAAAAAACGATAACAAACAACAACCATGATTAACTCACAGTGATGATACCAAAAGAAAAAGAGTAGCGGAGCCGTGATGGAGGCTTGGAGGCATTTCACCAGAAGTAAGAACAACTACACCCTCACTCACCAAAACTAAAGCTAACCATACATGCAGCAAGTCGCCAGAAAACAAGAACAATGCCACAAGAACATCAGATTCTATGACAAGAAGTACGGCAATCACCTTAGCTTCCTGTTGCCGCTTCTATCCCTCCAAGAAACCTGGGCATGGCGACTGACCTGGCGGGAACGCTGGGAAGTCCAGGGCCGAATGCCGAGGCCGACAAGGGTGCTAGCCGCGGCTCGAGCACCGGTCGCTGGCAGGGCCCTCACGCTCTCCCTGCACCAGCGAAGGAGTTGGCGATGAATAGGCCGGGTGGCGGCGTAGCACCGGTATCAGTGGTGGACAAGTAGACGACCATTCTCCTGTAGAGTCCCCCTTTAATCTATTTTACCTGGTGTTCTAGCTCTTCGGTTCATAGCAAAATAAAGGTTTGTAGATGTACTCCATCCATTCCTAAATATAAGTTTTTGTAGAGATTTCACTATGGATCACATACAGATGTATATAGATGCATTTTAGAGTGTAGATTCACTCATTTTGCTCTGTATGTGGTCCATAGTAAAATCTCTCCAAAGACTTATATTTAGGAACGGAGGAAGTACAATACATGAGCAAGTTACTACGAGATTTAATCCGCATAAGCACAAAATAAATCATGACGGCATGACAAAGATTAAACTAATCATGTGGACTAGCATGATAGATGAACAGATCAAATCTAGGGCACAGACTAGAACTAAGAATTTTATCACGATCTCGAACAAGGAGGACAAGATCACATACGGTGCAGTGGGAGCAGGACCGCCAGCGTTGATGTTGTCGAGGTTTCCGAGGTCGGGGAAGAAGTCGTCGCTGCCAGCAGTCGCGCGAGTGCGCTCCCCAAAAACCCGATCACCCCTCTCACGTATAGGATCACGAGAGGCGGGGTTCTGGAGGCCTGCTGTCCCTTCTTGCGGTGCACGCCGAAAGGCGGGATGGAGAAAACTTGTGTGATGGCGCAATGATTTGGAACGGTGATGCGAAACCATGCGATGCAACAGCGGCTAGGGTAGGCGTCTGCCTGACTATATAGTGCGGGTTGGGTAGGTCGTGGGAGTAAGCCCCGCGTCTGAGTCATCGTGATCCAAAAGAATCGGAAACGGTTCAGTAATTAACGTGTCCGTTAATTATTAATTAATGACTCATTATTTTTTCCGATCAGCAAAAATATAAAAGACAACGTGAATAGCTCTGTCCTCGGCTTGGCTCATTCCCGGAACCCGCGTCGCGTCGCGCGGAGGCGTGGCGAGCTAGGAGGAGGAGCGCGTGTGTAGGTCTCCTCTTCTCATGGTCATACAAGTGGTAGAAGAGCTCACCTTATAAAGAGGTGTAAGTCTCACTCAGTTTCCAGGGTGAGACTAAATTTTAGTCTCACTCACACCACTTACATATGTACATAAATGGGCCAAAAGAATTTCAGAATTTTAGTTGGGCTTTGGGCCCAACTAGCAAATTCCAACAGTAGACACCAAACTGTAAGAAGTTGAGTTCAGCATGAAACGGTTTTCATGGAAATTTCATTCCACGTGTATATATGCATGACACGTTAACCTTTAGCTTTGACGGGTTTTTTTTCATTCCACAAAAGGAGCTACCACTCCGCAAGAAAACCAGGTTTGGGATCCGATGACATGGTATGCGCACAATATTTTACAACAAGGATATATGGCTTTTTTTGTGTAATAGTCTGACAGGGATAAAAGAAGTATCACGGTAGGAGAAGAACAGTGCTATTTAGGATATATAGGTTTGGAAGTACTTTGCAGTATGTACTTACAAGATCTATAGTTTCTCTGTACAGGGAAAACGAAATAGGTACAAAGCCGTGTCCATGGACCAGGTTGCGTACCTTCAATCTTAATAGTGACATGAACAGAAGTTCTTAAGCTCTAACTTACATGACTGGAGTACACCAAAGCCCACACATTTGCATTGCTAAGCTTGATATTTGTCAACCAATTTGGGAACAAGTACATGCAAAGAGCAAAAATAGCAGATAGAATTACACATACTTTTTGGATATTGACAGATACTCGGCATGCTAACTGGGTTCAAATTAATCAGATGAACTAATAAAATCAGTAAAATAGCATACGTTAGTTAGTCAGAGGAGACGCCTTTTTAAACAGAACACTTCCAAATAATTTTGATTTATCATCCATTTCGATCACCTCCTCAAAGAAACATAGCTTCTGCTACAATAAGTTATATCCCGTGAAGATATTATATACTAGATCAAACAAAGTGGGATCATTCCCCTCTTGATCATGTCCCTCCATTCAGAGTCGGGAAGACAAGTGGCCAGATCATCATTAAGGGAGAGATAAGTATGTGGCCAAACATCAAATGACGAAAACTATATTCATCGAGATCCTGCTCATACACCTTCTCGGCCATCCTGCTCCTCAGTTGAACATAAAGGAGAACACCACTTGGTGCAGGATGCCAGAATACAAACTCGGCAGTGTCCCAAACTCCAACAACATCTTGTACAACTCAGTCCAGGTCGGTGAAAAGCGTCTTCACAATGTGGCACCTGCAGCAGTTCTGTGCCCTGAAGATCACGACCGTGCACTGGGGCGCCAGCTTTGTCACCCTGTCCGCCATTTTCAAAACGCTTCACTATCTTTTTAGACCTCGCTCGGATCGATCTTATCTCACTGAAATATAGCTAGGTTTTTGTTTCTTGGAGCTTTCTGATGGTGATAACCCAACAATGCTTATTAATAGATGACTGGGGTAAGTGCAGGCTTGATTGAGGTGTATGTGAATCGCTCTGAGCTGTGGCAAACCGGGAGAATAATATGCTCTGTTAAAATGCTCTTTTCTAGTACCTTCCGAAATCTTTGCTTTTGGTAGGGCCAATCATACAGTTAGCTTCGGCAAGGATTGTTTTAGGTACTAGAATCATATATACAGGCTTCAGTCGATGAATCATCAGGTTCCTGATAAGCTAGGTTTGGATCCACTATTATTGCAAGCTTTGGTCGTTTGCATGTGACAAGGAATACCAATGGTTTACAGTTGTGGACATCATGCATCACAATTTTACTTGGATGCTGTTGGGCTAATGCCCCATTATCTAATGGCATCTATAAACAATTTCCTTAGAACTAGTAGTAGTGAGCTAGTAATCTATGTGAACATAAAAATTGAAGATAACGAATTAAATTTTAATCTGAAAAAGTTGATATCACGACTAACATTCAACATGTGTACCTTGTCTTATCATATGAGGTATCCATGTCCAGGAAACAAATGAAGCTTCCCTGCAACAAATTGTACTTCCAAAATTTTCTCTTCCAGTCATCTCCCAGGATTTTTCTGCACTACTAGAAAGTCTTCTTGTAGCCAATATCTTATACACAAAACGATATAGCTTAGAAGATTCAGTGCTAGATATCTTGCAATACACTTTCACAAACATGAGAATTTTACCCTTATTAACATGGACAGAGATTCATAGTATACATAAAACATGACTGCAACATCTAGTGTTCTGGGAAAAGAAATAACTAAGAGTAGACACCTTCCTATATTACACAAGTCGTCATAGTCGTGCAGATAATACAGAGAACAAACACATGGGCCGGGATCATTCCATCAGTCATGTCCAAATACTCGTGAAGATAATACAGAGACCAAATAGGTGCTAAAAAACACTCTTTATGGATATGCTTTTGTTTTATATATGACTTTATTTGCAGGTACTTCATTGTAATTGATGATATATATATGGGATTCCTCGGCATGGGATGTTATTCAATGTGCTTTTATAGATGACAATTGTGGCAGTAGTGTGGTGACAACTACCAGGATTCACACTGTTGCATTCATAGCAGAGGAACGTTTGTGAGAACGGACCACTAAATGAGGAAGACTTGCGAAAACTATTTGCTATTCCCAAGAAGCAAGGTTGGCGGCAGCCTAGGGCCCATCTTAAAAAAGGGCCCAATATATCTACATACTTAAATAAATTTTAAAAAAGGATTTACAGAACATAAAATCAATATGGACAGGGACAGGGGGGGCATATCCGTATTGCGAGTCAGATGGACATACACATATTTCATGCTTCCATCAAATATTGTGACTTTGCGTCGGTTCCAGTATCTCAGTTGTTCATATGGTGCTAAAGTAGTGTTGCCTGGAGGGATTGGAAGGTTGACATCTCTGCGCACCACGTTGAGGGAAGAAAAATTTCATGGACATAGGCTGCAAAGTCCATCCTGTGCATACCCTTGCCCAGATTCGTCCACACCGTGCCCTCCATCATGGCGGACTGGGGGAGGGGGAAGCGATTCGTCCACACCGTCACCCTTTCGTTCCGGTTCATGCCACGAACCGGGTCCAATGGTGGTGGGCCAGGAGCGAGGCCCATTGGTCCCGGTTCGTCCCACCAACCGGGACCAAAGGGGCCAGACGAACCAGGACCAATGCCCCCACGAGGACCGGCAAGCCCTTGGCCTCACGAACCGGGACCAATGGGCCCATGGTTCCCGGTTCGTGACTGAACCGGGACTAATGGGCTCATCTGGCCCGAACATATGCGTTGTTTTCTACTAGTGTTTGGCCAAGGAAGCGATTGCGGAAGTAGACGAGGGGACCAGTGACGTATGACAGAGGATTCGGTGGCGGCGGCCGACGAAAGATGTGGAGGCTTGGAACGGGGGCGACTGCGAGATGGAAGGACCGATTATGTGGGCCTCCGTCTCAGCCGACCTTGCCTCGCGAGGGAGCCGTGATCGCACATGTGACACGTTTGGAGCCGAGCGAGCGCTCCCGAGCCAAGGGAAAGCACCGAACGGATCGGGACAAGCAGCGGCGGTCAGATGCAAGGAGGGGACACGTGGACAAATCTAGGCAAGGGTAGGCACACTTTGCAGCTGGTGTCCACCAAAATTTCTTCCCCCTGTGAGGTGTTGATTTTTTGGAAAGTTCAGTAGACAATATCAAGGGCGGGCCTTGGCGAGCTAACCAACTTGACGAAACTTCAGATATTATCCAGGAGTCAAATATTAAGTGATGTGTATAACATGCGTGTTGATGCCTTGTGTTCTTCCATTGGAAAGCTTTTCGGCAGCCTCAGGAGCCTTAAAATCAATGCACATAGGCCCCTACAGGAGCTTCATAGTAACCCCACCTCTCCGTCTTCGGAAGCTCGATCGATCTGTCTTTCTGTGAATACCAAAGAATCCCTCAGTGGATTGCTTGCCTCCGCGAGCTTGGGAGTTTATATATTAGCGCGAGGGGGGTGGCTGATGATTTCAGTATTATTGAGGCTTCTTATTCCTCAAGAAGCACACTTTTTTTCTTTCAAGAAGCACAGTTAGAATAGGGTGTTGTTCTATCTGGAGGCTTCTTATTCCTTCATACTACTTGTTTCTGTATTGTTCACAATCTTCTGCAAGCTAGAATAGTGCATCCTAGTACAGATTATATGCTATGCAAGCCGATCGTCAGCTTGGTACTTTCTAATCCCTAGTCAATAACCCAGTAACTACATGCGTGTATCTTACAAATTACTCCCTCCGTTCCAAATTACTTGTCTTAGATTTGTCTAGATACGGAGGTATCTAGCATTAAAATGAGTCTAGATACATCCGTATCTAAACAAATTCAAGACAAGTAATTCGGAACGGAGGGAGTATTTCCTCAGAAATCTCCGGGAACTTTGTTTAAATAAAGTCTTACATTCCCTCAACAACAAAAAAACATGTGTGTAGCCTGAGTGGTAATGGCAGCTACATTTGTAAATAATCACTCCATCACCGAGAATGTCTTGGCCACTGGGGCTTCTTTGAGGAAGTTGCATCACTTCCGGCCTTCTGCACCAAGGATATGACAAATATGACATGGAAGACATGGGGGCAAAAGCAACACAATTTTCTTGATCACTGAGAGAGTAAGCAATGATAAAAATGACTGGACAAGGTCGACGATTGATAAATCACGATTTTACACAATATCCCTAAAATCTCTAAAAGCTCCCGGGAAAAGGAGTTTCGTGGTGCCTCGTTTGTTTGTTTTTTCGTGCTGCCTACCTGCCTCGTATGTTTATGGCGCGAATGGGATCGTGCTGTCATTGGGTGACCGAAGTGGGCTACCACTCTGGCAAACATGCTGCCTCGTATGTTTATGGCGCGAATGGGAGCTAGACATGCAAAGGAGTGCTCCTATTCTCCGCGTAGGATACCTCCTCCCAGTGCTTATACCGACACTTATGCTCCCTGGCGCTCACGTGCCCGGCTATGTTGGCCGGCCCAATAAGGTGGCGGCTCCAGGAATTTGCAACTGGGTATTCATGTGTATTCATTTTATCAAAATTATTGCTGTTTTTCAAAAATTGTCACTCTTTTGTCAAAATCAACACTGTTTTGTAAAAAATATGGGTATTCACATGAAGACCCAAGAATCCCCCTAGCGCCGCCCCTGGTAACAACATAGGTTTGTTTTCAGGTTGCTCGGTTCACTGTTGGCCAGACCACCGTTGACCCGGCAATCATTGACCAATGACTTTAAAAAATGAAAATTTTAGAAAAACATGAATTCAAAAACAAATGCACACAGACATAAAAATGTCATGAACTCAAAAAAGTTCATGGGGTTTGAAAAAAAGGTCCATGCGTTAAAACAAAGTTCACGGGGTTTGAAAAAAAGTTTACGAGTTCAAAAAAAGTTTGTGGGGTTTCAAAATAAAGTTCATAAATTTGAAAAAAGTTCAAAATTTTGAAAATTTCATGCATTAAAAAAACTTGGATTTGAAAAAACGTCTGTCCATTCAAAAAAAATCAGGGATTTGAAAAAAGTTCATGCATCTGAAAAACTTCATGGATTTAAAAAATGTTTGTGCGTTTGAAAAAGTTGATGGAATTGAAAAATATAGTTCGCGGATACGAAAAAACTTCATGAATTTTAAAAAACTTCATGAATTTATAAAAAGCTCACGAATTTGGAAATAGTTACTGAATTTGAAAAAAAAAGGAAACAATACTTGATAAATAACCAAAAAAAGAAAAGGAAACAAAAACAAGATACAACAAACATGAAAAAATAGACAAGAAGCTTCAAAGCTTCGCAAACCGGAACGAAGCTGTCGATCGAAAAACACTTAACTAGTCGGGCCAAGTGATAATAACACGAAGGAGAGGGTCTGCGCCAGTTGGCGAAAATGCTTGTAACTGGCGCTACAGGCGCCAAATAGGGTTAGGCTCGCGTGGTGCGGAGCAAAGCCAGTAATCGCGTAGCATTTCCTATTCGGCACCTTAAGCACCTATTGCAGGGCATTTCGCAACTTGGCGCACAACCACACCCCCTCCGCTCTGGGCAAGCCCATTTACTCTTCTTTTATTTGTTTTAACGCAGAAAAAAAGGAAAAAGGAAAATGAAAATGCAGGAAACAAGAAAAAACCCAGAAGAGGATCCTTGCTAATTGGGCCAATCGTAACTAGCGTGGCAGGAAGGGTGTGCGGTTGATCACTAATTAACAAAGTCTCATCTAACTATTATACTATTTGATTATTGAAAAAAAAAAGAAGAATCCCCACAAATCTCCGCATCAAATCTAATATTGTAGGAGTTAGATGAGACATAGTAATTTCTCATCTCAATGAGAATGAGACACGAATGTGCATGTGTCGACCTAGAGAGGGGAGGATACCCTATAGGGCAGATGTGATATGGGTCTGGCCTATACAAGTTTGTCTCCTGATAACCCGCAAGTATACGGGATAGTTGTAGCCTCTCTCGATAAGTAAGGGTGTCGAACCCAAAGAGGAGCTAAAGGTAGAACAAATACTCTCTCAAGTCCTATCGGCCACTGATACGACTCTACGCACGCTTGACGTTCGCTTTACCTAGAACAAGTATGAAACTAGAAGTACTTTGTAGGTGTGATAGGATTGGTTTGCAAGATAATAAAGAACACGTAAATAAAAAGTAGGGGCTGTTTAGATAAATAAACAATAAAGTAAATATAGCGAGTATGGAAAAGTGGTGGTAGGAGTTGTGAAATTGTCCCTAAGCAATTGACTACTTTACTAGACCGGTAATCACTATTGCAATTCTATTTGAGGGAGAGGCATAAGCTAACATACTTTCTCTTCTTGGATCATATGCACTTATGATTGGAACTCTAGCAAGCATCCGCAACTACTAAAGATCATTAAGGTAAAACCCAACCATAGCATTAAAGTATCAAGTCCCCTTTATCCCATACGCAAACAACCTACTTACTCGGGTCTGTGCTTCTGTCACTCACGCCACCCACCATAAGCAAATCATAAACATATTGCAAACCCTACAACGGGAATCCCTCACGCTTGCGCGACACGGAGAGCACCATAGGACAGCACCAATAATGAAACATGCAACTCAAACCAATCATAGCAATTCATCAATCACCGATGGGACAACGAAAATCTACTCAGACATCATAGGATGGCAACACATCATTGGATAATAATATGAAGCATAAAGCACCATGTTCAAGTAGAGGATATATCGGGTTGCGGGAGAATGGACCGCTGAATATAGATAGGGGAAGGTGATGGAGATGTTGGTGAAGATGGCGGAGGTGTTGGTGAAGATCGCGGTGATGATGATGGCCCCCGGCGGCGTTCCGGCGCCACCGGAAGCAAGGGGGAGAGAGCCCCCCCCCCCTTCTTCTTATTCTTCCTTGACCTTCTCCCTAGATGGGAGAAGGGTTTCCCCTCTGGTCCTTGGCTCCCATGGCTTGGGAGGGGCGAGAGCCCCTCCGAGATTGGATCTATCTCTCTGTTTCTCTCTGTTTCTGTGTTCTGGGATTCTGCCCTGGCACCGTTTCTTTTATATCCGGAGATCTGTAACTCCGATTGGATTGAAACCTCCGCCCAGATCTTTTTCCAAAAATTAGCTTTCTTGCGGCCAAAGAAGGGCATCAACCGCCTTACAAGTGGCCCAGGAAGGTGGGGGACGCGCCCACCTGGAGTGGGCGTGGGCCCCTATCTCGTGGCCACCTCGGGCACCGTCTCGTGTTGATTTTACTTCCCAAAAATCACAAAAATTCAAAAATAGTTCTCCGTCCGTTTTTATCCTGTTTGGACCCCGTTTGATATGGGGTTTCTGCGAAACATAAAACATGCAATAGACAGGAACTGGCACTGGGCACTGGATCAATATGTTAGTCCCAAAAAATAGTATAAAAAGTTGCCAAAAGTATATAAAAGTTGAATATATTGGCATGGAACAATCAAAAATTATAGATACGACGGAGACGTATCATCTCCCCATGCAGCTAATGAGAAATATTGGGACTTGCATGTGTATTTTAGTCACTCCAAGATTAAGGTGTTTCACTACCTAAAGGATCTTATTTGGAAACATATCCACGGCTACGGGTGGCGTGAAAAATTGTTGTCCAAGGCAAGGTTCGCAAGGCAAATGCCCAGGCAATTCGAACACACACGATGTCATGCTTACCCTCACAAAAACTTTTTGACAAATGAGCTCAATGATATGTTGCTATTGATGGAGTCAACAAGAGAAGGATAAATTACACTAGCTTTCTTGGGATACATTGAAACCGCCTAAGTGTGAAGGTGGACTAAGCTTCCGGGACTTATATGCCTTTTAATTTGGCTATGCTGGCCAAATAGAGAGGCGGTTGATCAAATCCCCAAATTCTTACAAGTTTTAAAGCCAAATACTTTCCTCATGGCTCTGTCCTAACAGCTCAAGGTGTTGATGACATGCTGGCTTATTGATGGAACGATGGCCAATATCTGGACCGATCCATGGACTCATAAGGGGATTGCACAATGACCACGTACAATGAGTGGACAAAATGGACGCGGAGTTTTGGCTCCCGGGCTCATCTGCACCCATGCTTAGAAAAAAATTCAAAAAAATACTAGAAAAATTCAAAAAATTCCAATTTTTTTTGTGGTAGTAGATAATTTGACGCGTGAGGTGCGCCCCAAAAATCAACTCATTTGAGCATATTAGCAGCTCTCGGCAAAAAAGACAAAATCAGGGTCTGTAAAAATGTATACTGTTCACGCACTATTTTGACCCGATTTGTCTTTTTTGCCGAGAGCTGCTCAGATGTCCAAATAAGTTGAATTTTGAGGCGCACCTCACGCGTCAAATTATCTACCACCACAAAAAAATGGAATTTTTTGAATTTTTCTAATATTGTTTTTGAATTTTTTACTGAGCGGGAGCAGATGAGCCCGGGCTCCAGGATGAATTATTGGGACAAAATATGCTACATAGAGTAAGTAAGTTGATGGACCCGACCGCAGAGGGATAGGGATATTGAATCTTTTTTGATTGCTTTGGGTTGTCTGGACCAAGCGTAAGTGAGTTAAGGTGGGAGAAGCTCTAAAATCTTGAGGATAGGTTGCAACTCAAATCCAACGATATATCTCGAAGTTTATTGAATTTTGTTTGGTAACGCAAATTTGCCTCCGATCTAAGCTACAACAAATTAGAAATGGCCACAACAAGATTTCTAAAGATTAACTTTGATTCTTTGATGGAGCCTTTTCGCAATTGTAGTGGAGAGGATGGGGTTTTGTGATCAGGGACTTTCATGATGTGCCTGCTGCATCGATCTGGTGCATGGAAGCTAACATGAGTTTCTGATGCCCTGCAAGCTGAAACTTAAGCCCCCCTAATAAAAGTTGAAGCTTAAGCCTATCTACAATCTCTCACATATGCCACACAAGCTGGTTAGACTAAAGTTGAACTTGAAACAGACGCAACAAACTTGAAGAATGCACTGCTATCAAATGTGCGAGGGGTTAAATTTTGGTTATGTCAAGGTGCTTTATGTATAGCTAGCCCCTTCCTATAATTCAGTAGCTAGCACAAATGTTGGCTAGTTTAGGAGCTTCCTTATTTTAGATCCAGGAGTCCTAATTTGGTCGGAGTCTGTTCCAAATAATGTCACGCTACGTGTCGGCCGACTGATATTTGACAAAGATTTGTTGGGTCACAAGTTGTTGGATCTATTCCATGTAGTTGTCGGATCATCACAACACGAATCATGTTGCGATCATCCATTGTAACATGGACCATGTTTGCGGTCATCTCCAGCTTGCCTGCTTGCTTGACGTTGTAGATGTGTAGGCCTTTGGTCATCCATTGCAACATGCACAGAGCATGTTGCGGTCACCTCCAGCTTGCATGATGTTGTAAAGCACGTTGGCCTTTGGTCGAAGCCCCTGCACGGGACGGTCTGCCCTCGACGTCGTTGGCGGAGGTGGCCAGGATGGTGCATGCAGTGTGCACAAATGTGTACATGGGTGAGTTGACGTTGACGATCACCGGGTTCGCCTTCACCATTTTCGTGACGACAACTTTGGGCACACACTTCGCCTAAAGCTGGTCCTCCACCTATAGGTCCTCTTTTGGGAGCTGAAGGTTGTTGTGCTGCTCCGCCAATAGTTGCCTAATGGCAAACACTGGCGAATCCTCCACCGTTGCAGGAGCCTCTCCATGTCATCCGCCTCAGCAAGCACCCGATCACAGTACTGCATGGCCTATAGCATTCTGAACCCGGACATTAGCAGGCCCTTCACCGGAGGCGCGAATGCATATGCTGGACCTTCATGGCGACGCCCTCATACATCTCCTCTTTCGAGCGGTCCGGAGAGCTCTAAGGTTGGCCCACATCAACGTGAGGCTGGCGCTGACCTCTACATTGTTGAACTCCATAGCGTTTTGGGGGCCACGTGGCATGAGGCTCTTGTACCACATGGCGAAGGAGCAAGCCATGGTGATAGCTGATAATGGACGAGAATGCGAAGGTGGTCTGAGGGCGATTTGAACGGTGGGTGAAGGGCTTGGAGGGGGTACTATTTTGGGGCCTTAGCCGACCGGCTTAAATAGTTGAGGCAAGTGGAGCAACAAGATGAATGCGGAGCCCCAGAGCCCGCTACTCGGGGCGGATGGCCTAAAGCAGTGTGAATGCGGACAACCTGCCAGCCACAACCGTTCTACATACGCAAAGTGTTATCAAGAGAACACACGGAAGGAGGGTTTTTGGGTGCACCCATGGTGTTGAAGCCCGACGCAGGGGACGTCCCGACCCCCTAAACCTCCCTCCCCCAATTTGGTGTCGGTTTGTGGACTTAGCCCAGTTTTCATCGATATCCATCGTTTTGGCAACCATGGTAGATATACACATATTTGTTTATATAATCGGCTTGTTTGTTGAAATATATGCAATGCCAGGTTATCAAAATGATATTTTTATTTTTTTTGTCCTACTATAAATCATTCTACATTAACTCAATGAATTTAAATCAAATTTTATCAAAGCTCAGCTAAATCAAAACTTTCTTTGTCTCCTCTACCATACCCAAATCAAATCAAATCTTACCAAAATCTCAGCTAAATCGAAACCATTTTCTTCTTCACCTTCCTCTACACATACTTAAGTCAAATCAAATCTTACCAAAATCGAGTGCAAGGTATATGTCAAAATTGGTATTGGATCGTTAGAATATGTATGAATGTGGTTTTACATCATCTATTGGAAAGATGCTCCAATGCGTGGGGCCCTGTTTCAGTCGATTGAGGCGGAAAAAAAAAACATCAGTCTTCCCCCAATTTGCGAAATTTCAAACCCAATCGAACCCTTCCAAACCCTAGGGGAGCTGCGGGCGGCGGTCGCTCGCGAGCATCCAGCCATCATCGATCGCCATGGCGCCGCCTCGCCCCCCTCCGGTCCGTGGCGGGCGCCGCCCACCCCCTAAGTCTGCGCCCCTCCGTCCGGAGGAGGAGCTGCTCCTCGAGGCGGCGTCCGACGGCGACCTCGTCCTCTTCAAACGTACGCCGCCGCGCTCTCCTCCGATTCATTTTTTTTTCTCCGGCTGGGTTGCTGGTTTGGTGCTTCTCATTGATCGGGCTCGCAGGGCTGGCGAGGATGATGGACGGCGGGCGCGGGCGCGTCACGGAGGCGGTAGAGGCCGTTGTGGAGTGCACGGCGGGGGCACTGCACCTCGCCGCCGGCCAGGGGGAGCTGGCGATGTGCAGGTACCTGGTCGAGGAGCTCCGGGTGGATATCAACGCCATCCACGACGGAGGTAAACCAAACGCCTCCATGGCGTAAAAGTCCCCACTATTTTTTCCGAATTGCGAGGGAGGATTCGTTGATATTGTGGCGCTGGTGGGTCGTTCGGGAACTCATTGAGGCCCTGTACGGTTGACAGGGATTTTGAAGGGGATTGGCAGGGATTGATGGGGATTAATTCCCCTACAAGTCAAAATCCCCTCCAATCCTATCTAATCCCCTTGGGAGGAGGTGTAACCGAACAAAGCCTGACCGATGTGCAGTTTGCTTCCAGCTAGGGATATCTGTAATTATGTACTGTTGATTTAGTAATGCCATTTCGTGTGTGAGTGCTTGGTCGCTTAATTTGTGATACAACATCTGATTTCGTGTGATTCTCCTCACGTATATATACTATTCAGTAGGAGTGCACATGCATGGCGATATGCTGATTAATTTGTTATCTTGAAACCATGTTGACCATTGTGTACTTCACAAGTTACGAAGTTACAACTGCTCTGGGGTTTCTTTTGTGCCCTGAATTGTTGGTTAGTACATCGTTACGAAATTTGGTGGCTAGTTTGGCTCCTTACTTTCTCGTTTACTGGAAATCAGGACTTGGCAAGAGCGAAATTAACTGCTTCATTGGATTGATTTTCTACGGTTACACTTATTACACGATTATGCAAAACAATACTTTTAATTGTCAGTTACCTTCTTATTCCACTGAAATGTGAAATCGCACTGGAGGTCCTTTGTGTTTGTGCTTGAGGCAGTAAGTCCAGATTAATGGACTCAGCTCATATATGAAGTTTTGATTTGTTGAATTTCGCTTCGCTGAGTATTGTTTTGATATTTCATTTTTGGTTGGTAGTTGAGTTCCTAACCGTTATCTAATTTCCGTGGCACGTTCTAAAGCAGTTGTTTCCAAAATGCTACTATTTTCCATTACATTAATTGTAAACCGTGTGCATTGTCTGATATGGTTTCTGCCTTTCTGGAAGGCTAAGAAACTCGAATCGGGCAGTGTTACAAGTTTATAATGCTCGTGCTATATTGCATCTTTAGAAATTCTGGCAATTTGTGCCATTAGTTACTCTACTTATAAGTTGCCAGCAAGAAAACTTACTAGCCAAAATGTACCATCTCCTGACGCTTGATGTGTATGTGTGTATCCTCTGATATAGCATCTGATCTTGCGATATCCGGTATGTAGTGGAAAAAAAACATGATGTTCACATGATATTCATTTTTATACAACCCATGTGAGTTTCTCTTTCTCATGTTTACAATTGAATACCCAATACTATGCCATCCTAATATTTCCTTATCTTTATTCTTAATTTTTATAGGCTGTTAATGAGTTTTAAAAGGTCTGTGCCATGAGCCCAACATTCGTATAAAGCTAAAAAGCACGGACACGGGGATGGAATAACGGGGATACACATACAGCGATATGGGGTACGGCATTTTCCATAAACAGCCATTCGGGGATACGACGAATATATATAAAATAAAATAAAAATATGCCATGTAATATACAGTTAAGACAGAAAATTAATGAGAAAGAGACCAGAATAGAGAATAGTGCCCCATTTGGTGTCTCCTTTATCAAGTGCTTGATTGATCCTCATCCCCCCATGTTATGTTGTCATTGTAAGCTGCATCCATCTTGCAAAACACATCAAACACAAACAGTAAAGAAGATTAGAAGACAAGACATAATTGGAAGACAATACAAGCATGAGCAGCAGCATAAGCATGAGCAACAGCGACAGCACAAGCAAGCAGGCAAGCAACATCCAGCAGCACAAGCAAATCTGAAGAATAAAAGAAGAAGAGGTTGAGGAAAGAGGAGAGGGGAGAGGGGAGATGCTAGTGGGTTACCTGCGAGGCTGGGGGTAGCGCCAGCGATCGCTGGTCGAATCCAGGTGTCCAGGCGGCTTTGATCCAGGAGGCTGGCGGTGCGTTCCAGTGCGACCTGGGAGACTGGGAAGGAGTACCTCGTCCTTGAGATGAGAGCGTCCGGGAGTTCCTGCAAAATAGGTTAGGTACTGGGTTGGCCCAAGGCTGTTTTGGGCCAGGCCGTGTCCCAAACGTATACCGCACGTGTCCCGGCGTATCCCTGTGTTTTTTTAAAATTGAAATTCGGGGGATATTTCAAAATTCGTGCATCCCGGCGTTTCCCCGTATCCCGCCGTATCAGAACGGCAGTTCAGCACTTCCAGGCGTGTCCGTGCTTTTTAGGTGTAAAGTACCACGGCTGTTAATGATGCACTTGTTTTTAATAATCTGAGGAAGTGAATAAAAAAAGACGCCAATTGTATCATTGTGTGGGATTCAGTGTTTTCAACGTATTGAGAGGAGTCCTTATGACATTACTACTTACGAAGTTTTTTATCCCAAACAAGTTGGGGTAGGCTAGATATGAAACCCTTTCACGAGGACTTCCCAGGAGGTCACCCATCCTAGTACTTCCCAGGAGTCCTTATGACATTGCTGTGGATAATTCCTGTGTAAATTTTAAGATCATGCTTGTGATAAATTAATACATTTGGTAGCCAAAAGCTTCCTTAATTTGATAATACTATTTGTTTGTGAATTCTTAATGATAGGTGAAACGCCTCTGGCTTATGCAATTAATGGTGCAAATATAGCTACTGTGAAGTATCTTCTGGACCATGGCGCTGATCCAGATAAAGTTGATGACAAAGGATTTACTTCTCTCCATATTGCAGCTGAAGAAGGTCTCTTTCCAGCACTTTTTACCTCTTTATTTGTGTATTGCGCTGAAATTTCTTTTCCATGCTTTGGGGAGACATGCATAATGAAAATTATAATTGACCACGGGGTGCTTTTAGTTGTTTTATGTGATTGGTAAGTAGATGACACATGTCTTTTATTTCCCTGAACTTGTGTAGTAATTGGCACGGATTTGGCAGGGTCGATTGCGAGGATTCAACTCGCTAACTCTAATCAAGAGATTAGAACTGACCTATCAGGAAGAAATCCCTAGTCAGCTTCTCAAGAACTCAGGATAGACCGACTCTCCTGTCAACACGCTCATCTGGCATAGCCTTTCTGTATTTCAGTGATGGGAAAATTCAACTCGGTGCAATGGCCATGTAGCAATGCCCTTTATGGGCAGCCCAAACTCAGCCTCAAGCCAATTGGCGTCAACACATCCCAACCAACGCAGACAGACCAAACGACAAAAGAAGTAAACCAGTCAGTTCAATAGAATAAAATCAGTTCTCCTAGGAAGACTAAGACTACTGAACCTACTAGTGCTTATTTTTCGTAGCTCTGATCGAGTTGTTGTTCAGGGTGGAACCCAAGCGTTACAGACAGTTAGCTTTAATCCTTGGAATTCATGCATGCTAGGTGCCGAGAGATCCATACATGAGGATATGAGAGGTGCTAACTAACTGCTAATTCTGACGAATTGGCCCTAATATCTGTTCATGCAGTTTGCATGGCAAGTTATGGCTGGAGCCCGGTGGAAGTGTTCTGCAATTTGATTTCGTACCTTGTAATTTGAACTCCTTGTTCGTGTTCAGAGTGAGGAAACAAATCCACATACTGTTCTGTTTTTCCTTGAGCATGTACCTCTTTCTTGGTTCAAAGAACAAACTGTAATAGAACTTCTCATGAATTAACTCTTGAGGCACACATGAACAGATTGTAGAGGCTAGTAGATGCTGATCAATAATCTTATAGAGACCCCCCACCCCCCCTAATCTGTTATGTTTCCTACATATTAGAAGTTGTACAGAACAACGTGTGATTTACCATATATCATTGGTAAAATAAATTCGTAAATAGAATTCCTATCTAACAATGACCTATTGTAATGTTTTTTTTGTTTTATCCAGGATATTGCAATATAGTGGAGCTCTTGCTTTCTAGAGGGGCTTCTGTTGATGCATTATCTAATCGTGGTACACCACTGCACCTTGCTGCTACTAATGGTCATCATCAAACAGTGAAGATTTTGTTGGACCACAACGCTGATGTATGGGATTAATGCCTTTTAGTTCCTCAATGGTCGTGTGATTTGATGAAATTCACATTTTTAAGATGCTCTTTTGTTTCTGCTCTTGCTCATGTTCTGTTTGATTCAGTATTGCTGGGCTGATTTGTGCTTTCATTCCTGTTATGCTCTTATTTTTTAGACCATTACGGGTTGAACTGAAACATAATTTTGAGCATTTTCTGTTAACATGTGCATATTTCCCTTTTTAATGCTCTGAAGTCTCAAGTCTATATACCTACCAACCTACATGACTCTTCTTTGGCTCCCCTAATAATTGTCATTTAAGAATAGATGCTAATTGGCTTTATGTTTCTTTTCAGTGCAATAAGATTGTGAATGGTGTCTACACACCTCTCCTTGTATCTATTTATGCTCCGTCACTAAAATGTGTGAAGCTACTAATCCAGGTATTGTGGGCCCTTTAGCTTTGGTAGTGTTCAACTGTTGATGACAACTTGATTAGTATGTGAGGCTATTACTGTTTATAGTTATTTCAGGTGGTGGACTCTGTCTACACCCCAAAGAGTCCTTTTTAACACTGTTTCTTCTACATGAGCATCTTTTGTTGGCTCCATAGGATATCTTTGGGAGAGCTCCAGTGCCAAGAATTCTTGAAGCTGGGTATCCCTAGCTCCAAGAAATTTGGGATTTTGGAGGAACCGTGTCAAAGATTCCCCTGTTTCTTTGAAGCCAAATGTGCCAATGGCCTGTAGCAACCAATTATTTGAACACCATCTCAATAGAGACGAGGGTTCCTCTTGTAGATAACAGATATTCAAATATAGTAATGGAACCTCAGCAAATGTCAAAAGGTCCCAGTCTCCCTGCAGCTTTTGCTGACCTCACAAGCAATTGTCTGAATCCTCAAACTCTGCTTCAGAAACATACTTCTTTCAATGTGTTTGTATTCCCATTAAACAGCATCCAAAGAAATATTTTCTGCTGCAACATGCACTTGTTCCTCCAAATGCAACTATGAACAGAATAATTTTGCTGGTTCTGAAAGAAAACTTAAAAAGAGATGAACTCCTCAGAATTTCATGAATAAGACCATATGTATCATACCAATGGACTAGCATGTGTTCTTAACTTATTGAATTCATTCTGGTTACATGTTTATACTGCCGAGTGGGAAAACCTAACATTTAATCTTGATTATTAACTGATACTTTTTATCACACGGAACTAGGATACAAATACGTTTATGGCGTGTAATTGTTGTGATTTTGAACAGCACGTTATGTCAGAATATCCGAGTGCTATTTTTTGAGAATTAAAACCATGTAAAGATATGTCCAAAACAGCCTACAGGTGGAGTAGGAAAGAGCACAAATTATGACATGTTTAAGAGGACGCGCATGTAACATTTTTTCATATATAGGCTGGTGCTGATGTAAATGGTGTGGGTAATATAACCCCGTTAATAGCTGCTGTTGGGTTAACTGAGTGCATGAAGTGCTTATTGGAAGCTGGTGCTGACCCAAACGTCCCTGATGAAGTATGTGTCTTCTCCTTTGTTTCCCCATTTCTGCTATCGTCGTCAGCATCATGCAGTTATCTTTGTTACTTGTGAAGATATTTTATTCAATAAGAACTTGTTTTAGTCGGCCATGTATTAGTAAAGAATTCCTACAACAATGTAATTTAACACATCGGTTTGTCTAAGTTGTAGAATTGCTTTATTTTATCTAGTTAATTTAAAAAGCTTAGCATATATTGGTGGATAATAGCCCAATACATCCGGGCTGTTACGCCTCATTTGTTTTACTTTCCCTTTTTCTTTAGCAAATTTCGTTTCTGGACTCATGTTCTCTTTACCATTAACAGTTTGGCAGGATGCCAATAGAGTTTGCGGTAATATGTGGTACACGAGAAGATGTTGAGATCCTATTTCCTTTAACTTCTCGTATTCCGTCTGTACGTGATTGGAGTGTCAATGGAATAATATGTCACGCATACTCATTGCCAGGGCAAAAGGTATGATTGTATGAGCTGGGCGAAAAGGCTATATTTAACTTTAGACTAATAATGCTAGTGTTCAAGTTGACTTATGATCAAGTTTTGGCTTAAAGAAACACCCTCCTGTTTTATAGTTTATTTTGCTCATCATTGAAATGAAATGTGCAAGTGCTGGAATAAGCATATCCACATGTTATTTATGAAAGGAAATTTGAAACGGGTGCAGGGGATATTTTTTAATTTTTATATGTGAAAGGACCAATTCTTTCTGCAGGTATAGAAATGATGAGCAATTGTATTTGGGACATTTGTATGCTAGCTTAGCTACATTTCTTACTTTTCAGCTCAATTTCAGGTACTTGCTTTGTCATATCCTTCTCCATAAATCTTTGTTCAATACCTGTCTTTCTTGTTCAGTTCTATGAGAGGGGGTTGGAAAGGGACACCGCTAGTTTGAAATTTCAAGGAAGAAAGGCACTCGAGAGAAAGGATTACCATTCTGCAATTGAACTATACATTAAGGTATGATATCCCACATTTTCGCCATTGATAATTGATTTTCCTTCCTAGGTTATTTGGAGTGCTTTCATAGCTTCATATTTTTCACTCCCAAGATTCCTGTTCCCTATTCACCTGTTAGTCACTGATTATACCTGGAAATCTCAGAGACCCAGACACGTGTTTACTTGAACCTATGAGTGTTCTGTTCATAGAATATGTCAAATTTTACTTTTATCTGTGATAAATCTATAGGTAAAACAAGATCATTCAGGATCAGTCTTTGTATCGCTCTTGTGTGTTAACGTAGGGACCCCATAAAAGACAAACTTATCAGTTAAACTATGATACACATCGAATTGGCATGTTTGCAGCTGTGAATTTTGCATACATTGGTTGGATGTTTCCCAACTAAGAGCGCGTTTTGAAATGTAGTATTTTTGGTGTTTTGAAATGTATAATGGTAGTTATGACGGAGTGCAGCACCGGGGAAGACCGGCTTGACCATATTATAGTCTTCCGCTTCCTCTTAAGGGATGCGTGAACTTGAATAAGGTTTATTTATTTTGTCTTACGTCGATGCAGCCCCTAGGTATGTACGCATGGAGGTTAGTGAGGATGAAGCAACCCCTGGGTCCGGCAAATAGAGGGAACACTACGAGACAACCCCTGAGCTGACTACTTGGGGTTTCGCTTTGCGCAATGCAACCCCTGAGTCTGGCTACATAGGGATAAGTTTGGTTTCAACCCGTAAGTTTATTCCGAGGGGTTCATTTTTAGTTTTAGCAATAAAAAACAGTAGATAAAGGGAATCACAAGGCTCTTTTTATTGGGATGTATTTTCTTTATTCAAAAAACGTTTGATCAAGCTAAACAAGTATTCGAAAGCCTAAAAGGAAATAACTTAAAGCATAAAAAAGACGTAGCTAGGCAGCATTCCACGTGTGTGGTGTAACCCTTCCAGTCTTCCCGTTGTGAAGCCTATAGTCTCCATCGCTGAGCACCTCGTGGATGATGTAAGGTCCCTCCCAAGGGGAGGAAAGCTTGTTCTTTGGTTTTTGGTTCAGACGCAACACTAGGTTGTCAATGTTGAACTCGCAAGCCCCGACACACCGACCTCGATACTGGCACAACTTTTGCTGGTACAAAGCCGGGTGTTTGAGGGCAATCAATTTAGCCTCCTCTTTGGCGTTGATGTGGCTTTTTCGGGCTTCCTCTGCAGCATCTTCGTCGTACCCCCGGATGTGTGGTGAATCATACTTGATATCTCACGGGAGGACCGCCTTGGTCATGTACACCATTAAGAACGGTATATATCCCGTTGACCGGTTTGGAGTTGTGCACAAGGTCTTGAGGATGAAGGCAGCTTGTCCACCCACTTCCAACCGCCTGCTTAATCGGGGTGATGAGACGAGGCATGAGGCCCTGCATTATGAGCCTGTTAGCCCGCTCTACATGTACATGGGACTGTTGGTGTGATACCGATGCAGCAGCAACAACAACAACAACAACAAAGCCTTTAGTCTCAAACAAGTTGGGGTAGGCTAGAGGTGAAACCCATAAGATCTTGCAACCAACTCATGGCTCTGGCACATGGATAGCAAGCTTCCACGCACCTCTGTCCATAGCTAGCTCTTTGGTGATACTCCAATCCTTCAGGTCTCTCTTAACGGACTCCTCCCATGTCAAATTCGGTCTACCCCGCCCTCTCTTGACATTCTCCGCGTGCTTTAGCCGTCCACTATGCCTGGTGAGTCTGCCGACCCGTTAGCTTTTTCCCCGAAGGCTTGAGGGGCCTGCGATTGGGATATTTGTATGACAAGCAACGTCAAGCATAAAGACAGAACATTGGGCCAACAACGGAAACTCACCCATTTGGGTTGGATGGCTTGCGCACCCCCACCTTCGGTTGCTGGGAGGGATGGGTGCATTGCCCTGAGGCACTTCCGAGGTAGGCATTCTAGATCCTCTATGGAATAGCGAGATCGGCTTCACCTGCGATCTTCTTTGGGCTTCAAGCCTCTCAGCTCTCGTCTTGCAAGCTCCATTGAGGTCTTCTGAGGTGTGCAACCTCTTCACAAGCAGCACAAGGCGGGGCACGACAACAGATGTGCCAACGCTCCCTCCGGACTCTGCTCCTGATACCAGACGCATTAGTCACAACAACTCTGTAGGTGGCAACTTACCGTGCTGTGGAGGCAGGGATATGAGAAGAACTTGAAAACTTGCATGAGAGGTCGGAATGTTCATAAGATAGGTACAACCAAGGCAAGAAATTTGTAAGGCCCAAAGAAGATCGACCCTTACATTGTTAGGCGAAGCCCATGATGGAAGGGCTCCACTGCAACCTCGAGGTAATCTCATCCAAAGGGACGTGCATCACAAAATGCATGTGTGACTTAAGCTCAGATTTCGAGACCTCCACGCGATTCAGGCAAGGATCGTTCGGTCCTTCGTAATCAAACATTGGATGTACCCGCGCTGCCAAAGGCTGGAAGTTTCTCTCCAGCTAAGTCTTCAGAATCTGCATCCCTCCAAGGCCGCCGTTCTTAAGCCAGAAGACCTCCTGAACGAGCAGACCAACTCCTTGATAAGGTTTGTCTGCCTCCCAGGATTCTAGTTCTCGAGGAGGTGAATTTTCAAAGGGCGGCGGACAGTTACGTCTATTCCTGCGGGATGGTCCGGAGTGTAGATCCAACCTCTTTTCCACTTCCTTGTCGCTGTAGGCACCGAGATGTTGAAGTAATCTAAATCCGGGCAAGGTCGAATGGCGACTCCTCCAGAGTCCGGCTCCATCTTGAAGAAATAGCACCAAAGCCCCAAGTGCAGCGAGATCCCCAAGAGGCATTCACACGGCGTAATAAAGTAGTCAAGGTGTAGAACCCCGTTTGGTGTGATGTGATGCAATTGCCAATTGTAGAAGAGAAGGTTGAGCACAAAATTATGCAGGGGCAAGTAGAGGCCGTGGCAGAGAAAGGACGTGTGGATAACTCTGTCCTAGCTAGTTGGAGTTGGAACAATATCCACTCTCTTGGCTGGCGTCCACAGAAGTACACGGTCCTAGGAGGGAGGAATCCTTGCCTTACCAGATCTGTCAGCTAAACGTAAGTATTGGTGGAGATGGACCACCTCCCCTCACCCTTGCTGACGGTCGACGCTCCGGTGGCCGACATTGCAATGCGGCTCGTGGTGTCCATCGCCGCCGTGCCGTGACACTCTCCGCGATTAGCACCCGGGGTGGTCCTCCTTGACATGTCACCTCCGAAGGCGATAGCTTCGGATCCAGGCCTTCACCGTCATTGGAGGACGAGAGGCGCAAGGAGGAAGAAAGATGGAGGGGGCGGCGTGTAGGCTCTCTGTCAAATGGCACGGGATACGGACTGATGACCCTTTCCGTAAAGGCTGTGTCAAGATTAGCTGACACGTGGGGCATGAGCACGAGGGGCAAGACACTATGTTGGCGAAAATTCGGGCTCCTCGATGGGCCTTGGACTACTTAGTGAGATCCCGGCCTGGCCCAAGCAACTGGGAAGCGGAACCCCCGTCGACATTCAACCTGAGCAGAGTCAAGACTTCCGAGGCCGGGTTTTTTGAAGAATCGAAGAAGGAACCAACGGGCATTTCAGTCCATCGGAGGTCACAAAGGATCCCGCCAGGATGTCGCCTCAAGAACTCAAGATCAACTACCTGTCAGGCAAGAATTCTAGACGAGCTCGGGGCTACTGACGGTGTGCAGCACCTGGGGTGGCCTCTCGGATGGCAAACCATACCATGTGCTGTGGGCCGACCTCAACGCCCAACGGGTCCGGGCGCCTTCCAGAGCCCCAGTCGTGCAAGAGCCCTCCCATACGAAGAAACCTGCCTTGACATGCAAGTCAAGGCTCTCCCACCGATTGAAGTCCTATGTCAGTTAGGAAACTTGTAAACCCTAGGCCTCGCTATAAGACAAGGCCAGGGGTAGTTCGAGGGCCATGGACATCAGAGTCATCTTCTCGGTAGCTATGATTACCTCATACTTGTAACCCCCTCACACGAGGCGTTTCCCACCATCAATTAAAATAAAGCAGGAGTAGGGTATTACCTCGACCATGAGGGCCTGAACCTGGGTAAATTCCCTGTGTGCGATCCCCTGTGGTACTTCCGGTCGCGCTCTCCGCAGTACTGACTGACGGTTTTCAGTATCGTCAAGTTGCAGAAACTAGGCTGTTCAGTTTGGACATATAGGTGCAGCAATTCATTTGTGCTACAGTGTAATGTGTTTTATGCATTTGTGCTGTACATTACAGCTGCATGATGTTTGGCGCGTTGGTCCATTTTATTACAAGTCTAATTCCTCAGAATGTATCATATCTGAGTCGTGTCAGGGTTAGTGTTTCCTCTTACCTCCCACCCAACTCCCTTCTCCAGCCACCGTTCACAACCAGATTGTGTCCCTCTTAGTGGGAATGGCTAAATTTCTGTTCCTCTTAGTGGTAACGGCTCAATTTCTGCTGGTGATCAGCTTGGAATTTAAAAAAATATTTGGCAATTTCGGTTGAATACAACTGGTAACTGGCCCTTTTTTTCTCTTCCTTTTGAGGGAAACTAACCGGCCTGTTCTTGATAAAAGACAGAGTCTTGTATTTTACTCATTTCTGCTTTTTCAATCCTTCCTCGGTGGTAATGTTGAAATTGTTTTTAGGTGTTTCAGTCCAGTCATTCAGTGCATGTTTTAGCACTCAGTAAATGCTAGTTTTATTTGGTTGAGTGTAGGCAATGGGCCTTGATTATGAGGATGCGACCCTGTACTCAGATAGGAGTGTCTGTTTTCTCCAAATTGGCGAGGGAGACAAAGCCTTTGCGGATGCTTATACTTGTAGAATGATGCGCCCTGACTGGCCAAAGGCCTGCTATCGGCAGGGAGCATCTCTAATGCTGATGAAGGTGAGCTCAGTCGAACTGTTTTATCTTAAAATCATTTTCATAGAAAAACTTGTAACTTTGTATACGTTCTTTTTTGTTTGTCCAGGATTATGAAAAGGCCTGTGGTGCCCTTTTTGATGGTTTGAAAATGGACCCACGGAATCTTGAGATTGAGAACGCTTTACGGCATGCTATATCTTTCATACAATTTTACTGCACATTGTATTTTATTCAAGATGCCAACAGTGCTACACTAGCAGTCACCAGAGCTAAAAATCTTTGAAACACGACCACCAAGGCCTTTTTTTCAACTTGTTAACATCATTTGGTTAGCAACTGCTGTGGAAGACATGAAAAAACAGAGATAATTCAAAAAGTGGCATACTCTCGAATGATCAGTCTCTAAATATGAACAGCGTTTCCGGTTCCCGGCGGCGGTATTGGGCACCAGCTATACCGCTGTGATCTTGAACCCTGGTTGCGTGGTACTAGTACTTATGACTGCTGTGTAATATGCAGGGAGGCTATGGATTCCTTGAGGATATCCCGGGGCGCTAAGAAGACTGTATCGAAGTGCCCATAGGAGCTTTGTTTACCGCCTGCCTGCAGTCTGCTTGCTTGTGCATGATTTTTTCTGAGCTCTGCCCATATTCTTTTATATTGTACTCCCTCCGTTCCTAAATATAAGTCTTTGGAAAGATTTCACTATGGACCACATACGGAGCAAAATGAGTGAATTTATACTCTAAAATGCATCTAGATACATCAATCTCTACAAAGACTTATATTTAGAAACGGAGGGAGTAGACAGAGAAGCAGTTAGAAGCTTCATTTTCTGATCCCACCTTTGTCATGCAGTCCCCAAATTCCTTGCTTTTTACGGCATGGTCTCTACCAGACCACTGCAGAAGGCAAAATGGATACAGGAGGGACCTCCATTTGTGTTTGGTCTCATTATAAAGGGCTTGAAGTAATGTGGAGTAACTTTTGCTTTAGATCAAGAGATACGTGATTTACATCTACTGCCAATTTGCAACTTCTCTCTGTTATGATCGATATGGCGGAGATAACCCCTTCACCCTACGACAATAGCAAACGACCAAGGATCCTATACTATATGAATTTCTTACTTCTTTTCGCCTGTTCGGCATTGCCACATGGGCGACATATGTGTGGATGTCCTAGCCGATGTGTACTAGCCAACCCACTCCACACGGGTTCTTGTTCAACAAGTGGAGCCGCTTTCTATTATACGGTTTGACCTTCAAGTTCAAGGTACCACGGCGGCCGCCATGCCTGCTATTTAGGCCTCGGCCTAACAAACAGTAAACCGTAACCCTTCAAATTGCCTGCTATTATGTTTGAGCATGTTGGAACTTCAGTAATCATTGTTATTTCTTTGTGCTATATGAAATGAGTAACATAACGTAGAAATTTGTTCTTAGTGTGCTCTAGTTTCTTCATTGATGATTTGGTCAGTGATTCCCTAAATTATCAAAGAATATTTAATCTGAATTACTCACTAGACGCATTTAGATTTCAAGGGGAGTATGGAACAATCAACTAATTCCAGACTTTGATTTCTTATTTTATTCTAAATTACAGAGTAGGGCATCTGGACCACTGTTCAAGAAATCTTCCGATTCACCGATTAATCTTCCGATTTATCGCTAATCGGAGGGTGACCGATATGATTATGCCTTATCTTTGCCGTTTATCTTTTGGACCGATTTATCATTCTGGCAAGCGATTTATCGGGAATCTACCGATATATTAGACCTATTCATCGCACTATGTTGGCAAAAACTATGTTTATTTATGTTTTGTGGACCTTGTTACAGAATATGTACTATTGCCCTATTTTTTCTGTCATTTTAGGAGGATTCAAAGGCTAGAAATCAAGGTAACACTTCTGTAAAATATTGTTTTAGTGTTGAATATAGTGTATTTTAGTGTTGGGAACTTGATATTTGCAAAAAAATATCCGATTAATAGTCGATCGATAAAATCAATTAATCGGTCGATTTTCGATGAATCTCTAATCCCTAGCTGACCGAGACGATAACGATAAGCGATATCCTCAATGTTGATCTGGACTGCAAAAAAATGAAGGTTGGAACAAAGCCAAATAACATGTATCTCTGACAGTATTTATTGGAAAATTTCTATAGAACACTGCACCTGATTAGCATATGCCAGACAACACAAGATGATGTTATTGCCCAACCACATTATAAAGTTGTAGTCATTTGCTGGGCACTTCTTAGAGGCGGAGCTATGTGTACGGGCTGTTGCCCCAGCCTTGGATCATTTCTGAAGGAATTTTTTGAGGAGGACTAAGGTTAGTTTTTTAGAGGAGGACTTTGATCAGACTATAAGGGTTGGATGCGCTTTGCTGCTTAGTTGGTGTTGCTGGTTTCTTAATATATAAAAAAATTAGTCCCTCTGTTTAAAAAATATGAAATGTATTACTTTTTTTAAAAGTCAAATGACCTTTTAAGTTTGATCAAATTTATAAGAAATATATCAAAATCAATCATATCAGATTGGTATGGTTAGATTCATCATGAAATGAAGTTTCATATTCTTTTTTATTTAATATTATGGATCTTGATATTTTTTGCTTTGAACTTGATCAAAATTGAAGACATTCGACTTTCCAAAAAATAACACCCCTTATATTTTGGAACTGATGGAATATTTAGTTTGGCGGGCGGGGGAGATGATGGAGTGCGTTTTATTTTTATTTACAATGCGGTGATTTGATGGGCATTCGTGGTGTGGTTCTGTGTTATCCGCTAATCAACATATATTTATGTGAATTTTTTTCACATTGATGGCTGCATGTACGATCGGGGGAGATGATGGACTACTATATTGGTGCTACAATATCGCATAGTGGTGCTTCTTTTTCTAGGTGGTGATAGGGCGCGCGAGATTGATATATTTTAGGGCGTTGTTGCTGATTGATTTGAAAAATCGTTGGCCCAGTCAAAACCGTAAACTAAATCCAAAATTAAATACCTTATAATTGAATAAAAGAGCTTCAAAATCAGGGAACATAGGGTCGAAATTGGGTGTGACCAATTCTAAATTGAAGACCCCAATTAATTGGGAGGCCTTAAAAATTAGAAATCACAGTGTGTATATAGTAGTACAAAAGAAATGAACGAGAGATATTTGAGAAATTGTTGACTCGGGTCAAAATCGGGTGACACAATTCTAATTCGAAGACCTTAATTGAATTTGTGTTTTTTAAAACTAAAACTAGGGAGCATAATGTTACCGGGGACAGTACGAGAAATTGTTGGCTCCACCGTCATTTGCTTTCCCCCCATGGCCACAGGCCACCGCTCGCTCCCCGTTTCCTCTGCTCTTCCTCTGCCGCCCCAAAACCCTACCAACTGCCGCCGATCCACCGCCGGCACACGCGCCCCTCGCCCGCGG
>NC_041385.1:779199206-779199731 GCF_002162155.2 Triticum dicoccoides
CCCCCAAACCCATGGCCGGCACCTGCTAAACCGCGGGTGAGCCCTACCGCTGACACCCGACCCCTCTCCTCCCCCACCCTGCAGGTCCCGGCGCGCTGGAGCGGCGGCTTCTCCAGGCGGCGGCCGAAGGCAACCTCCAGCTCTTCAAGAGTGCGTGCTCGCGTCCCGCTCCGCCCGCGGATTTTGGTCTCTGGGAGCTGGATCGAGCGCCGATTTTGACAGATTTTTTCGGATTTTGTTGGGTCCGTACATGCAGGGACCGCCAGCGCGCTGGACGGCGGCAAGGGCCGCCTCAGGGACGCGGTGGAGGCCGTGACGCTCCAAGGGCGAGGCTCCGGGGCGCTGCACTTCGCCGCGCGCCGTGGGAGGATGGCGGTGTGCGTGTACCTGGTCGAGGAGCTCCGCGTGGACGTCGACGCCACCGACGAGACAGGTGCGCACTTGCTCTCCCTCCCTCCTCAGTACGAAAGCAAGTCCCTTGTTTTCTTTCCCTCTAGAGTAGATGATTTGAGGTTGGTTGACCTG
>NC_041385.1:779200198-779208469 GCF_002162155.2 Triticum dicoccoides
TACCTTGGCGATTGCCTTGAAGTGGGACGGGAATTGAACTAATTTATGCCAAAAATGTTGTGCATTTTTCGGACTTGATTTAGCTTATTTTGTTGAGAAATCTAAGGCTTATAACTTGTCAATTGGCCCTGAGTTTCAATCATACATCACATTACTTTGTTTGCACTAGTCTCATCAAGTTCATTTATTCCAGATGCAGCGTGTACTGTTTTGACAGAGTTGTTTCAGTAGAAAGACTATTATTGCTCCTAGTTCCGACTTCTGAATGTGCTGTTGTATGTAAAAAGTTTGCATGTGTATTCTGGAAACAGATGCATGTTTATATTGCAAAACCTTTACATGACTTTCTTCTATTTCTTGGGTAATTTTCTGTTGTTTCGTTTATGAGTCTCTTATTTAGTTTCTTCTACTTTGATGTTCCTGATAGGCTATACACCTCTGGCTCATGCAATTATTGCTGGCACTGTGGACACTTTCCAGTATCTTCTTGATCATGGTGCTAATCCAGATAAACCTGATGGACAAGGGTCTACGCCTCTCCATTTGGCTGCTGCACGAGGTCTCTCCCTATGTGTACTTATCTTGTTCCTCTGTGTCTTGAAATTCTTTGTTTGTGTGTTCTGGGGTGATGTAATGAAACTTGAAACGGATCATGTTATATACTCCCTTTGTAAACTAATATAAGATCTTTTAGATCACTAAAGTAGTTATTTAGAAGATCTTATATTAGTTTACAGAGGGAGTACATTATAAGTAAGAAGGTAGGAAATGCACATGTCCTAATTGGTTGTGCATGTGCATAGATATGACAGTGTCATCTGAGCATTTAGAGCTTTTTCTGTGACAAATGAGTTGTTTATTAATTGCTATCTTTTAAGTCTAAAAAATCCATTTATCAATGTGCATGTGTGTATGTATCATGAATTATGTAGTCCTTGCCACAAAATGAGCTGCATTACATAAATTCAATATAGGTAAATTCAGAAGTGATATAATTTATTGCATGTCAGACAAAAATAGTAAAATATGAATTTATTTCAAGCCACTATTCATACTTGTGAGGGTAGGCCTGGCGCAGTGGTGAAGTCCTCCCCACTTGTGCCAAGAGGTCCTGGGTTCGAACCAGCCTCTCTGCATTGCACTTCGCAGGGGTAAGACTAGGTTCCTATAATCCCTCCCCAGACCCCACCTTGTGTGGGAGCTTCTATGCACTGGGTCTGTCCACTATTCATACTTGTGGGTATTTCACTGACATCTATTCAATTATGTAAATCCAGAAGTTACCTTGTTTATACCCCTATCAGCTTTAAGATAGCAAATATGAACTTGTTTACAGCCACTGTTTGCAGTTACTGTTGCTGGTTATACATTTATAAGTGAGTGATGTCACATTCATATATTACCTTTTTTTATTAGTTGGTTCTCATTGCAATAATTTTCCCGATGTTTGCAACGTAGTTATTTTGCAGTTACTTCCTAAGGTAAATGAATACATATCCAAATCTTATGTTGCATGAAAAACATAATAAAATGAACCTCTTAACATTGGAGGTGTAGTTCACACTAGATTGTCTTCCGCAGATTTCAATGTTTACATATAGCAAACAAATCTAGCAAAGAAGTGTGAGGCTATGCACTCCTATTTTCTCGATAACTTGGTACCACGTGGGTTCCTAAATTGTTTAAACACACTGTAGAATTTATACTCATTAATTTACTGCCTCTGTTTATTTTTACTTGCGATTTAGGACATTGACACGGTCTTTGACAAACATGTTTGGCCATTACATTTCATAGCTATTTGTTAGTAAGAGTTCATAAAAGTTTGATTACTTGAAAATATTTTCTGATAAATCCATGGGTCATTTTCATGTGCCAAATCATAATAATTCTTTCTTATCATTTAATCATTTAGGTCATCGACATGGTTCCTGACAAACATGTTTGGCTGTTACTTTCCATAACTATTTGTTAGTAAAAGTTCATAAAAAATTGATGACGCGAAAGTTCTTGTCATGACAAATCCATGGGTCATTTTGATGTGCTAGATCCTAATAGTTCCTTTTTGCTTATCATTTAGGAGATTGACACGGTCTCTGTCAAACATGTTTGGCCATTACTTCTCATAACTATTTGGTAGTAAAAGTTCATAGAAGTTTTGTTACATGAAAGTATTTTTCATGAAAAATCCATGGTCATTTTCATGTGCAAAATCCTAATAAATCTGCAGGTGGAGTAACTATTTTCATCTATACCATCACTTATGTGCAACTTTCATCTACAAAACCAGGTTGTGTCAATGACATGTAGGGTCTGGTCCTACATGTCATTGACATAGGCTTGGTGGTATAAATGAGAAGTGTTTTTCCCCCCAAAGTTCACTGCACGCATTCTAGCATGTCATTTATTTGAGAACGGAGGTAGTATTCCTATACAACTAGCTAATTGAACATATTGCTTTGAAAAGTTTGATCCCATATTGCTTTCACTAACAAAAAGAAATTCACAATAACAGCAGCAGCAGCAATACCAAATAACCTGTTGGATATTATGTATTATGCAAATTATCTATGGAATTTCCACATTGTTATGAATTAAAACCTGCTTTGTATTTCTCATTCAGGAAATTGTGAAATAGTAAAAGCCTTGCTTTCAAAAGGGGTCAATGTTGATTCATTGTGTGATACTGGAACACCACTGCACACGGCTGCTTTCTGTAGGCAGGATGGTGCTATGAAGATTTTGTTGGACCACCATGCAGATGTACGTCACTTGTTTGTGTACCCTTCCTTCTTGGGTTAACAGGGTCCACATTATTAAATACATGATTGTTTTGTCTGGTACTACTTTGTCAACTGCCCATATACTAACAAAGATATCTTTTTTTAATGATAAAAAGATCAAACATGTTTGCCAACATTCATCATGTAAGGGTACTGATTTTCTTAATATTTCTTCTCAGTGTAACAAGATATTCAACACTGTCTATTCACCTCTTATTGCGGCTCTCAATGTTGGCTCTCTCAATGTTAGCCCGCTGAAGTGTGTGAAGCTTCTGATTAAGGTATGGTGCATTCATCTCATTTCATTGACATCTTTTGAACTGTTGGTAAGTATCACATGAAAAAGGAAGGAGGACAAATGATGGCATGCTTATTTAGAAGGGTCTTTGCAACCTTTTCCGTGTTAGGCTGGCGCTGACGTGAAGGGTGTTGGCACTATGTCCCCCTTAATAATTGCTGCCAACAATGGCTTAACTGACTGTTACAAGTGCTTACTGGAGGCTGGTGCAGATCCTGATGTTCGTGATGATGTAAGTTTCAACTTTCACTCCAGCAACATGGAGTGGCTTTTCACGCATGGTAATTATGTTAAGAAACTAATGTAAAACTGTGCTGTGTTAAGAAACTAATGTAAAACTGTGCTGTGTTGTTAAGGCTAAGCAATACTTAGTCGTCTATTATTTTCACCCTCAAACCCTATCTATGAAGTCCATTAATGATTCCGGTTGGTCCTTGGTGACCATGAAGGCATGAATTTACACCATTATTCTTAGATGCACAATCGATCCATATGCCATCATACCCGATGTTCCAATTGAAGTGCAAACCTTGTGGTTAATATTATATATTTCTATCATTTACGAATGATGTGAATCTGTACAAGATGATGTCGCTGGAGTGACTGACAATAATTTGGTGGAATGATAAGTGAGTTCTTGTTCAGTGCTTTGAAGCATTATCTTCTGAAGTTCTAGTCAGATGTGTAATTACTGCTTTAAGATGTTGCTCTATTAAAACTGAAGGGGTTTATTTTTTCTTATTTATTTGAACCATAGTGTTGAATATCTAAATATTTTTATCATATACCTCGTGTTCATACTTCATTCCCTGGCCGTGCTTCTGTTGTATTACCATTCTGCAAATGCTTCAGTGAAACTCATGTTTGTTTTATTTTCAACAGTTTGGCCACCTTCCAATAGAAATTGCTGCATATAATAATAGACGGGAAGATGTTAAGATCCTACTTCCAGTAACTTCACGTACTCCATATGTGCGAGACTGGAGCGTTGATGGGATAATTCGTTGGGTGAAATCAATGCCATCAGTGGAGGTATAACTTGAGGCATCGCTGCCAATATAAGTTGCTTTGTATAGGTTCTTCAGCATGTCCTTAACTTAAAAATAGATACTTAATCCTTGTGGGAGGATTTGATGTGAAGCTTACTGTGGTATGTGAAAGAAGTAGTTTATTGTGCAGTCATATAAATGAGTGAACTGGATCAATAAAATGTTCAGATCATAAATATTTTGTCTTCTAAAATCTTCTCATGCCCTTCTGATGTAGCTCATGTAAGTATGTAAGTATTATGTCCTTGCCACACATCCTCATTACTTGTGCCAAATGATTTGTTTGCTGTTTCAGAATGATCCCATGAACCAAATGAATCCAGCTGATCTCAAGTTAGAAGGAAGCAAGGCATATAAGAGAAAAGATTATGCTACTGCAGTCAAACTTTACTCTATGGTAAATTATTGCACCATATCTTAGCCTACACTTGTTTTGCTGTTGTATGATAACTAAAACTTTAAATTGAGAGTTGGTGTGCTTTGTATTATTTTGAATCTCTAGTAAGAATTTGGTAACACTAAAGTGTATGTGCCTCCTTTATTTGTTCTTTTGCTGTTTTAATTTTCTTTCTATAAGGATTGCATTTATGTTTAGAAAGTCTATTGATGCAAATTCCCTGCATGGCTGTTACAGAGAACAAATTTCTGCTGTGCCTAAGTACAAACGTTACTAAGTTTTTCTGCATTAGTAACAGAAAACCCAGTAGGATATAAACACGGTAGATTTACTGCAAAATTTCAATTGTAACTCTGGCATCAAGCCATCAAATAGTATATCTGTTAGAAAATTGCAATTTCAATTGTAACTCTGGCATCACCATCAAATAGTATATCTGTTATAGAAAATTATCAGTAGTTCATCTTATTATATTGGATTGGATAGAGGGGAGTAAAGCTTTGGTTTCGATGGATGGGTCTTAATTTCAGCATCCTAGCGTGTATCGATTATTGTTTCTCAGGTAATCAATAGCTAGTTTCCGCTAGCCCCAGCATTTTTCTTGTGTGCGTACCTGACAACAATGCAGTAGTATATGTGGGTCGTAGCAATAACCCAGTGTGCTAATTTTTTGTTTGTTTGTTTGTTAATGTAGGCAGCAGACCGCTGCCCTGATGACGCAACACTGTACTCAAATAGGAGCCTTTGCTGGCTTAAGATGGGTGAAGGAGACCAAGCTTTGATGGATGCTGGAGTTTGCAAGATTAGGCGCCCAGGTTGGGCAAAAGCCTGTTACCTGGAAGGATCTGCTCAAATGTTACTGAGGGTACCATTTTTTGCTACTCATGAGCGCATTTGCTCACTATGTTAAATGCTTTTTTAGTGATGCAGCAACCTTTATGCGTGCAGGACTATGAGAAGGCGTGTGATGCATATCTTGATGGACTCAAACTGGATCCAGCAAATGTTGAGATCGAGAACTCATTACGGTAGAGTACTTACCCTGGCAGTGTTGATAATCCTATTCGTACATCTCATGCATCTATTTCTTTCATGTTGAAACATACATGGTGACTTTGTCCAATAGATTAGAATAACTCTTTTTATGTGGTAAACATTTGTTTCCTGTTTGAATCATCTAGAACATCATCAACGCATCTGCATTTCAAACGCTTTAGTAATTGCTGTAATTTGTTATGCAGGGAGGCTGTAAATTGCTTGAAGACATCTCATGCCCCGAAAAAGTTGTAAGAATAGTCAACTATTAGGGGAAACCTTGCTATTCACAGGAGCAGCACGACTGATGCCAGTTCCCTCGGTGCGTGTGCAACGGAGTGTTGAGTTTAAAACATAACTTGCTGTTGTAAACTAGGGTGGTTTAATTTTTTCCAATGCTCGATTAGGCCGGCCATGAAGAATTACCATGTTTCTTGTTTGTGCCTAGTATGTTTAGCCTAGAAATGCTGGACACGCATGTGGGTCACCACATAACATGCACTACGTACGACCTTACTTGGTGCCATTGAATGCTAGTCGATCAGTGGCGAGCGAGATTGGAATGGATGCTAGTTGATGTTTGCATGCCCGCCCACTGGTGTGGTTTAGCCGTTTCATGGAATGTGCAGTGTAGTTGTGCTTTAGGAACACCCGGTGGATATGGATGTGAGGCTGCTTTTGCTATTGAGCTTGGATTCTTGATACTAGTATTGCCGATACTTTTCTACTCCCTCCGGCTGGTGTCAAAAACGTTCTTATATTTTGCGGCAGAGGGAGTACTTTTGAGTATTGGAGCCCTTGTGTTTGTCTGCCTCCTCGAGATGATATCATCATCAGGGGTCTCTAGCGGATACAAGAGCAAATAAATGTATTATTAGACTCATTTTAACAACTTTGGGAGACAACGCATCACATGAGGTGGTTTGCGTTATGCTTGGCTTGACCTAATTAATAGGCTGGCTGTTATGCTTGGCTTGACCTAATTAATAGGCTGGCTGTACCAACTGCAAGCACAATCAGCACGTGAAATTTGTGATTTTACAGGCAAATCATGTATTATGATGAACAATTGTATCATGTAAGGAGTAAAACTAGCTTATTTTGCTTGATTTAATAGGTTGGAGGGTACAAAACCAAAATCTGTAGATTAGCGAATATTAATTTTATGGAAAATCCAACATGATGGAATGACTTTCAGTCGTGGTAGGCCTTTTTTTTTTTAGAACGAAGGTTCAAGAAGAACCCGACTTTGAATTAACAAAGTCATCAACCGGCTAGGATTACAACCACATCAATACAAACTCGAACAAGCAAAAGAAAACCCAGAAAACAAGGCAAGATAAAGGATTACAACCACATCAATACAAACTCGAACAAGCAAAAGAAAACCCAGAAAACAAGGCAAGATAAAGGGTGCTGGTAGGCATCTCTCAAAACCTCACACCCTACCGCTAGTAAGATAGTGATAAGCACAAGTTGAAGCACGCAGAGGTCCTCGTCCACCCAAGGATCACCTGGGCTTCGGGAAGCGCCTGCCGTCGAGGATAGGACATGTTAGCACTCAGCACCAAACAACCAAGGCCCTGGAACAACATCACCATCAATTCCCACTATCGAAGGAGGCCCCCGGGCCTCCTCACCTGGCTCGAAAGGCGCCGAACCGTCGACATATGGGGTTGCTCACCCTAGAACATGGACGAAGGATGCAACCGGAGGCAACGAAGGAGTTGGAACAGAGCACACCCTACCCGACTAAGAAACTTCGCCAGAAACACCGCACCACCGCTGCCCACTGACGATCATATGGAGAGGAGAAAGATGCCGACCAGACAACAACAGTGTCCAGGGAGGAAGGAGCAACGAGGAGGCAGGACCAAGGCCGAGGATTGACGCTCCGGCTCTCACAACGCACTGCTGTAGCCGCCGGAGGAGGGGAACCCGATCCCCTCCTGGCCAGCAGCCGTCGGACCAAACTGACACCAGATGCACATAGAGTACCAGCAGAAAACCTGACCACTGCCGGACCTGCAAAGCTGCTACCGCCGCCACTGGGGACATGTTGTCGCCACCGCCCGACAACCACCACACCGCAATGCCCACAGTCCAAGAAGCATCCAAGACGACGACTTCAACAAGCAAACGACGCCAAGAGCACCGTCGCCACCCAACAAAGTTCGAGTTTTCACCCGAGAGGCTAGGGGAAGGGGAGGGTGGAGCAAAAGACCTGAATGGCGCCTCCAAGAAGGGGAGCGGCGTCCATGGACGTCGCCGCCATGGATTTCTCCCGGTCAAGGCTCCACACCACCAACACCCCATCCAGCTCCAGGCATCGGAGAACCAAGTCAACCTGGTCCAGATCTGAAGGGGTGGAGCACGCAGGGCAGCAGAAGGGGGAAGGGGCGGCCAGATCTGGAGCCGCAAGAGGCCGGAAACCCCACCGCCGGCGCCGCGGATCTCGTCCGCCGGAGAGCTTGCTGCCCGCGCAACCAAGTCAACTGGACCACACCCGCGCCACCAAACAACCGAGGAGATGGTGGCGCCTCACCGAACAAGGCCGCCGCCCCGGATTCCGACGCCCCCTACTGGAGAAACGGAGTTGCAGAGGCCCCGCCGCCACCTTCCTTGGCAACGCCCCGGGCTTGCCCGGCGGATGCCTTTGGTGGTGACGAGGAGGGAGGAGTGGAAGAGGGAGGCGGCGAGGGCTAGGGT
>NC_041385.1:779208642-779239200 GCF_002162155.2 Triticum dicoccoides
CTGGCAGGCCTAAGTGACAAAGAAGATTTATACGGTTTACCTGACCTTTTACAAGCTACTGTGTAAGTGTAACGTGACAAGGTTTGGGAGGGCGACTGAGCAAGGGTATCAAGCTCTAGAATGAAAGCGGCGAAAAGCAGCGGCGTAAAAATTTGTAAGTCATTAACTGAAAAAAAAACACGTCCCAGGAGATGAAGGTGACGCCAAGCAAAAGCACGACCACTGGGCCAAGCAAGGAATGGAAACATGACGGGCTAAGCTGACCAGTCCAGCTTTTAGTTCTTGAGCTTGGAAGCATAGGCATAGGCCTTCAAGGAGGGCCGGGAAGAGGAAGAAAGAGATACTCTAAGAGCAGTAGGGATGGGAACATGAAGGAAAATCTATCCATCCACACCTTCCTATCATTCTTAGGTGCTCCTTCCCCTCCCGCTTAGTTTACCACATGCAGTTCTCTTAGTGTTGAAACGAAAAAGTATCCATGTACTCCCTCCGTTCCTAAATGTAAGTCTTTTTAGAGATTCTAATAAGTGACTACATACGGAGCAAAATGAGTGAACCTATACTCTAAAATATGTCTATATACATCCGTATGTAGTCCCTTGTTGGAATCTCTAAAAAGACTTATATTTAGAAACGAAGGGAGTATCAATTAAGTGACGAGGCCACGGAGGGAGGCAAGATTTATTTTTGTGTTTTCCCAATGTCTCCCATGCCTATTGTTCTTGTGTGCTCGTTCATCTTTCTTTTAGCTAGCATAACTATCTTAACAAATGTTATGCACGTGGATGATGAGGAAGTAAATGCAAGTAAGGAAGAGGAAGAAAATGAGCACCTAAGAACATTGGGCATGGGAACATAGAGGAAAGCCTAGATTGGCGATACCCTCAATAATTTGGTAGCAATATCTTTCCGAGTTTTCCCAATGCCTCTCGTGCTCACTCTTCTTATGCGTTCCTTCATCTTCCCTTTGACTTGCAAAACAAAACAGTTAACCAAGTGTAAACAGACAACTTAGTGCCTTCATCTTGGTATCTATGCTTGGTCCCACGATGTCAAAATGCAATAGACAACTCCTATTAAACCGGGTAAGATGATGATTACTCTGAAAAAGTGTGACAAACAATGATTTAACTGGATATATAACCTAAGAGCTACTAAGCATATACATGAACAATTGGTATCATGTCAATTTGGCAACAAATCATGTCATGTATGGTGGAAATCAACAACACAGATGGTAGAGAAACTGAAGAAGCGCACTCATGTAGGGATCCGATTAGCCGCTTTCTTTTGCCGCACTGAATCAAGATGGCGCACACCAAGCATCCATCCCTAATGCGCGCTCCATAGCCACATCAAGCAACCATCATCACGCATACCCTCGCATAGGACTCACTGGGCCGAGAGCCGAGCAAGTGGTAGCTGGCGGTGGTCAAACATGCATAGCGACCAAATAATATTCCTTTTTCCTTTTTGAGGAAATAAAATTGTTATTTTTGCTTTTCAGAGATTTCTTTTCATTGAGTTATTCTTACTGTATAGGGTACTTGGGATTTCAGATACCCATTGGGTTGCCCAATTATGGAGCAGGCTTCTGTCAAGAAAAACAAAATGGAGTCAACTATGGCTTTATCCGTTAAAAAATCGTGCTATGGCCCCATTGGCTATTGGCTATGATTGAATAAATCCGAGGCCACTGGCGATCATCCGAGGACCAAGCAATCACATTAGCACGACGCCGAGATTTGTTAACGAGGTTCACCGATATGGCTACATCCCCAGGCCTGACTATGGGCGCTCCTCCTCATGATACCGCTACAATACCGCACCCGGTCGCCCTGGACGCCGGCACATGCCATCGACTTCCCCTGCGTTCCGGTGCTATTATGTTGGCATAGGTTACATCGTTGTCTAGCTCCGCGATATATGAGAGGCCTAGGATATAAGTGTCCTACTAGGACACGACTTCATATCCTATCTAAACACAATACAACTACAAGTCCAACTGTAACCTATCTTGTACACTATATTCGACACAACTCCAACAAACTCCACCTTGGCGAATATACTCCACCACCACCCTGGATTTGTCCATGCGTCAAACTTCCATGTACATTGGACTTGAGCTTATCCCATGAGTATCACTGCTACTCCAAAGACTCCATGTGACTCCACCTGCAACTTGTAGTCCCTTCTTTTCTTGACCACAGTCAACACTCGAGTAAAATTAAGTTCCTTGTTACTCTAGTTTGTGCTCCCAACTTTCAGAGTATCCGTCCAACGCCATCACACACTGATCACTGACCTGCGTGATAGTGAACAACTCACTTATTGGGTGTCACACATAAGAGTTACCTGAACTCAACATCACTGCTCCTTTCTTGACTGCCTGTCTGAAACTTGAAAAAATTTCACCATTGCTTGTAGTCATCCCGAGTCAAATTCGCAGTTGTCTCATCACATGTATGGCCACCAGAGCCCTGGCCCGTCTCCATGCTCCCGTGCATACCGCACGCCTCGCCGCTATTACCGCGTCGAGCCTCCGCTGTCTCGGTCGAGTCTCAAGGGTCGCGAACCCACAACACTCAACCCCACTGCAGAGTACCACCAATCATCACCGACAGATGACGAGTTTCACGTTTCCATCAGACCACTGGGCTCCAGTCCGAACTGCATGTCACTCGCTTTTCCTCCCGTCCCCGCTGAATAGGCTTCGACTCTCTATGCACTTACGCCGTAGCCCCTCAATCAGCACCGAGTGAAGTCTTCCCTCAGACCCCAGCTCCACCTTCAACATGACTCCATGGTAGATGATCAATCCACCCTTGCGTCCCGTCGACTTCAAGATCCGTGTGTAAACCACCTGGAATCAACCCCACGCCATAGTCTTGTCGAAGTCACACAAGCCCTCGGACCTGCGCCACGTGTTTCCACGCCCCAGAAGTCGGCCACCATCAGCATCATGCTTCTATGTCGTCGTCGCCGATCCCATCACCGTCTTCTGTACCAACCGACCCGCGTCGATCCGTCAGACTGCCTAGTCCGACCCAGCCGAACTCGTTCGACTGTACGACACACTCGAGGCTCTCAAATCATCTTCTGCGAATCTCCATCCATCACTTGATAATTCCATCTTAACTGACATGACTTCCTGCAACGCCATCAAGCATCCCTGTTGTGCCAACAAATCTTTCATCCGTGTCTGCCATAACCTAAGGTTTTCAGTTCCATGAATTTCTCCACCTCAAACCTGGTACCCGTTGACGCCACACAGTTCTTTGTACGGCTGACCCTGCGAAAAGTTATCCGAGCTTTCCTCACATAATGCCCAAGTACACGAGGTTGTACTAGTAGCTAATTCCAACCAAAAATCTTTCTGGTCTTCACGTCATCACGTGTAGCGCTCCCTGGCACAAAATTCCAATGCTAAGCTTTGCTTCGCCTTCTGCCATTTCCAATGGATGCCAACGTGAATACGTGATGGATTTGTTTTTCCTCGCCGAATCGATCTGCCTCTCGCCGCGTCCACGAGGACTCGGTCCTCCTTTTTTTTCTTCAAACAAATCTCGTACGTGTAACTTGCACCGCCCCTGCACACAGCTCCTCGCCCAGCCTCGCCTGTGCGTGGTCTCAGGCCAACTCCACCGCGCGACCCCATCTTGTCTGGGTGCGTCAGTTTGGGGTAAAACGGACGAATAGCGCGACCCAACGCGCGGCCTCAAATGGACAAATGTCCGGAATCCGTCCGTTTTCGACCCATCCCCGGCCTAAAGTTGCGCTCGGTTTGGGATGACACGAACGCGCGCGGACGGCCGCGACGCACGCCCTTGTCCCCCCGTTGCCCGCCTGTCGGGGACACTAGCAGTCCCTCCCTCCCAACGCTTCGACCCTCTCTCTCCCGCCCCGCCCCGCCGTCGCCGCCGCCGCTATTCTCCGGCCGCCTCCTCACCGCGCAGCCCCTGGCCGTCCATACCAAACCACGTGTAGACATGGTCGCCACCACGCCCGCGCTTTCGCCGTAGTTTTGGCCGTCGATCGGAGGAGGTTCGGTCGTCGCCGTCTTTGCCGGTGGCAGAGGAGACACGACCGCCGGTGACGTACCACGGCGGCCGCGGTAGCTTCCGACGGCTCCAGAGCGGCTAGTAGCCGGCCGGCAACCACCCCCGCTGCGTCGAGGTGATCATCGCGGCCTCTTCGCCACCACGACCACAAGGTGTTCGACATTTTGCCCACAAAGGTAAGGACAGTGGAGACGAGTTCTTCTTCCACCACTTCCTTTGTTCATCGGACGATTCATCGTCGGATGATGAAGATCTTGTGGTGGCTGCACTGGTCGTTCATGACCACATTCAACTGCAGCTTCCTCGGTACAGGGGGCCAGTCCCTGGCCGTGCTCCCAACCTGAACCGCAACAGGGAGAGAGGCCACACGCTGCTCTATGCCAATTACTTTTCCAACAAACCGCTCTTCAAGCCAGATAAATTCTGTTGCCGTTTTCGAATGGCAAGGCATGTGTTCAGTCGTATCCGAGAGGGAGTGGTTGCTCATGACCCATACTTCGAGTGCAAGACGGATGCCCTGTTGGCAATATGCCCTAGAGGCAATAATAAAAGCATTATTATTATATTTCCTTGTTCATGATAATTGTCTTTTATTCATGCTATAATTGTATTATCCGGAAATCGTAATACACGTGTGAATACATAGACCACAATACGTCCCTAGTAAGCCTCTAGTTGACTAGCTCGTTGGTCAACAGATAGTCATGGTTTCCTGACTATGGACATCAGATGTCATTGACAACGGGATCACGTCATTAGGAGAATGACGTGATGGACAAGACCCAATCCTAAGCATAGCACAAGATCGTGTAGTTCGTTTTGCTAGAGCTTTTTCAATGTCAAGTATCTCTTCCTTAGACCATGAGATCATGTAACTCCCGGATACCGTAGGAGTGCTTTGGGTGTACCAAACGTCACAACGTAACTGGGTGACTATAAAGGTGCACTATATGTATCTCCGAAAGTGTCTGTTGGGTTGACATGGATCAAGACTGGGATTTGTCACTCCGTATGACGGAGAGGTATCTCTGGGCCCACTCGGTAATGCATCATCATAATGAGCTCAAAGTTACCAAGTGTTGGGTCACGGGATCATGCATTACGGTACGAGTAAAGTGACTTGCCGGTAACGAGACTGAACGAGGTATTGGGATACCGACGATCGAGTCTCGGGCTTGTAACGTACCGATTGACAAAGGGAATAGTATACGGGGTTGCTTGAATCCTCGACATCGTGGTTCATCCGATGACATCATCGAGGAGCATGTGGGAGCCAACATGGGTATCCAGATCCCGCTGTTGGTTATTGACCTGAGAGCCGTCTCGGTCATGTCTGCGTGTCTCCCGAACCCGTAGGGTCTACACACTTAAGGTTCGGTGACGCTAGGGTTATTAGGAAGACTTGTATGTGATTATAGAATGTTGTTCGGAGTCCCGGATGAGATCCCGGACGTCACGAGGAGTTCCGGAATGGTCCGGAGGTAAAGATTTATATATGGGAAGCTGTCATATGGACACCGGAAGGTTTCGGGGGCATATCGGTATTGTACCGGGGCCACCGGAAGGGTTCCGGGGGTCCACCGGGAGGGGCCACCCCTCCCGGGGAGCCACATGGGCTGCGTGGGGCAGGAGCCAGCCCCTGGAGGGCTGGGCGCGCCCCCCCTTGGGCCCATGCGCCTAGGGTTGGGGAGGGAACCCTAGAGGGGGCGCCCCCCTTGCTTGGGGGGCAAGTCCCCCCTCCCTGGCCGCCGCCCCCCTCTAGATCCCATCTAGAGGGGCCGGCCCCCCTTGCCCCTTCCCCTATAAATAGAGGGGTGAAGGGAGGGCTGAACACCCAAGCCAAGGCGCAGCCCCTCCCCTCCCCAACACCTCTCCTCCTCGGTACATGCTTGGTGAAGCCCTGTCGGAGTACTGCTGCACCAACAACACCACACCGTCGTGCTGCCGTTGGAGCTGTCTTCCTCAACCTCTCCTTCCTCCTTGCTGGACCAAGACGGAGGAGACGTCGCCCGTACCGTACGTGTGTCGAACGCGGAGGTGCTGTCCATTCAGCACTTGGTCATCGGTGATCTGAATCACGGCGAGTACGACTCCATCATCACCATCCCCTTGAACGCTTACGCACTCGATCTACAAGTGGTATGTAGATGCAAATTCACTCCCTTGACTCGTTGCTTAGATGAACTCATAGATGGATCTTGGTGAAACCGTAGGAAAAATTTTAATTTTCTGCAACGTTCCCCAACAGTGGCATCATGAGCTAGGTCTATGCGTAGTTCTCTATTGCACGAGTAGAACATAATTTTGTTGTGGGCGTAGATTTTGTCAACTTGCTTGCCGCTACTAGTCTTATCTTGCTTCAGCGGTATTGTGGGATGAAGCGGCCCGGACCAACCTTACACGTACGCTTACGTGAGACCGGTTCCACCGACTAACATGCACTAGTTGCATAAGGTGGCTGGCGGTGTCTGTCTCTCCCACTTTAGTTGAAGCGGATTCGATGAAAGGGGTCCTTATGAAGGGTAAATAGAAGTTGACAAGATCACGTTGTGGTTATTCGTAGGTAAGAAAACGTTCTTGCTAGAACCCAATTGCAGCCACGTAAAAGATGCAACAACAATTAGAGGACGTCTAACTTGTTTTTGCAGCAATTGTCATGTGATGTGATATGGCCAGAAGTTGTGATGAATGATGAATGATATATTGTGATGTATGAGATCATGTTCTCGTAATAGGAATCACGACTTGCATGTCGATGAGTATGACAACCGGCAGGAGCCATAGGAGTTGTCTTTATTTTTTGTATGACCTGCGTGTCATTGAAGAACGCCATGTAAATTACTTTACTTTATTGCTAAACGCGTTAGCCATAGAAGTAGAAGTAGTCGTTGGCATGACAACTTCATGAAGACACGATGATGGAGATCATGATGATGGAGATCATGGTGTCATGCTGGTGATGAAGATGATCATGGAGCCCCGAAGATGGAGATCGAAGGAGCTATATGATATTGGCCATATCATGTCACTATTATATAATTGCACGTGATGTTTATTATGTTTATGCATCTTGTTTACTTAGAACGACGGTAGTAAATAAGATGATCCCTTACAAAAATTTCAAGAAGTGTTCTCCCCTAACTGTGCACCGTTGCTAAAGTTCGTCGTTTCGAAGCACCACGTGATGATCGGGTGTGACAGATCCTTACGTTCACATACAACGAGTGTAAGACAGTTTTACACATGCAAAACACTTAGGGTTAACTTGACGAGCCTAGCATGTACAGACATGGCCTCGGAACACGGAGACCGAAAGGTCGAACACGAGTCGTATGGAAGATACGATCAACATGAGAATGTTCACCGACGATGACTAGTCCGTCTCACGTGATGATCGGACACGGCCTAGTCGACTCGGATCGTGTAACACTTAGATGACTAGAGGGATGTCTAATCTGAGTGGGAGTTCATTAAAATAATTTGATTAGATGAACTTAATTATCATGAACTTAATCTAAAACTTTTTGCATAATATGTCTTGTAGATCAAATGGCCAACGCTCATGTCAACATGAACTTCAACGCGTTCCTAGAGAAAACCAAGCTGAAAGATGATGGCAGCAACTATACGGACTGGGTCCGGAACCTGAGGATCATCCTCATAGCTGCCAGGAAACAATATGTCCTAGAAGGACCGCTAGGTGACACTCCCGTCCCAGAAAACCAAGACATTATGAATGCTTGGCAGTCTCGTGCTGATGATTACTCCCTCGTTCAGTGCGGCATGCTTTACAGCTTAGAACTGGGGCTCCAAAAGCGTTTTGAGCAACACGGAGCATATGAGATGTTCGAGGAGCTGAAACTAGTTTTCCAAGCTCATGCCCGGGTCGAGAGATATGAAGTCTCCGACAAGTTCTATAGTTGTAAGATGGAGGAAAATAGTTCTGTCAGTGAGCACATACTCAAAATGTCTGGGTTGCACAACCGCCTGTCCCAGCTGGACATTAACCTCCCGGATGAGGCGGTCATTGACAGAATCCTTCAGTCGCTCCCACCAAGCTACAAGAGCTTTGTGATGAACTACAATATGCAGGGGATGGTGAAGACCATTCCTGAAGTATTTTCAATGCTGAAGTCAGCAGAGGTTGAAATCAAGAAAGAACATCAAGTGTTGATGGTCAATAAGACCACTAAGTTCAAGAAGGGCAAGGGTAAGAAGAACTTCAAGAAGGACGGCAAAGATGTTGCCGCGCCCGGTAAGCCAGTTGCCGGGAAGAAGTCAAAGAATGGACCCAAGCCTGAGACTGAGTGCTTTTATTGCAAGGGGAAGGGTCACTGGAAGCGGAACTGCCCCAAATACTTAGCGGATAAGAAGGCCGGCAACACCAAAGGTATATTTGATATACATGTAATTGATGTGTACCTTACCAGTACTCGTAGTAACTCCTGGGTATTTGATACCGGTGCCGTTGCTCATATTTGTAACTCACAGCAGGAGCTGCGGAATAAGCGGAGACTGGCAAAGGACGAGGTGACGATGCGCTTCGGGAATGGTTCCAGAGTCGATGTGATCGCCGTCGGCACGCTACCTCTACATTTACCTACGGGATTAGTTTTGAACCTTAATAATTGTTATTTGGTGCCAAGTTTGAGCATGAACATTGTATCTGGATCTCGTTTGATACGAGATGGCTACTCATTTAAATCCGAGAATAATGGTTGTTCTATTTATATGAGAGATATGTTTTATGGTCATGCCCCGATGGTCAATGGTTTATTCTTAATGAATCTCGAACGTAGTGTTACACATATTCATAGCGTGAATACCAAAAGATGTAAAGTTGATAACGATAGTCCCCCATACTTGTGGCATTGCCGCCTTGGTCACATTGGTGTCAAGCGCATGAAGAAGCTCCATGATGATGGACTTTTAGAGTCTCTCGATTATGAATCATTTGACACATGCGAACCATGCCTCATGGGCAAAATGACCAAGACTCCGTTCTCCGGAACAATGGAGCGAGCAACCAACTTGTTGGAAATCATACATACCGATGTGTGCGGTCCAATGAGTGTTGAGGCTCGCGGAGGATATCGTTATGTTCTCACTCTCACAGATGACTTGAGTAGATATGGGTATGTCTACTTGATGAAACACAAGTCTGAGACCTTTGAAAAGTTCAAGGAATTTCAGAATGAAGTAGAGAATCAACGTGACCGAAAGATAAAATTCTTACGATCAGATCGTGGAGGAGAATATTTAAGTCACGAATTTGGTACACACTTAAGAAAATGTGGAATCATTTCACAACTCACGCCGCCTGGAACACCTCAACGTAACGGTGTGTCCGAACGTCGTAATCGCACTCTATTGGATATGGTGTGATCCATGATGTCTCTTACCGTTTTACCACTATCATTTTGGGGATACGCTCTAGAGACAGCTACATTCACTTTAAATAGGGCACCGTCTAAATCCGTTGAGACGACACCGTATGAATTATGGTTTGGGAAGAAACCTAAGCTGTCGTTTCTAAAAGTTTGGGGATGCAATGCTTATGTCAAGAAACTTCAACCTGAAAAGCTCGAACCCAAGTCGGAAAAAAGCGTCTTCATAGGATACCCTAAAGAAACCATTGGGTATACCTTCTACTTAAGATCCAAGGGCAAGATCTTTGTTGCCAAGAACGGATCCTTTCTGGAAAAAGAGTTTCTCTCGAAAGAAGTAAGTGGGAGGAAAGTAGAACTCGATGAAGTACTACCTCTTGAACGGGAAAGTAGTGCAGCTCAGGAAAATGTTCCTGTGATGCCTACACCAACTGAAGAGGAAAATAATGATGATGATCAAGGTACTTCGGATCAAGTTGCTACTGAACTTCGTAGGTCCACAAGGACACGTTCCGCACCAGAGTGGTATGGCAACCCTGTCCTGGAAATCATGTTGTTAGACAACGGTGAACCTTCGAACTATGAAGAAGTGATGGCGGGCCCAGATTCCAACAAATGGCTAGAAGCCATGAAATCCGAGATAGAATCCATGTATGAAAACAAAGTATGGACTTTGACTGACTTGCCCGATGATCGGCGAGCGATAGAAAACAAATGGATCTTTAATAAGAAGACGGACGCGGATGGTAATGTCACCATCTATAAAGCTCGACTTGTCGCTAAGGGTTATCGGCAAGTTCAAGGGATTGACTACGATGAGACTTTCTCTCCCGTAGCGAAGCTTAAGTCCGTCCGAATCATGTTAGCAATTGCCACATACTATGATTATGAGATATGGCAGATGGACGTCAAAACGGCATTCCTTAACGGGCATCTTAAGGAAGAACTGTATATGATGCAGCCGGAGGGTTTTGTCGATCCTAAGAATGCTAACAAAGTACGCAAGCTCCAGCGATCCATTTATGGGCTGGTGCAAGCATCTCGGAGTTGGAACATTCGCTTTGATGAAATGATCAAAGCGTTTGGGTTTATGCAGACTTATGGAGAAGCCTGCGTTTACAAGAAAGTGAGTGGGAGCTCTGTAGCATTTCTCATATTATATGTAGATGACATACTTTTGATGGGAAATGATATAGAATTCTTGGACAGCATTAAGGCCTACTTGAATAAGTGTTTTTCAATGAAGGACCTTGGAGAAGCTGCTTATATATATATTAGACATCAAGATCTATAGAGATAGATCGAGACGCCTCATAGGTCTTTCACAAAGCACATACCTTGATAAGATTTTGAAGAAGTTCAAAATGGATCAGTCCAAGAAGGGGTTCTTGCCTGTATTGCAAGGTGTGAGATTGAGCTCGGCTCAATGCCCGACCATGGCAAAAGATAAAGAAGAGATGAGCGTCATCCCCTATGCCTCAGCCATAGGATCTATTATGTATGCCATGCTGTGTACCAGACCTGATGTAAACCTTGCCGTAAGTTTGGTAGGAAGGTACCAAAGTAATCCCGGCAAGGAACACTGGACAGCGGTCAAGAATATCCTAAAGTACCTGAAAAGGACGAAGGACATGTTTCTCGTTTATGGAGGTGACGAAGAGCTCGCCGTAAAGGGTTACGTCGACGCTAGCTTCGACACAGATCTGGATGACTCTAAGTCACAAACCGGATACGTGTATATGTTGAATGGTGAAGCAGTAAGCTGGTGCAGCTGCAAGCAGAGCGTCGTGGCGGGATCTACATGTGAAGCGGAGTACATGGCAGCCTCAGAGGCAGCACATGAAGCAATTTGGGTGAAGGAGTTCATCACCGACCTAGGAGTCATACCCAATGCGTCGGGGCCGATCAAACTCTTCTGTGACAACACTGGAGCTATTGCCCTTGCCAAGGAGCCCAGGTTTCACAAGAAGACCAGGCACATCAAACGTCGTTTCAACTCCATCCGTGAAAATGTTCAAGATGGAGACATAGATATTTGCAAAGTACATACGGATCTGAATGTCGCAGATCCGTTGACTAAACCTCTCCCGCGAGCAAAACATGATCAACACCAGAACTCTATGGGTGTTCGATTCATCACAATGTAACTAGATTATTGACTCTAGTGCAAGTGGGAGACTGTTGGAAATATGCCCTAGAGGCAACAATAAAAGCATTATTATTATATTTCCTTGTTCATGATAATTGTCTTTTATTCATGCTATAATTGTATTATCCGAAAATTGTAATACACGTGTGAATACATAGACCACAATACGTCCCTAGTAAGCCTCTAGTTGACTAGCTCGTTGGTCAACAGATAGTCATGGTTTCCTGACTATGGACATCAGATGTCATTGACAACGGGATCACGTCATTAGGAGAATGACGTGATGGACAAGACCCAATCCTAAGCATAGCACAAGATCGTGTAGTTCGTTTTGCTAGAGCTTTTTCAATGTCAAGTATCTCTTCCTTAGACCATGAGATCGTGTAACTCCCGGATACCGTAGGAGTGCTTTGGGTGTACCAAACGTCACAACGTAACTGGGTGACTATAAAGGTGCACTACAGGTATCTCCGAAAGTGTCTGTTGGGTTGACACGGATCGAGACTGGGATTTGTCACTCCGTATGACGGAGAGGTATCTCTGGGCCCACTCGGTAATGCATCATCATAATGAGCTCAAAGTGACCAAGTGTTGGGTCACGGGATCATGCATTACGGTACGATTAAAGTGACTTGCCGGTAACGAGACTGAACGAGGTATTGTGATACCGACGATCGAGTCTCGGGCTTGTAACGTACCGATTGACAAAGGGAATAGTATACGGGGTTGCTTGAATCCTCGACATCGTGGTTCATCCGATGACATCATCGAGGAGCATGTGGGAGCCAACATGGGTATCCAGATCCCGCTGTTGGTTATTGACCTGAGAGCCGTTTCGGTCATGTCTGCGTGTCTCCCGAACCCGTAGGGTCTACACACTTAAGGTTCGGTGACGCTAGGGTTATTAGGAAGACTTGTATGTGATTACCGAATGTTGTTCAGAGTCCCGGATGAGATCCCGGACGTCACGAGGAGTTCCGGAATGGTCCGGAGGTAAAGATTTATATATGGGAAGCTGTCATATGGACACCGGAAGGTTTCGGGGGCATATCGGTATTGTACCGGGGCCACCGGAAGGGTTCCGGGGGTCCACCGGGAGGGGCCACCCCTCCCGGGGGGTAAGATGGGCTGCGTGGGGCAGGAGCCAGCCCCTGAAGGGCTGGGCGCCCCCCCTTGGGCCCATACGCCTAGGGTTGGGGGGGAGGGAACCCTAGAGGGGGCGCCCCCCTTGCTTGGGGGGCAAGTCCCCCGTCCCTGGCCGCCGCCCCCCTCTAGATCCCATCTAGAGGGGACGGCCCCCCTTGCCCCTTCCCCTATAAATAGAGGGGTGAAGGGAGGGCTGAACACCCAAGCCAAGGCGCAGCCCCTCCCCTCCCCAACACCTCTCCTCCTCCGTACGTGCTTGGCGAAGCCCTGTCGGAGTGCTGCTGCACCAACAACACTACGCCGTCGTGCTGCCGTTGGATCTGTCTTCCTCAACGTCTCCTTCCTCCTTGCTGGATCAAGACGGAGGAGACGTCGCCCGTACTGTACGTGTGTTGAACGCGAAGGTGCTGTCCGTTCAACACTTGGTCATCGGTGATCTGAATCACGGCGAGTACGACTCCATCATCACCATCCCCTTGAACGCTTCCGCACTCGATCTACAAGTGGTATGTAGATGCAAACTCACTCCCTTGACTCACACCCTTGGTGAAACCGTAGGAAAAATTTTAATTTTCTGCAATGTTCCCCAACATGCCCTTGGCAAACTTGGGTTCTCCTCTTACCAGAAATGCACCGCGGCCGTCCGCATGCATGCCTATGGAATTCCAGGCGATCTGGTGGATGAGTACGTGCGTATGAGCGAGACAACATGTCTGATGTCAATGTACAAGTTCTGTCAGGCTGTGATCGAGGTGTTTGGCCCAGAGTACTTGAGGCAGCCAACTGCCGCTGATACAGAGAGATTGTTGGCGACCAACGCAGCTAGAGGCTTTCCAGGCATGCTTGGCAGCATAGATTGTATGAACTGGGAGTGGAAGAACTGTCCATTTTCTTGGCAGGGCCAATACAAGGGGCATGGCAGCGAGTACACTGTCATATTAGAAGCGGTGGAATCGCAGAATCTCTGGATATGACATTCTTTCTTCGGCATGGCAGGTTCTCACAATGATATCAACGTGCTGCAACGTTCTCCAGTCTTCGCGAGGCTTGCAGAAGGCCGCTCCCCACCTGTTAACTTTGAGATCAACGGCCACCAGTACAACAAAGGATACTATCTAGCTGATAGTATATATCCTCAGTGGTCAACTTTTGTGAAGACAATCTCAAAGCCCCAAGGTGAGAAGAGAAAGAGATTTGCCCAAATGCAAGAGAGTGCTAGAAAGGATGTGGAACGTGCTTTTGGTGTGCTTCAATCCCGATGGGGCATCGTTCGATACCCTGCACTGTCATGGGATGAAAGGAAGCTTTGGAAGGTGATGACTGCATGTGTGATCATGCACAACATGATCGTCGAGGACAAGCGTGATGACAATATCTTCGACCAAGGATTTGATTTTCAAGGTGACAATGTTGAGCCCCTGCACCAAGAACCGGCCACGTTTGATCAGTTCTGCCAGTTCCATCGTGAGCTGCGTGATTGGCACACTCATAAGGCTCTTCAAAATGACTTGGTTGAGCACGTGTGGGATCATATTGGCAACCGATAGATGTATTGGTTCGTTTTATGTTCATAAGTTTGATTTGGTTGTAAAACTATCTTTATTAGAGACAATTTTGATTGGGTTGTAAAACTATTTTAATTTTCAAACAATTAATATTTGGACGTGCAAACTTGTTTTCATATGAAAATATGGGCATTTTAGGCCCTGGCGGACGAGATGGGGCAAACGGATGCGGCCGCGCGCTGGGCGCACGACCACCGCATCCCAGGACAGGCCCGGACATGACCCTATTGCCCTATCCAAACGGACAGAATCCATACAAAATGGACGTCCGTTTGGGGTCGCGCGGTGGAGTTGGCCTCACACCCTGCACTGCTACGCCTAGTCCACAGCCCGACCACGTGTAGCTCCATGGGCCACCTGCCTTGCAGCGCTCCAAGGGCCTTGGGCCAGCACGCTTCCACACATCTGGCTTAGTAGAATCTCGTCCGACTAGGCTTCCAACGCATGTGCCTTGTGCTTCGGATCGAATCCGACCTCACTTCCATGTCGATACACGTCGCCGCCATGTGCACACGACGCGTTACCAAATCGCTGAAGTCTCCTGCAGTCCTGCTATGACGCTGCCGCCGTAGTACGCTCGCCCGATCTATCTGATCGCCGCACGTCTCGTCTGATGGTGCCGCACATACATGCACCTTCCACTGATATGCTTTCTTCAATCTTGCCAAGAAACACGCCGCAACCGGCTGCATCTCGAACTCGATACTTCCTCTGGATCAACAATACACAACCTCTGAACAACCTAGCTCTGATACCACTTGTTAGAATAAATCCGAGGCCACCGTCGATCATCCGAGGACCAAGCAATCACACAAGCACGACACTGAGATTTGTTAACGAGGTTCACCGATATGGCTACATTCCCGGGGCCTGACTATGAGCGCTCCTCCCCATGATACCGCTACAATACCGCACCCGGTCGCCCTGAACGCCGGCACATGCCATCGGCTTCCCCTGTGTTCCGGTGCTATTATGTTGGCATAGGTTACATCGTGTGTCTAGCCCCGCTATATATGAGAGGCCTAGGATACAAGTGTCCTACTAGGACACGACTCCATATCCTATCTAAACACAATACAACTACAAGTCCAACTGTAACCTATCTTGTACACTATATTCGACACAACTCCAACAGGCTAGTACACTACACTTTGTAGATACTCCCTCCGTAAAGTAATATAAGAGCGTTTAGATTACTACTTTAGTTATCTAAACGCTCTTATATTAGTTTACAGAGGGAGTACTAATTTCCAACGAAATGATCAGGCTGGCCGACTGATATGGATGTAAACTAAAACGATATTCCCTATATCTACTACACTTTCTAAATACTCATTTTTAGTGAAATGGCCAGGTTTAGAGGTATTGTCCTCTCACGTAAACAAAACAAAATACGTGGAGCTAAAAAGTTATACCAATCTTGCAGTTTGATTGCAAGCTTAGCTTAAGGTACATACCATACACTCTTCAAGAGATAATTTCTCAAGTGTAGACCTTTATGATATTAGATTATAAAAGTATAAGGGGGGGGGGTCCACTATATAAAGCTTATATCATTACCTAGATGCGAGCTATGTTGTTCCTAACACTTACACACTCTCACGTTAAGCACCATGGCATATATAACCATCTTTCGTTTGTGCATGCCCTCAATGCACCACCTCATGTGAACTTCATTGCTCACAACATTGCACTAGGATAATGGATGTCAGTATGTGGTACACCGTACACCTAATATATCTATATATCGGTCGACGGTTCAGACTTCCAAATCAGAAAATCTTGTAATCTTACACAAGGAGCACGAGTAGGGAAGACGAAGAAGCGGGTCTAAGAGGTGTAGGAATGGGAACATGAAGAAAATCAATTGTATTTCCTCCTCTGGTATTGGAGGGGAGAAATGGTCTGATGTTTCTGATGCCTCCCATTCCTATGGATCTTAGATTCTCCTTCCTCTTACTTTTTGCTCGTACAATTCAGTTGGTAAACCGACTCCTGCCGGCATCTACTACTATTACTCCACACATCGACCGACTCCTGCCTGCATCTAGAGTATTAAGTTCATAAGAACAGAGTAACACATTAAGCAAGATGACATGATGTAGAGGGATAAACTCATGTAATATGATATAAACCCCATCTTTTTATCCTCGATGGCAACAATACAATACGTGCCTTGCAACCCTTTCTGTCACTGGGTAAGGACACCGCAAGATTGAACCCAAAGTTAAGCACTTCTCCCATGGCAAGAAAGATCAATCTAGTAGGCCAAACCAAACTGATAATTCGAAGAGACTTGCAAAGACAACTCAATCTTACATAAAAGAATTCAGAGGAGATTCAAATATTTCTCATAGATAAACTTGATCATAAACTCACAATTCGTCGGATATCGACAAACACACCGCAAAAAGAGTTTACATCGAATAGATCTCCACAAGGGAGGGGGAGAACATTGTATTGAGATCCAAAAAGAGAGAAGAAGCCATCTAGCTAATAACTATGGACCCGAAGGTCTGTGGTAAACTACTCACAACTCATCGGAGGGGCAAGGATGTTGATGTAGAAGCCTCCATGGTCGATCCCCCCTCCGATCGAGCACCGGCGAAGGCTCCAAGATGGGATGTCGCGGATACAGAAGGTTACAGTGGTGGAAATTGTGTTTCGTTGGCTCCCTGGATGTTTTCGGGGTACATAGGCTTATATAGGAGGAAGAAGTACGTCGGTGGCCGCTCGATGGTCCCACGAGACAGGGGGGCATGCCCTATGGGGGGGCATAAACATCCAAAAGGGGTAATATAATAGCATGGAACAATCAAAAATTATAGATACGTTTGAGACGTATCATGTAGGTAGATGAACTTCAATTACAAGTGGTGCTCCAAATGAACTACATCAACCTTGAGCATCCCACAAAAGTTCAACTACATGATCAAGATCAACACCACCACCCAAGGTATGTTATTCCATCTTAGAGAAGCTTTACCCCAAGTCATGGGTCAAAGCAGCTCAACAAGATGTGAACACATCAAAATGCTTAAACGAAAAATGGCAACCCCACTTTGAGCTTAAATGATGAGTATGACCTATGATCAAGTGAGACTTCACTTGAGTCCTAAGTCAATATACTCTAACATAGGTGACTTTGTCGCCGACCAATTCTAGATGAGTTTCTCTAGTGTTTCTCCTTGTTCTTGCATTTGACTCATGCATATTTGTTTCCCTTTTTCAAAAAAAAACTTTATCTAGATTTCTTTTCTTTTATTTCTCTTCTGCATTTCCTGCATCCAATTCAATGCAAATCCTTTAGTTAATTCCCTGCAAATCTTTGTGAGATCTTATTTGCTTAGTGAGCTGAGGTGACAAGTCCTTTATCTCTGTATCGAACTCGGACACACCGGTTTGTCTCCTTCGGTCAAACCGAATTACCTTGGTGCCACCGAAGACAACAACTCGGTGTTACCAATTTCAAATGTAGAGGAGACACTTTGTCGTTTGCGTCCTGCTCAGTTTGTTCCAGCTCCACTTGATGATTCTAATCCTCTACCAGCACCCTATTTCCCCCTGCTATTTTGCTATGTGACCCAAGGACCAAACCTATTTTGACTCACACTCCAGAAGACCCTTCTTGGAAATTGATGTCAAAGGGGGAGAGAGAGTTCACATCAAAGTTTAATCATATGAAAATGGGGAAAGGGAGATAAATAATCACATCAAAGAGAGACCCCAGTTGCTTGGTATTCAAAGAGGATAGAAGTCACATGTCTTTAGAGGGGAAAGACATGTTCATGTTGTTTTTGTGTTTGCTTTGCTCTGATTTTCTCTTCCCTATCTTCTCCCAATATCCCATATAAGATTCAGGGGGAGCAATACATCTAAGGGAAGGAAATCTTCGAATTCATTGCATATCTTTACCTTTGGGGACATGTCTATACTCAAATAGAGTACCCAATACTCTCTCTCTACATGTCATCCCAATCTTGGTACTTTTGTGGTTTGCTGCTTGCTCTTATTAAGATGTTTCTGTGTTGTCTAACCTTGTTTACTCAGGTTCATATCTTCCAAAGCTAGCTCAAGACCACAAGGTAAGTACATGCATCACACTCATGTGCATGAGGATCTCTCGCTGATGTACATATTTTTTTCAAGAAGGACCCATGAGCATGAAGGTACATTTCCTATGTTCACATCATTTGCTCTGATGCATATAGCCAAGATACATATAACTCATTCCTTGCTCTATCATGATTATGCACTCACATGATCTTATGTTCCATATTTACACGATTGCATACATGTAGGGGGGGGCTATGCATGTTACATGCCCTTCCAAAGCTTTACCTACCTTTCTCTATATGTTTATCTAAAGCTTTGATGGATGTTGTCATCAATTACCAAAAAGGGGGAGATTGAAAGCACAAGAGCTACCTGGGTGATTTTGGTAATTAATGTCAACATATCTCTTGTTGGACTAATACTTTTATCTAGTATATTTTAGATAAGTCCAACAGTGGAGTGGCATGGACAAGAGGATGTGGAACCCCTTCTAGATGCTAAGGACAAAGGATTGGCTGAAGCTCAAAGCTCGAGACTCTACATTTTCTATTTCAGTGATCCAAGATCAAATTGAGTCCATAGGAAAGCCAATAATATTAAAAGGGGATGAGGTGTTGCTTAATGGCTTGCTTGCTCAAAGTGCTTAGTGATATGCTCCAAGAACCCTCAACCACTTTCTCATATCCACATATGTCCCAAACCAAAAGTCAAACTCGGCCCCACCGATTTGATCTATCCGATGCCACCGAGTTCATTTGACATAGCCACTACCAGAAACCCTAATCAATTAGGTCTCACTGATGGGATCTCGGTCTCACCGAGATGGGCTTGCAAACTCCCTCTTGCCTATTGCAATAACTTCAATCTCACTGAGAAGATGTAATCGGTCCCACCGAGTTTGCTTGACCAACTCTCTGTTTTGCTTATTACCAAACTTGGTCCCACCGAGTTTGTGTAATCGGTCAGACCGAGATGATGCTTTACCCTAACCCTTGCACATTGGTCCCACCGAGTTGATCATATCGGTCCCATCGAAATGCCTAATGGTCACATTATGAACTAAATCGGTCTGACTGACTTTTATGATTCGTTCCCATCGAGTTTGGTAAATTGTGTGTAACAGTTAGATTTTGTGTGGAGGCTATATATACCCTTCCACCGTCTCCTCATTCGTGGGGAAAGCCACCAGAACATGCCTACACTTTCAACATTCATTTTCTGAGAGAGAACCACCTACTCATGTGTTGACGCCAAGATATTCCAATCCAACCATATGAATCTTGATCTCTAGCCTTCCCCAAGTTGCTTTCCACTCAAATCATCTTTCCACCAAATCCAATCCTATGAGAGAGAGAGTTGGGTGTTGGGGAGACTATCATTTGAAGCACAAGAGCAAGGAGTTCATCAACAACACACCATTTATTACCTTTTGGAGAGTGGTGTCTCCTAGATTGGTTAGGTGTCACTTGGGAGCCTTTGTCAAGATTGTGGAGTTGAACCAAGGAGTTTGTATGGGCAAGGAGATCGCCTACTTCGTGAAGATCTACCCTAGTGAGGCAAGTCCTTCGTGGGTGATGGCCATGGTGGGATTAGTCCTGACCATGGGCAGCCTAGCCCGACCCAGCCCGGCCCAACGCTGCTCCTAGGCCGGGCTCGGGCCTAGATTTTGAGCCTGAAGGCCGAGCCGGACTGGGCCCTGGTCCATCGTTTTCATGTTTTCCTGAAGGATGGGCCGGGCCGACCCGAAGACAGATGGGCTTTTACATGTTCGGGCCGGGCTCGGGCCCAGAAAACAGGCCCGATGGCCGGGCCGGGCCGGGCTCGGGCCTGGGTTTTTTGTGTTGGGCTTGGCTAGGCCCGGCCCGACCCGAGGTATGGCCAGGTATAGGTGGGATAGACAAGGTTGCTTCTTCGCGGACCCTTCGTGGGTGGAGCCCTCCGTGGACTCACGCAACCATTACCCTTCGTGGGTTGAAATCTCCATCAACATGGATGTACGATAGCACCACCTATCGGAACCACGCCAAAAATCTCCGTGTCTCGAATTGTGTTTGCACACTCCAATCCCATCCCTTTACTTTCTTGCAAGTTGTATGCTTTACTTTCTGCTGCTCATATAATCTTTGCATGCTTGCTTGAATTGTATTGTGTATGCTTGAAATTGTGTTAATCTACCACCTCAACTTGAAAAACTTAAAACTGCCAACTTTGTGTGTTGATGGTCTATTCACCCCCTCTAGACACCTCTTCTCGATCCTTTCACAATTGCACCAGTATTGTCACAAAAGATTTTCATTGGACCCGATGCACTAGGTATGACACCTAGATCGGATATGAACTCCTTCATCCAAACTCCTTCATTTAGTGCTTCCCAAGCAGCAATGTACTCCGCTTCACACGTAGATCCCACCATGACGCTCTGCTTGGAACTGTACCAACTGACAGCTCCTCCATTCAATAAAAATACGTATCCGGTTTGCGACTTAGAGTCATCCGGATCAGTGTCAAGGCTTGCATCGACGTAACCGTTTATGACGAGCTCTTTTTCACCTCCATAAACGAGGAACATATCCTTAGTCCTTTTCAGGTATTTCAGGATGTTCTTGACCGCTGTCCAGTGCTCCACTCCGGGATTACTTTGGTACCTCCCTGTTATGCTTATAGCAAGACATACATCAGGTATGGTACACAACATTGCATACATGATAGAACCTATGGGTGAAGCATAGGGAATTACTTTCATTTTCTCTCTATCTTCTGCAGTGGTCGAGCATTGAGTCTGACTCAACTTCACACCTTGTAACACAGGCAAGAACCCTTTCTTTGACTGATCCATTTGAACTTCTTCAAAACTTTATCAAGGTATGTGCTTTGTGAAAGTCCAATTAAGCGTCTTGATCTATCTCTATAGATCTTGATGCCCAATATGTAAGCAGGTTCACCGAGGTATTGCATTGAAAAACTTTTATTCAAAGATCCCTTTGTGCTATCCAGAAATTCTATATCATTTCCAATCAACAATATGTCATCTACATATAATATTAGAAATGCTACAAAGCTCCCACTCACTTTCTTGTAAATATAGGCTTCTCCAAAAGTCTGTATAAAACCATATGCTTTGATCACACTATCAAAGCATTTATTCCAACCCCGAGAGGCTTGCACCAGTCCATAAATGGATCGCTGGAGCTTGCACACTTTGTAGCACCCTTTGGATCGACAAAACCTTCCGATTGCATCATATACAATTCTTCTTCCAGAAATCCATTCAGGAATGCAGTTTCGACATCCATTTGCCAAATTTCATAATCATAAAATGCAGCAATTGATAACATGATTCAGACAGACTTAAGCATCGCTATGGGTGAGAAAGTCTCATCGTGGTCCACTCCTTGAACTTGTCGAAAACCTTTTGCAACAAGTCGAGCTTTGTAAACAGTAACATTACCGTCTGCGTCGGTCTTCTTCTTAAAGATCCATTTATTTTTTATGGCTTGCTGATCATCGGGCAAGTCCACCAAAGTCCACACTTTGTTCTCATACATGGATCCCATCTGAGATTTCATGGCCTCAAGCCATTTCACGGAATCTGGGCTCATCATCGCTTCCGCATAGTTCGTACGTTCATCATGGTCTAGTAACATGACTTCCAGAACAGGATTACCATACCACTCTGGTGCGGATCTTACTCTGGAAGACCTACGAGGTTCGGTAGTAACTTGATCTGAAGCTTCATGATCATCATCATTAGCTTCCTCACTAATTGGTGTGGGAATCACTGGAACTGATTTCTGTGATGAACTACTTTCCAATAAGGGAGAAGGTACAGTTACTTCATCAAGTTCTACTTTCCTCCCACTCACTTCTTTCGAGAGAAACTCCTTCTCTAGAAAGGATCCATTCTTATTAGCAACAAAGATTTTGCCTTCGGATCTATGATAGAAGGTGTACCCAACAGTTTCCTTTGGGTATCCTATGAAGACGCACTTCTCCGATTTGGGTTCGAGCTTATCAGGTTGAAGCTTTTTCACATAAGCATCGCAGCCCCAAACTTTAAGAAACGACAACTTTGGTTTCTTGCCAAACCATAGTTCATAAGGCGTCGTCTCAACGGATTTTGATGGTGCCCTATTTAAAGTGAATGCAGCCGTCTCTAGAGCATAACCCCAAAACGATAGCGGTAAGTTAGTAAGAGACATCATAGATCGCACCATATCTAATAAAGTACGGTTATGACGTTCAGACACACCATTTCGCTGTGGTGTTCCAGGTGGCGTTAATTGCGGAACTATCCCATGTTGTTTCAAATGAAGACCAAACTCGTAACTCAAATATTCTCCTCCACGATCAGATCGTAGAAACTTTATTTTCTTGTTACGATGATTTTCCACTTCACTCTGAAATTCTTTGAATTTTCAAATGTTTCAGACTTATGCTTCATTAAGTAGATATAACCATATCTGCTCAAATCATCTGTGAAGGTGAGAAAATAACGATACCCACCACAAGCATCAATACTCATTGGACTGCACACATCGATATGTATTATTTCCAATAAGTCAGTAGCTCGTTCCATTGTTCCGGAGAACGGAGTTTTTGTCATCTTGCCCATAAGGCACGGTTCGCAAGCACCAAGTGATTCATAATCAAGTGATTCCTAAAGTCCATCAACATGGAGTTTCTTTATGCACTTTATACCGATATGACCCAAATGGTAGCGCCATAAATAAGTTGCACTATCATTATTAAACTTCAATCTTTTGGCTTCAACACTATGAATATGTGTATAACTACTATCGAGATTCAATAAAATAGACCACTCAGCAGGGGTGCATGACCATAAAAGATATTACTCATATAAATAGAACAATCATTATTCTTTGATTTGAATGAATAACCTTCTTGCATCAAACAAGATCCATATATAATGTTCATGCTCAACGCTGGCACCAAATAACAATTATTCAGGTCTAAAACTAATCCCGACAGTAGATGTAGAGGCAGCGTGCCGACCGCGATCACATCGACTTTGGAACCATTTCCCACGCGCATCGTCACCTCGTCCTTAGCCAATCTTCGCTTAATACGTAGCCCTTGTTTCGAGTTGCAAATATGAGCAATAGAACCAGGATCAAATACCCAGGCGCTACTGCGAGCATTATTTAAGTACACATCAATAACATGTATATCAAATATACCTTTCACTTTGCCATCCTTCTTATCCGCCAAATACTTGGGGCAGTTCCGCTTCCGGTGACTAGTCCCTTTGCAGTAGAAGCACTCAGTTTCAGGCTTAGGTCTAGACTTGGGTTTCTTCTCTTGAGCAGCAACCTTTTTGCCATTCTTCTTGAAGTTCCCTTTCTTCCCTTTACCCTTTTTCTTGAAACTACTGGTCTTATTGACCATCAACACTTGATGCTCCTTTTTGATTTCTACCTCCGCGGCCTTTAGCATCGCGAAGAGCTCAGGAATCACTACAAAAAAATACACTTCCGTGATGATACGTGTTTGTCACAGTGGGTCGCGTTTTTTGTCATGCATGTACATCCATGACGATTTTATGACAGAATCAAGATAGTCATACCTGTGTTGTCGTAGAAGTGTTCCATGACATTACCAAAATTATCATCACGGAAGTGTCCACTTCCATGACGATAAGTCGCGCGTCACAGTAGTGCTTTTGTCAAGGGTGACGGACACGTGACATCCACCGTAACGGAACGCCGTTAAGCTATCGGGTCGGGTTTTGGATCCGATAACCCGTTAACAGCCCCGACCAATGGGGATTTTCCACGTGTAAAATCATCATTGGCTGGAGGAAACACGTGTCGGCTCATCGTTGGGACAGATGTCATCCACTCATTGGACAGAAGGCGCCGATGATACGTCGACACGTGGCACGGCCCAACAGAGGTCCATTCCTGTGAAAAGGCCGGCCCGTTTGACTTGATCAAAAGGTGGCGGGCCGGCCCGTGGAAAGCCTGTTAACGGCCTGTTCGCATATAGCCCATTTACAGCCCGCTAACCCAAGGCCCGTTACGCACTATCCGAATTAGGCCCAGTAGCGTCATCTGGGCCATCCAATATGATTCCAGCCTGTTTTCACTTCTGGCCCATGTATGGCCCATGACGCCTTTCGGCCCATATGAGGCCCTATGCAACTCTTGGCCTATTAACGGCCCGTGGTGAAACTGGCCCGCAATGAACAGTGTATCACTTTACACCGATTAACGGCCCGTGGTGAAACTGGCCCGTAATGAAAAGTGTATCACCTTTATACCCATTAACGACCTGTTATTCCGTTGGGCCGTTTCCAGCCCATGTTATCTTTCGGCCTTCTCAGAGCCCATTTATTCTTTGGCTCATTTCAAGCATTCGTTTACTTACGGCCCGTTACTGTCATTTTCTGCTTGTGGGCCAAATTCAGCCCGTGGTTACAGTCGGCCCGTTTGTGGTCCGTTAATACGTTGGGCCGTTTTCATAGTATCATCAAATACGACCTATTAACGATGGCCCGTTATGGTCGGCCCATGAACGGACGATTCCAACTCTAGCCCGTTTACGGCCATAATGCAGCCTGTTATTGGCCCATGTTTGGCCAATCGATCATACGACCGGTATAAGGCCCATTGATGATACGACCCGTAGAAGGCCCAATGTTTCTACGGCCCGTAGAAGGCCCAATGTTTCTACGGCCCATAGAAGGCCTACTGTTTCTACGGCCCGTAGAAGGCCCACTGTTTCTACGGCCCGTAGGAGGCCTAGTGTCACTACAGTAAATATTAGCCCATGGTTATTGTGGCCTAGTTTTAAAAAATAGGTTATTGCAGCCACTAGCAAACCACAGAAAAAGAACTGCACTGACTACAAGCAAATAAATAAACAAGACAACAAGGAAATAAATAAGCAAGCAACTGGCACTAGGCTATCATGGCTATTATACATATTACATCCACTGGGCATCAAAGTTCGCCACCAGTGCAAATATAGGGAACATAGCAGCATATAAACGCTGCAGCAAAACAAGTCCAGAACTGAAACCACTTCAGAAGAGCTCAAGAAACAATATCCTGGGTACCCATAATGCTGGCAAGATGCTTAGCAAGCTTATTAACTTTCTCTTGTTTGGCGCTTAAGTTCTCCAGCGCTTGCTGTTGCACCAGAAAGTATGCTTCTGAATTCTGCAGGGACTTCCTCAGTCCTTCGGCTTCCTGTCGCATAACATCTGATCGATGTCTTTCAACTTGAAGTTGAGACTCAAGAAGCCGAACTGATTCAGGCAACGAGTTCGAAGAGCTGGTGCCAGCAGTGGTAGCCAGTAACTCGAACACTACATCAAGACAGGACTTTGGGGTTGTGTCAGTGTCCCCAGTATAGTTTTTATCAGCTTTCTTGGAGACCAACAGGGATGTCTCACTATCTTGAACCTTATATGCATTACTTCCTTTACCATTGCATAACAGGGTACTCTTCTTCAATATTTTATCCGCATTCTAAAAGAGAAACAAACAAACACATCTCAGGTTTACAATGTAGTATATGAAACTCATTTTGGTAAACCAGTTCAGTAGTAAGGTGGACAGGATAACAACATGAAACAAACATATATCTATGTAGTATGGTCACTGTATGGTCTATATCATTCTAGTTTATGTTGCCAAATCAAGATAGATACAGTTCAAATCATATCTGTTTAAGACAAAGCAGCATAGACAGAATATAAGAGTGGGAAACTACACAACAATAACAACACTTGTAATGTGCATGGCATGAGAACATAACTGTGTATTCAATAGAAACTGAAATCAACATAGAGCAAGTTACAATAGCAAACAGCCAAACACGTTGAAGAAACAGGTTTAAAACATACCCGTTGCGCCATTGGAGTTTCAATTGCATCCTTCCAATTTGAAATTGGTTGGTATCAGTAAATAGAGTGATGCAAGAGCAAAGTAGTACGAACCATAGCTACGGAATCTGACCTGAGAACAATTCTTCTTCTGCTTTAAGCGTTGACTTCGGGTTTGAAGTGGTGGTCGTCATGATTTGGGCACTGCAGTTGCCTTACTAACTGCTCGTGTTGGGGTGCTTTGTGGTGGAGACGGTGCTGTGTCAACAGGAACTGGGTGTCTATCTGCTAGGGTTGGGGTTAGAAGGGGTGTAGCTGGTTCTTTGTCCAATTTGGTAGGGGTACAATCTGCATGAGTGTGGGTTATGTGTGGTGGGGCTGATTCTTGGGCAAGTACAACCGTGGTTCTATCTGCATCGACAGGTAGCATGATCTTTTCTGAAGACCGTGTTTTTACTCCCACAGATACTGCCATCACTCCCTCCAATTGAAATGGCTGATAAACAAGAAAAGTAATTGAATGTATAAACATTGTAATATAGATATGTGCAATGGATAGTAGGGAAGAAAACAGGGCATGAAATAATTCACATTTATGTTGTCTAAGCAAACAAAATAGCAGGACATAATTTCATATATATGATGGCTAATTAAACAGGATAGCATGACACAATTTCACATGTATGATGGCTAACTAAATAGGATAGAATGACATACTTCAAAATATGATGACTATGTAAACATGATGACATGATATAACTATACGATGTGTCTATTAAAGTGGTTGGCATGCCATAAATCACAAACATGCCGTCGATGGAAACATGATGGCATGATATAATTCACGGATAGAATGACATAATTTAAAATATGATGACTATGTAAACATGATGAGATGATATAACTATATTATGTCTTTAGAAAATGGGTTGGCATGCCATAATTCAGATACATGCTGTCTATGTAAACATCATGGCATGACATAATTCAAATATATGATTTATATACTAAGGAAGTGAGCAGAGGGCAATCGCATATATGATGTGTCAACTAAGGAGATGGCATTCAATATTGTGTATATGATGTAAAAACTAAGCATTGCAATACAACATATGCATTATATGAGTAATATAACCCTGCCAAGTTTGAGCATACACCTCAGGGGGATAATAGAACTGGTCATCTGCCTCTGAATCCTCCTCTGAAGAGCTATCTGTAACCAGCAAGATATCTGCTTCAGCACGTAGCATTGTCTGCTCTAAAGACCTTGTTTTCACTCCAGATTTCTCCATCACCAATTCAAATGGCTGATGCACAGGAAGAGCAGTTGAATATACAAACATTGTCGACAAAAGCAATGAGAAATACAAAAAAAGGATGGCATGATATAATTCACATATATGACGCTTGCCTAAACAGGGCATTGCATAATTCACATACATAATGCCTTGCAACAAGATAACATTGCATAATTCAAATATATAATGTCTTGCAACAAGATGGCATTGCATAATTCACATATATGGTAATTAGACACTAAACAGGTGGCATTCACACAAAGCATGTCTAAACTAAGCAAATGACATAGCAATGCAAGATACCATACGCACGATATGAGTAACATAACCCTGCCAAGTTAGGGCATGCACCTCGGGGGGGGGGGGGATATGACTGGTCATCTGTCACTGAATCCTCCTCTGAGGAGCTATCGGTAACTAGCAAGACATGCTCTTCGTCAGATAGCATTGTCTGCTCTGAAGACCTTGTTTGCACTCCAGATTTTTCCATGACCGTGCCGAATGGCTGATGCACATGAAGAGTAATTGAATGTACTAAAATTGTTGACAAATTTAACACATAATAAAAAAATGATGGCATGATATAATTCACATATAAGATGACTGGCTAACCAGGGTGGCATTGAAAAATTCACATATATGATGCCTGGCTAGACAAGATGGCATTGCATGATTCACATATACGATAAAGAAACTAAACAGATGGCATTGACACAAAGCATGTCTAAACTAAGCAGATGACATCTTTAATGTATACAGTAAGCAATGCAAGGCACCATATGCATGATATTACCAACATCAGCATGCCAAGTTAGAGCGAAGACCTCATGGGGTAAATAGGAGTGGTCTTCTCCTTCTGAATCCCCCTCAAAACAGTTATCTTCCTCTTGATTACAATCTGAAATGGGTGGAGGGGGGGCTGCCTTTGCGCCCACCATGGAACGACGTTTGCATGAAATTTTATTGCCACACAAGGCTCGTCTCTTTTGCTCTACATGATCAGTTCCGTTGTGTGCAATAACTGGCATGCATAGGAATAAAACATAGTGAGATTATGTAAGGAGTGCATGCACAAATCCAGAGTGATGGTAGCAAACTGTGGATAGAACCAAAACCAATGATAGCAGGCAGATAATAGCTTTAGTTAAAAAAATACAGATGATGGCTCCTTTAATGTTTGTTTGCACCCAACATGAAACTCATAGTAGACACCGGAGATTAACCAGATAGTAGACAGATAGTACTGATTGCTGCCTCAATATGTACCCCACAACCATTTAAAAACTCAAGTTTCAGCATTAGTTTGGACCTGACTCAGAGTCTAATAGGTGAACACGACGATAATGTAGCATGTCATCATATTAAGTGACGCATAACCTAAGCAGACATGGAAGAGTGCGACCTCTCTTGCGGACCCGTTTAGTCCTCAAGGTCATCTATTCAGTTGATGATGGTAATGCAGTTGTCGTGGCTACCGACGGCGGGGAAGAAGATCTGAGGTGGCGAAAGACAGTCTGGAGAGCGGATCCCTGCTGTGGTGAACCCTTCCGTCGTTGGAGCAGCTGAGCCAGGGTGGAACACAACGCCGCAGGAGCAGGACAAACCACACAAGGTTTTCTTTGACACATATCTGTAACAGAAGTAATTGAGTACTTGTTTGAATTTGAGGATTCTAACAATGCAGGGATAGGAAATAGACAGGAATAGGATAGGAATGCATGTGCAAAACAGAGAATTTAAAAACACAGGATTTCTGCCAATCTGGGTGTTTGATTCACAACAATTGGAAGATCACAGGATGCAAAAAAGCATGGTGAGATTAAGTCAAACCACAAGAAAATGTGCGGTTATAATGCTATTATGCTACTATCTCTTAGTCTTGTGCTTGATGAATAGGAATATGAAAATGAGGAGAAGTGGAAATTAGAATTCCTACGGTGTTTCTCTCAAGGAGACACTAAAGGAACAGATCCTACAGTTTTCCTTTGCTCCATTCCTTTGCACCAAATTCATGAAAAGTAGTACCATAGGAAACTTTCCAATTCCTATGTTTTTCATTCACTTTTCCTTTCAAGCACTGGCGATTCTAGTAGGCAGTCTTGAGCAAGGAAAATCCTACACTAAAAAATGTTTTTGTGCTACTTCTATTACATTGGACCCAGGCCACTGCCATACTAGCTCAACTCCCAGGCCCATTGACAAATGCACAGCTCAAACGCGCAGAGATAAATAATGATGGCATTCAAGAGAGTCCATCACGGATAGCTAAGTTGCGTGGTACCTCACTGCTTGTCATATAGTAGGATAAAATAATCGTATTTCCCGTTACTACGAGTGCTCAGTGGACAATATATATAGCATGTAGAGTAAAAAAGAGATGCAACAAGTGTACAACCTCTTTGGCGAAACCATGTCGATCTCAGCGTGATTGGGTTGGCCGGTGAGGATGCTCCGGCTGAGTTTGCTGTCGGAGGAGGGGAAGAAGATCTTAGGCGTCTGGAGATGGAGCCCGAGGTACTGCTCCGCTGTGATGGAGGGTTTCATCGTTGGAGCAGCTTCGGTGAGTTGTACGACGCCGAGGCTGAAGCATGACAAGAGAGACAACGAACAACGTTAACTTGAGTGGAATTCTAATACCATCTCCAATACATGACGTAAAATACATAACCACAAAGTGCTAGATGTAAAATACATCAGCCGCTCATCTCTGAACTTAACTATCGAAACTGAACTTAACTGTCGAAACTGAACTTAACTGTCGAAACTGAACCTAACTGTCGAAATTGAATTTTGCTGTCGAAAATGAATTTTGCTGTCGAAACTGAACGCACTAGCAAGGTGAGGCTACACGTCGGTCGATTGACTTTTTCATCTCTGGTCAGTCGATTTTGCCGCCGTTGGATACGAAATCAAGGGTCTGTAGTTCATCTTCAACCTCCACCCCCCTGAGCCGCCAGCCACCACCGGCCAAACAGCAGCCCCCCACCGCCCGCGGCCGGCGGTGCGCCACCCCGCCCGCCCCAAAAACACTCCCCACTGCTGGTCCG
>NC_041385.1:779239601-779280223 GCF_002162155.2 Triticum dicoccoides
AGATAGTGGGGTACCTCTCCTGCGAGCCCCCCTCCCCGCTGCGGCTAGTTCTTCCTTCACCCCGGCGAGCCCACCCCTTGAAAATCGACTGACCCAAAATTCGATTCAGTCGACTGAAGTGTAGCCAAATCGGAGCAGCATCACAAGCAAGAGCAAGAGAGAGAGCAGCAGCGCGAGCAAGAGCAGACCAGGCAGGGGACCGAGAGCAAGAGCAGAGCAGTAGCGCAAGTGAGAGCTAAACCAGCAGCAGGTCCTATTGATGTGGACGTCGCCGCTGAGGGAGCGACGCCGTGGAGGAAGTGGCCGGCGATGCTGCCGTGGATGGAGCCCCACCATGTCGGCTCGGGACCGAGCGTCGGCAGCACCTTGAGATCGAATCAAGAAGAAAATACAGCGATTAGTGTAAAACCTCTTTGGTGGCACCGATTAGGCCGCAGCTTCATCCAAGGAAATGGTGATGACAATGCTCTTTCGGTGGTGCAGGTGAAGACGGCGGTGTGGGAATGGAGGTGGCGTGAAAGACGACGGGAACGTCGGGGCAGCTCCTTGGAGGTGGAGGACGGGGTGGCTGAACCGGCGGGACGATGAGATCGATGACGGATCCTCATCCGGTACGGTGGATGAGGGACGTTGAGGTGTTGCTGTGGACGACGTCGTCAGGGAAGAGGCTCCGGCTGGGTGGCGGACGATACGTCTCCAACGTATCTATAATTTATGAAGCATTCATGCTATTTTATTATCTATTTTGAATGATTACGGGCTTTATTATACACTTTTATATTACTTTTGGGACTAACCAATTAACCGGAGGCCCAACCCATATTGTTGTTTTATTGCCTGTCAGTATTTCGAAGAGAAGGAATATCAAATGAAGTCCAAACGGAATGAAACCTTCGACAACATGATTTTTTGGAAGAATATGATCCTGGAGACTTGGAGTTCATGTCAGAAGATCCTTGAGGCAGCCACGAGATAGGAGGGCGCCCCCCTGTAGGGCGCGCCCCCTATCTCGTGGGCCCCTCGAGCACCTCCCAACCGACTTCTTTCGCCTATATAAGCCTACGTACCCTAAAAACATCGAAAATCAAGATAGATCAAGGGTTCCGCTGCCGCAAGCCTTTGTAGCCACCAAAAACCTCTCGGGAGCCCGTTCTGGCACCCTGTCGGAGGGGGAAACCATCACCGGTGGCCATCTTTATCATCCCGGTGCTATCCATGACGAGTAGGGAGTAGTTCACCCTCGGGGCTGAGGGTATGTATCAGTAGCTATGTGTTTGATCTCTCTCTCTCTCTCTCTCGTGTTCTCTCTATGGCACGATCTTGATGTATCACGAGCTTTGCTATTATAGTTGGATCTTATGATGTTTCTCCCCCCTCTACTCTCTTGTGATGAATTGAGTTTCCCTCTTGAAGTTATCTTATCGGATTGAGTCTTTGATTTGAGAACACTTGATGTATGTCTTGCCGTGTTTATCTATGGTGACAATGGGATATCACGTGCCACTTGATGTATGTTTTGGTGACCAACTTGCGGGTTCTGCCCATGAACCTATGCATAGGGCTTGGCACACATTTTCTTGACTCTCCAGTAGAAACTTCTGGGCACTCTTGGAAGTACTTTGTGTTGGTTGGATGAATCTGAGATTGTGTGATGCATATCGTATAATCATACCCACGGATACTTGAGGTGACAATGGAGTATCTAGGTGATATTAGGGTTTTGGTTGATTTGTTTCTTAAGGTGTTATTCTAGTACGAACTCTTGAATAGATTGAACGGAAAGGATAACTTTTAGGTGGTTTCGTAACCTACCATAATCTCTTCGTTTGTTCTCCTCTATTAGTGGCTTTGGAGTGACTCTGTGTTGCATGTTGAGGGATTGTTATATGATCTATCTATGTTATTATTGTTGAGAGAACTTGCACTAGTGAAAGTATGAACCCTATGCCTTGTTTCGTATCATTGCAATACCGTTTGTGCTCACTTTTATCATTAGTTACCTTGCTGTTTTTATAATTTCAGATTACAAAAACCTTTATCTATTATCCATATTGCACTTGTATCACCATCTCTTTGCCGAACTAGTGCACCTACACAACTTACCATTGTATTGGGTGTGTTTGGGGACACAAGAGACTCTTTGTTATTTGGCTGCAGGGTTGTTTGAGAGAGACCATCTTCATCCTACGCCTCCTACGGATTGATAAACCTTAGGTCATCTACTTGAGGGAAATTTCCTACTGTCCTACAAACCTGTCCACTTGCAAGCCCAACAACATCTACAAGAAGAAGGTTGTGTAAGGACAAAGAGGATGTGGAACCCCTTCTAGATGCTAAGGACAAAAGGATTGGCTGAAGCTCACAGCTCGGGACTCTACATTTTCTATTTCAGTGATCCAAGATCACATTGAGTCCATAGGAAAGCCAATATTATTAAAAGGGGATGAGGTGTTGCTTAATGGCTTGCTTGCTCAAAGTGCTTAGTGATATGCTCCAAAAACCCTCAACCACTTTCTCATACCCACATATGTCCCAAACCAAAAGTCAAACTCGGCCCCACCGATTTGATCTATCCGGCACCACCGAGTTCATTTGACATAGCCACTACCAGAAACCCTAATCAATTAGGTCTCACTGATGGGATCTCGGTCTCACCGAGATGGGCTTGCAAACTCCCTGTTGCCTATTGCAATAACTTCATTCTCAGCGAGAAGATGTAATCGGTCCCACCGAGTTTGCTTGACCAACTCTCTGTTTTCTTATTACCAAACTTGGTCCCACCGAGTTTGTGTAATCAGTCAGACCGAGATGAGGTTTTACCCTAACCCTTGCACATCGGTCCCACCGAGTTGATTATATCGGTCCCACCGAAATGCCTAACGGTCACATTATGAACTAAATTGGTCTGACCGAGTTTTATGATTCGGTCCCATCAAGTTGGCAAATTGTGTGTAACGGTTAGATTTTGTGTGGAGGCTATATATACCCTTCCACCGTCTCCTCATTCATGGGGAAAGCCACCAGAACAAGCCTATACTTTCAGCATTCATTTTCTGAGAGAGAACCACCTACTCATGTGTTGACGCCAAGATATTCCAATCCAACCATATGAATCTTGATCTCTAGCCTTCCCCAAGTTGCTTTCCACTCAAATCGTCTTTCCACCAAATCCAATCCTATGAGAGAGAGTTGGGTGTTGGGGAGACTATCATTTGAAGCACAAGGGCAAGGAGTTCATCAACAACACACCATTTATTACCTTTTGGAGAGTGGTGTCCCCTAGATTGGTTAGGTGTCACTTGGGAGCCTTTGTCAAGATTGTGGAGTTGAACCAAGGAGTTTGTATGGGCAAGGAGATCGCCTACTTCATGAGGATCTACCCTAGTGAGGCAAGTCCTTCGTGGGCGATGGCCATGGTGGGATTAGTCCTGGCCATGGGCAGCCTAGCCCGACCCAGCCCGGCCCAACGCTGCTCCTGGGCCGGGCCCAGGCCTAGATTTTGAGCCCGAAGGCCGAGCCGGGTTGGGCCCCGACCCATCGTTTTCACGTTTTCCTGAAGGATGGGCCGGGCCGACCTGAAGCCCGATGAGCTTTTACATGTTCGGGCCGGGCTCGGGCCCAGAAAATAGGCCCGATGGCCGGGCCGGGCCGGGCTCGGGCCTGGGTTTTTTGTGTTGGGCTTGGCTAGGCCCGGCCCGGCCCGAGGTATGGCCAGGTATAGGTGGGATAGACAAGGTTGCTTCTTCACGGACCCTTCGTGGGTGGAGCCCTCCGTGGACTCACGCAACCATTACCCTTCGTGGGTTGAAGTCTCCATCAACATGGATGTACGATAGCACCACCTATCGGAACCACACCAAAAATCTCCGTGTCTCCAATTGTGTTTGCACACTCCAATCCCATCCCTTTACTTTCTTGCAAGTTGCATGCTTTACTTTCTGCTGCTCATATACTCTTTGCATGCTTGCTTGAATTGTATTGTGTATGCTTGAAATTGTGTTAATCTACCACCTCAACTTGAAAAACTTAAAACTGCCAACTTTGTGTGTTGATGGTCTATTCACCCCCTCTAGACACCTCTTCTCGATCCATTCACAATTGCACCAGTATTGTCACAAAAGATTTTCATTGGACCCGATGCACTAGGTATGACACCTAGATCGGATATGAACTCCTTCATCCAAACTCCTTCATTTGCTGCTTCCCAAGCAGCAATGTACTCCGCTTCACATGTAGATCCCACCACGACGCTCTTCTTGGAACTGTAGCAACTGACAGCTCCTCCATTCAATAAAAATACGTATCCGGTTTGCGACTTAGAGTCATCCAGATCAACGTCAAGGCTTCCATCGACGTAACCATTTATGACGAGCTCTTTTTCACCTCCATAAACGAGGAACATATCCTTAGTCCTTTTCAGGTATTTCAGGATGTTCTTGACTGCTGTCCAGTGCTCCACTCCGGGATTACTTTGGTACCTCCCTGTTGTGCTTATAGCAAGACATACATCAGGTCTGGTACACAACATTGCATACATGATAGAACCTATGGCTGAAGCATAGGGAATGACTTTCATTTTCTCTCTATCTTCTGCAGTGGTCGAGCATTGAGTCTGACTCAACTTCACACCTTGTAACACAGGCAAGAACCCTTTCTTTGACTGATCCATTTGAACTTCTTCAAAACTTTATCAAGGTATGTGTTTTGTGAAAATCCAATTAAGCGTCTTGATCTATCTCTATAGATCTTGATGCCCAATATGTAAGCAGCTTCACCAAGGTCTTGCATTGAAAAACTTTTATTCAAAGATCCCTTTGTGCTATCCAGAAATTCTATATCATATCCAATCAACAATATGTCATCTACATATAATATTAGAAATGCTACAAAGCTCCCACTCACTTTCTTGTAAATACATGCTTCTCCAGAAGTCTGTATAAAACCATATGCTTTGATCACAGTATCAAAGCGTTTATTCCAACTCCGAGAGGCTTGCACCAGTCCATAAATGGATCGCTGGATCTTGCACACTTTGTTAGCACCCTTTGGATTGACAAAACCTTCCGATTGCATCATATACAATTCTTCTTCCAGAAATCCATTCAGGAATAAAGTTTCGACATCCATTTGCCAAATTTCATAATCATAAAATGCAACAATTGATAACATGATTCAGACAGACTTAGGCATCGCTATGGGTGAGAAAGTCTCATCGTGGTCAACTCCTTGAACTTGTCGAAAACCTTTTGCAACAAGTCGAGCTTTGTAAACAGTAACATTACCATCTGCGTCGGTCTTCTTCTTAAAGATCCATTTATTTTTTATGGCTTGCTGATCATCGGGCAAGTCCACCAAAGTCCACACTTTGTTCTCATACATGGATCCCATCTGAGATTTCATGGCCTCAAGCCATTTCACGGAATCTGGGCTCATCATCGCTTCCGCATAGTTCGTACGTTCATCATGGTCTAGTAACATGACTTCCAGAACAGGATTACCATACCACTCTGGTGCGGATCTTACTCTGGAAGACCTACGAGGTTCGGTAGTAACTTGATCTGAAGCTTCATGATCATCATCATTAGCTTCCTCACTAATTGGTGTGGGAATCACTGGAACTGATTTCTGTGATGAACTACTTTCCAATAAGGGAGAAGGTACAGTTACTTCATCAAGTTCTACTTTCCTCCCACTCACTTCTTTCGAGAGAAACTCCTTCTCTAGAAAGGATCCATTCTTATTAGCAACAAAGATTTTGCCTTCGGATCTATGATAGAAGGTGTACCCAACAGTTTCCTTTGGGTATCCTATGAAGATGCACTTCTCCGATTTGGGTTCGAGCTTATTAGGTTGAAGCTTTTTCACATAAGCATCGCAGCCCCAAACTTTAAGAAACGACAACTTTGGTTTCTTGCCAAACCATAGTTCATAAGGCGTCGTCTCAATGGATTTTGATGGTGCCCTATTTAAAGTGAATGCAGCCGTCTCTAGAGCATAACCCCAAAACGATAGCGGTAAGTTAGTAAGAGACATCATAGATCGCACCATATCTAATAAAGTACGGTTATGACGTTCAGACACACCATTTCGCTGTGGTGTTCCAGGTGGCGTTAATTGCGGAACTATCCCATGTTGTTTCAAATGAAGACCAAACTCGTAACTCAAATATTCTCCTCCACGATCAGATCGTAGAAACTTTATTTTCTTGTTACGATGATTTTCCACTTCACTCTGAAATTCTTTGAATTTTCAAATGTTTCAGACTTATGCTTCATTAAGTAGATATAACCATATCTGCTCAAATCATCTGTGAAGGTGAGAAAATAACGTACCCACCACAAGCATCAATACTCATTGGACTGCACACATCGATATGTATTATTTCCAATAAGTCAGTAGCTCGTTCCATTGTTCCGGAGAACGGAGTTTTTGTCATCTTGCCCATAAGGCACGGTTCGCAAGCACCAAGTGATTCATAATCAAGTTATTCCTAAAGTCCATCAGCATGGAGTTTCTTTATGCGCTTTATACCGATATGACCCGAACGGTAGTGCGACAAATAAGTTGCACTATCATTATTAAACTTCAATCTTTTGGCTTCAACACTATGAATATGTGTATCACTACTATCGAGATTCAATAAAAATAGACCACTCAGCAGGGGTGCATGACCATAAAAGATATTACTCATATAAATAGAACAACCATTATTCTTTGATTTGAATGAATAACTATCTTGCATCAAACAAGATCCATATATAATGTTCATGCTCAACGCTGACACCAAATAAAAATTATTCAGGTCTAAAACTAATCCTGACAGTAGATGTAGAGGCAGCGTGCCGACCGCGATCACATCAACTTTGGAACCATTTCCCACGCGCATCGTCACCTCGTACTTAGCCAATCTTCGCTTAATCCGTAGCCCTTGTTTTGAGTTGCAAATATGAGCAATAGAACCAGGATCAAATACCCAGGCGCTACTGCGAGCATTATTTAAGTACACATCAATAACATGTATATAAAATATACCTTTCACTTTGCCATCCTTCTTATCCGCCAAATACTTGGGGCAGTTCCGCTTCCGGTGACCAGTCCCTTTGCAGTAGAAGCACTCAGTTTCAGGCTTAGGTCTAGACTTGGGTTTCTTCTCTTGAGCAGCAACCTTTTTGCCGTTCTTCTTGAAGTTCCCTTTCTTCCGTTTACCCTTTTTCTTGAAACTACTGGTCTTATTGACCATCAACACTTGATGCTCCTTTTTGATTTCTACCTCCGCGGCCTTTAGCATCGCGAAGAGCTCAGGAATCACTACAAAAAAATACACTTCCGTGAAGATACGTGTTTGTCAAAGTAGGTCGCGTTTTTTGTCATGCATGTACATCCATGACGATTTTATGACAGAATCAAGATAGTCATACCTGTGCTGTCGTAGAAGTGTTCCATGACATTACCAAAATTATCATCATGGAAGTGTCCACTTCCATGACGATAAGTTGCGCGTCACAGAAGTGCTTTTGTCAAGGGTGACGGACACGTGGCATCCACCGTAACGGAATGCCGTTAAGCTATCGGGTCGGGTTTTGGATCCGATAACCCGTTAACAGCCCCGACCAATGGGGATTTTCCACGTGTAAAATCATCATTGGCTGGAGGAAACACGTGTTGGCTCATCGTTGGGACAGATGTCATCCACTCATTGGACAGAAGGCGCCTATGATACGTCGACACGTGGCACGACCCAACAGAGGCCCATTCCTGTGAAAAGGCCGGCCCGTTTGACTTGGTCAAAAGGTGGCGGGCCGGCCCATGGAAAGCATGTTAACGGCCTATTCGCATATAGCCCATTTACAGCCCGCTAACCCAAGGCCCATTACGCACTATCCCAATTAGGCCCAGTAGCGTCATCTGGGCCATCCAATATGATTCCAGCCTGTTTTCACTTCTGGCCCATGTATGGCCCATGACGCCTTTCGACCCATATGAGGCCCTATGCAACTCTTGGTCTATTAACGGCCCGTGGTGAAACTGGCCCGCAATGAACAGTGTATCACTTTACACCGATTAACGGCCCGTGGTGAAACTGGCCCGTAATGAAAAGTGTATCACCTTTATACCCATTAACGGCCTGTTATTCCGTTGGGCCGTTTCCAGCCCATGTTATCTTTCGGCCTTCTCAGAGCCTATTTATTCTTGGGCTCATTTCAAGCATTCGTTTACTTACGGCCCGTTACTGTCATTTTCTGCTTGTGGGCCAAATTCAGCCCGTGGTTACAGTCGGCCCGTTTGTGGTCCGTTAATACGTTGGGCCGTTTTCATAGTATCATCAAATACGGCCTATTAACGATGGCCCGTTATGGTCGGCCCATGAACGGACGATTCCAACTCTAGCCCGTTTACGGCCATAATGCGGCCTGTTATTGGCCCATGTTTGGCCAATCGATCATACGACCGGTATAAGGCCCATTGATGATACGACCCGTAGAAGGCCCAATGTTTCTACGGCCCGTAGAAGGCCTACTGTTTCTACGGCCCGTAGAAGGCCCACTGTTTCTACGGCCCGTAGGAGGCCTAGTGTCACTACAGTAAATATTAGCCCATGGTTATTGTGGCCTAGTTTTAAAAAATAGGTTATTGCAGCCACTAGCAAACCGCAGAAAAAGAACTGCACTGACTACAAGCAAATAAATAAACAAGACAACAAGGAAATAAATAAGCAAGCAACTGGCACTAGGCTATCATGGCTATTATACATATTACATCCACTGGGCATCAAAGTTCGCCACCAGTGCAAATATAGGGAACACAACAGCATATAAACGCTGCAGCAAAACAAGTCCAGAACTGAAACCACTTCAGAAGAGCTCAAGAAACAATATCCTGGGTACCCATAATGCTGGCAAGATGCTTAGCAAGCTTATTAACTTTCTCTTGTTTGGCGCTTAAGTCAACTAGCGCTTGTTGTTGCACCAGAAAGTATGCATCTGAATTCTGCAGGGACTTCCTCTGTCCTTCGGCTTCCTGTCGCATAACATCTGATCGATGTCTTTCAACTTGAAGTTGAGACTCAAGAAGCCAAACTGATTCAGGCAACGAGTTGGAAGAGCTGGTGCCAGCAGTGGTAGCCAGTAACTCGAACACTACATCAAGACAGGACTTTGGGGTTGTCTCAGTGTCCTCAATATAGTTTTTATCAGCTTTCTTGGAGACCAACAGGGATGTCTCACTATCTTGAACCTTATCTGCATTACTTCCTTTACCATTGCATAACAGGGTACTCTTCTTCAATATTTTATCCGCATTCTAAAAGAGAAACAAACAAAGACATCTCAGGTTTACAATGTAGCATATGAAACTCATTTTGGTAAACCAGTTCAGTAGTAAGGGGACAGGATAACAGCATGAAACAAACATATATCTATGTAGTATGGTCACTATATGGTCTATATCATTCTAGTTTATGTTGCCAAATCAAGATAGATACAGTTCAAATCATATCTGTTTAAGACAAAGCAGCATAGACAGAATATAAGACTGGGAAACTACACAACAATAACAACACTTGTAATGTGCATGGCATGAGAACATAACTGTGTATTCAATAGAAACTGAAATCAACATAGAGCAAGTTACAATAGCAAACAGCCAAACACGTTGAAGAAACAGGTTTAAAACATACCCGTTGCGCCATTGGAGTTTCAATTGCATCCTTCCAATTTGAAATTGGTTGGTATCAGTAAATAGAGTGATGCAAGAGCAAAGTAGTACGAACCATAGCTACGGAATCTGACCTGAGAACAATTCTTCTTCTGCTTTAAGCGTTGACTTCGGGTTTGAAGTGGTGGTCGTCATGATTTGGGCACTGCAGTTGCCTTACTAACTGCTCGTGTTGGGGTGCTTTGTGGTGGAGACGGTGCTGTGTCAACGGGAACTGGGTGTCTATCTGCTAGGGTTGGGGTTAGAAGGGGTGTAGCTGGTTCTTTGTCAAATTTGGTAGGGGTACAATCTGCATGAGTGTGGGTTATGTGTGGTGGGGCTGATTCTTGGGCAAGTACAACCGTGGTTCTATCTGCATCGACAGGTAGCACGATCTTTTCTGAAGACCGTGTTTTTACTCCCACAGATACTGCCATCACTCCCTCCAATTGAAATGGCTGATAAACAAGAAAAGTAATTGAATGTATAAACATTGTAAGATAGATATGTGCAATGGATAGTAGGGAAGAAAACAGGGCATGAAATAATTCACATTTATGTTGTATAAGCAAACAGAATAGCAGGACATAATTTCATATATATGATGGCTAATTAAACAGGATAGCATGACACAATTTCACATGTATGATGGCTAACTAAATAGGATAGCATGACATACTTCAAAATATGATGACTATGTAAACATGATGACATGATATAACTATACAATGTGTCTATTAAAGTGGTTGGCATGCCATAAATCACAAACATGCCGTCGATGGAAACATGATGGCATGATATAATTCACGGATAGAATGACATAATTTAAAATATGATGACTATGTAAATAGGATGAGATGATATAACTATATTATGTCTTTAGAAAATGGGTTGGCATGCCATAATTTAGATACATGTTGTCTATGTAAACATCATGGCATGACATAATTCAAATATATGATATATATACTAAGGAAGTGAGCAGAGGGCAATCGCATATATGATGTGTCAACTAAGGAGATGGCATTCAATATTGTGTATATGATGTAAAAACTAAGCATTGCAATACAACATATGCATTATATGAGTAATATAACCCTGCCAAGTTTGAGCATACACCTCAGGGGGATAATAGGACTGGTCATCTGCCTATGAATCCTCCTCTGAAGAGCTATCTATAACCAGCAAGATATCTGCTTCATCAGGTAGCATTGTCTGCTCTGAAGACCTTGTTTTCACTCCAGATTTCTCCATCACCAATTCAAATGGCTGATGCACAGGAAGAGCAGTTGAATATACAAACATTGTCGACAAAAGCAATGAGAAATACAAAAAAAGGATGGCATGATATAATTCACATATATGACGCTTGCCTAAACAGGGCATTGCATAATTCACATACATAATGCCTTGCAACAAGATAACATTGCATAATTCACATATATAATGTCTTGCAACAAGATGGCATTGCATAATTCACATATATGGTAATTAGACACTAAATAGGTGGCATTCACACAAAGCATGTCTAAACTAAGCAAATGACATAGCAATGCAAGATACCATACGCATGATATGAGTAACATAACCCTGCCAAGTTAGGGCATGCACCTCGGGGGGGGGGGGATATGACTGGTCATCTGTCACTGAATCCTCCTCTGAGGAGCTATCGTAACCAGAAAGACATGCGCTTCGTCAGATAGCATTGTCTGCTCTGAAGACCTTATTTGCACTCCATATTTTTCCATGACCATGCCGAATGGCTGATGCACAGGAAGAGTAATTGAATGTACTAAAATTGTTGACAAATTTAATACATAATAAAAAAATGATGGCATGATATAATTCACATATAAGATGACTGGCTAACCAGGGTGGCATTGCAAAATTCACATATATGATGCCTGGCTAGACAAGATGGCATTGCATGATTCACATATACGATAAAGAAACTAAACAGATGGCATTGACACAAAGCATGTCTAAACTAAGCAGATGACATCTTTAATGTATACAGTAAGCAATGCAAGGCACCATATGCATGATATTACCAACATCAGCATGCCAAGTTAGAGCGAAGACCTCATGGGGTAAATAGGAGTGGTCTTCTCCTTCTGAATCCCCCTCAGAACTGTTATCTTCCTCTTGATTACGATCTGAAATGGGTGGAGGGGGGGGGGGGGGCTGCCTTTGCGCCCACCATGGAACGACGTCTGCATGAAATTTTATTGCCACACAAGGTTCGTCTCTTTTGCTCTACATGATCAGTTCCATTGTGTACAATAACTGGCATGCATAGGAATAAAACATAGTGAGATTATGTAAGGAGTGCATGCACAAATCCAGAGTGATGGTAGAAAACTATAGATAGACCCAAAACCAATGATAACAGGCAGATAATAGCTTTAGTTAAAAAATACAGATGATGGCTCCTTTAATGTTTGTTTGCACCCAACATGAAACTCATAGTAGACACCGGAGATTAACTAGATAGTAGACAGATAGTACTGATTGCTGCCCCAATATGTACCCCACAACCATTTAAAAACTCAAGTTTCAGCATTAGTTTGGACCTGAGTCGGAGTCTAATAGGTGAACACGACAATAATGTAGCATGTCATCATATTAAGCGACGCATAACGTAAGAAGACATGGAAGAGTGCGACCTCTCTTGTGTACCCGTGTAGTCCTCAAGGTCATCTATTCAGTTGATGATGGTAATGCAGTTATCGTGGCTGCCGACGGCGGGGAAGAAGATCTGAGGTGGCGAAAGGTAGTCTGGAGAGCGGACCCCTGCTGTGGTGAACCCTTCCGTCATTGAATCAGCTGAGCCGGGGTGGAACACAATGTCGTAGGAGAAGGACAAACCACACAAGGTTTTCTTTGACACATATCTGTAACAGAAGTAATTGAGTACTTGTTGGAATTTGAGGATTCTAACAATGCAGGGATAGGAAATAGACAGGAATAGGATAGGAATGCACGTGCAAAACAGAGAATTTAAAAACACAGGATTTCTACCAATCTGGGTGTTTGATTCACAACAATTGGAAGATCACAGGATGCAAAAAAGCATGGTGAGATTAAGTCAAACCATAAGAAAGTGTGCGATTATAATGCTATTATGCTACTATCTCTTAGTATTGTGCTTGATGAATAGGAATATGAAAAGGAGGAGAAGTGGAAATTAGAATTCCTACGGTTTTTCTTTCAAGGAGACACTAAAGGAACAAATCCTACAGTTTTCCTTTGCTCCATTCCTTTGCTCAAAATTCATGAAAAGTAGTACCATAGGAAACTTTCCAATTCCTATGTTTTTCATTCACTTTTCCTTTCAAGCACTGACGATTCTAGTAGGCAGGCTTGAGCAAGGAAAATCCTACACTAAAAAAATGTTTTTGTGCTACTTCTATTACTTTGGACCCAGGCCACTGCCATACTAGCTCAACTCCCGGGCCCATCGACAAATGCACAGCTCAAACGCGCAGAGATAAATAATGATGGCGCTCAAGAGAGTCCATCACGGATAGCTAAGTTGCCTGGTACCTCACTGCTTGTCATATAGTAGGATAAAATAATCGTATTTCCCGTTACTACGAGTGCTCATTGGACAATATATATAGCATGTAGAGTAAAAAAGAGATGCAACAAGTGTACAACCTCTTTGGCGAAGCCATGTCGATCTCAGCGTGATTGGGTTGGCCGGTGAGGATGCTCCGGCTGAGTTTGCTGTCGGAGGAGGGGAAGAAGATATTAGGCGTCTGGAGATGGAGCCCGAGGTACTGTTCCGCTGTGATGGAGGGTTTCGTCGTTGGAGCAGCTTCGGTGAGTTGTACGACGCCGAGGCCGAAGCATCACAAGAGAGACGACGAACAACACTAACCTGAGTGAAATTCTAATAGCATCTCCAATACATGACGTAAAATACATAACCACAAAGTGCTAGATGTAAAATACATCAGCCGCTCATCTCTGAACTTAACTACCGAAACTGAACTTAACTGTCGAAACTGAACTTAACTGTCGAAACTAAACCTAACTGTCGAAACTGAATTTTGCTGTCGAAACTGAATTTTGCTGTCGAAACTGAACGCACTAGCAGGGTGAGGCTACACGTCGGTCCACTGACTTTTTCATCTCTGGTCAGTCGATTTTGCAGCCGTTGGATACGAAATCAAGGGCATGCAGTTCATCTTCAACCTCCACCCCGCCGAGCCGCCAGCCACCACCGGCCAAACAGCAGCCCCCCGCCGCCCGCGGCCGGCGGTGCGTCGCCCCGCCCGCCCCGAAAACACTCCCCAATGCTGGTCCGCCGCCGCCCCGGCCATCCCTCTAGCCCCCCCATGCCGCGCTTTTTCTCTGGCGATCCCCACGCCACCGCCCCGCCAACGCCTCGCCACCGCCGGCGACCACCGCCCCCATCCTGAACCCTAAGATAGATAGTGGGGTACCTCTCCTGCGAGCCCCCCTCCCCACTGCGGCTAGTTCTTCCTTCACCCCGACGAGCCCACCCCTTGAAAATTGACTGACCCAAAAGTTGATTCAGTCGACTGAAGTGTAGCCAAATCGGAGCAGCATCGCAAGCAAGAGCAAGAGCGAGAGCAATAGCGCGAGCAAGAGCAATAGCAAGAGCAGACTAGGCAGGGGACCGAGAGCAAGAGCAGAGCAGCAGCGCGAGCGAGAGCTAAACCAGCATCAGCTCCTACTGATGTGGACGTCGCCGTCGAGGGAGCGACACCGTGGAGGAAGTGGCCGGTGATGCCGCTGTGGATGGAGCCCCGCCGTGTCGGCTCGGGACCGAGCGTCGGCAGCACCGTGAGATCGAATCAAGAAGAAAATACAGCAATTAGTGTACAACCTCTTTGGTGGCACCGATTAGGCCGCAACTTCATCCGAGGAAATGGTGATGATGCTCTTTCGGTGGTGCAGGTGAAGTCGGAGGTGTGGGAATGGAGGTGGCGCGAAAGACGAGGGGAACATCAGGGCAGCTCCTTGGAGGTGGAGGATGGGGTGGCTGAACCAGCAGGACGATGAGATCGATGACGGATCCTCATCCGGTACGGTGGATGAGGGACGTTGAGGTGTTGCTGTGGACGACATCGTCAGGGAAGAGGCTCCGGCTGGGTGGCGGATGATACGTCTCCAACATATCTATAATTTATGAAGCATTCATGCTATTTTATTATCTGTTTAGAATGATTACGGGCTTTATTATACACTTTATATTACTTTTGGGACTAACCTATTAACCGGAGGCCCAGCCCATATTGTTGTTTTATTGCGTGTTTCAGTATTTCGAAGAAAAGGAATATCAAACGGAGTCCAAACGGAATGAAACCTTCGGCAGCGTGATTTTTTGGAAGAATATGATCCTGGAGACTTGGAGTTCACGTCAGAAGATCCTTGAGGCAGCCACGAGATAGGAGGGCGCCCCCCTGTAGGGCGCGCCCCCTATCTCGTGGGCCCCTCGAGCACCTCCCGACCGACTTCTTTCGCCTATATAAGCCTACGTACCCTAAAAACATCGAAAATCAAGATAGATCAAGGGTTTCGCTGCCGCAAGCCTCTGTAGCCACCAAAAACCTCTCGGGAGCACGTTCCGGCACCGTGTCGGAGGGGGAACCCATCACCGCTGGCCATCTTTATCATCCCGGCGCTATCCATGACGAGGAGGGAGTAGTTCACCATCGGGGCTGAGGGTATGTACCAGTAGCTATGTGTTTGATCTCTCTCTCCCTCTCTCGTGTTCTCTCTATGGCACGATCTATAATTTATGAAGCATTCATGCTATTTTATTATCTGTTTTAATGATTACGGCCTTTATTATACACTTTTATATTACTTTTGGGACTAACCTATTAACCGGAGGCCCAGCCCATATTGTTGTTTTATTGCCTGTTTCAGTATTTTGAAGAAAATCAATATCAAACGGAGTCCAAACGGAATGAAACCTTCGGTAGCGTGATTTCTTGGAAGAATATGATCCTGGAGACATGGAGTTCACGTCAGAAGATCCTCGAGGCAGCCACGAGATAGGAGGGCGCGCCCCCCCTATAGGGCGCGCCCCCTGTCTCGTGGGCCCCTCGAGCACCTCGACCGACTTATTTCGCCTATATAGGCCTATGTACCCTAAAAACATCGAAAATCAAGAGAGATCGGGAGTTCCGCCGCCGCAAGCCTCTGTAGCCACCAAAAACCTCTCGAGAGCCCGTTCCGGCACCCTGCCGGAGGGGGAACCCATCATCGGTGGCCATCTTCATCATCCCGGCGCTATCCATGACGAGGAGGGAGTAGTTCACCCTCGGGGCTGAGGGTATGTACCAGTAGCTATGTGTTTGATCTCTCTCTCTCTCGTGTTCTCTCTATGGCACGATCTTGATGTATCACGAGCTTTGCTATTATAGTTGGATCTTATGATGTTTCTCCCCCCTCTACTCTCTTGTGATGAATTGAGTTTCCCTCTTGAAGTTATCTTATCGGATTGAGTCTTTGATTTGAGAATGCTTGATGTATGTCTTGCCGTGTTTATCTGTGGTGACAATGGGATATCACGTGCCACTTGATGTATGTTTTGGTGACCAACTTGCGGGTTCCACCCATGAACCTATGCATAGGGGTCGGCACACGTTTTCTTGACTCTCCGGTAGAAACTTTGGGGCACTCTTGGAAGTACTTTGTGTTGGTTGGATGAATCTGAGATTTTGTGTGATGCATATCGTATAATCATGCCCACGGATACTTGAGGTGACAATGGAGTATCTAGGTGACATTAGGGTTTTGGTTGATTTGTGTCTTAAGGTGTTATTCCAGTACAAACTCTTGAATAGATTGAACGGAAAGGATAACTTTGAGGTGGTTTTGTACCCTACCATAATATCTTCGTTTGTTCTCAGCTATTAGTGGCTTTGGAGTGACTCTTTGTTGCATGTTGAGGGATTGTTATATGATCTATCTATGTTATTATTGTTGAGAGAATCTGCACTAGTGAAAGTATGAACCCTATGCCTTGTTTCCTATCATTGCAATACCGTTTGTGCTCACTTTTATCATTAGTTACCTTGCTGTTTTTATAATTTCAGATTACAAAAACCTTTATCTACTATCCATATTGCACTTGTATCACCATCTCTTCGCCGAACTAGTGCACCTATACAACTTACCATTGTATTGGGTGTGTTGCGGAAACAAGAGACTCTTTGTTATTTGGTTGCAGGGTTGTTTGAGAGAGACCATCTTCATCCTACGCCTCCTACGGATTGATAAAACTTAGGTCATCCACTTGAGGGAAATTTGCTACTGTCCTACAAACCTGTGCACTTGCAGGCCCAACAACGTCTACAAGAAGAAGGTTGAGTAGGGTGTGGGGTTTCGTCGTGGGTTTTCACAGCCTTGGTGTACGAATGGGTGGGCGGATGGGATGGCAGTGGGGAACCATGTCTTAGAGACGCACTTGTCCGAAATGTGGGGTAAGTTACGAAAGTACCCCCCACCGATTTGAGGCGGTTCTTTCGGTTCAGGGGTACCACGGGCATTTCGCGTGTCGGGATTTCACAGGAGGTGGGAGTTTTCGCGCGCGTTGTAATTTCGGAATAGCAAGGAGCGGGTTGAGATGGTGGGAGTTGTTGGAGCACAATGAGACAAAGATATATCTTAAATATTTCGGGCTAACAAGGCGCGGGTTGAAGAGGCGGGAGTTTCGCAGCATGATAGATAGAGACGCTAGCTTCAATTTGCGGCATAACAAGGTGCGGCTTGAAATTTCGGAAGAACAAGCTTAACGTGTACCCAAAAAAAAGACAATTTGCACCTCAACACACACAACACACACACAAACACCATTTAGACTAGAGTAAGGTACACGTGCGTTGCACGCATGAGATGTGGCAACCAAATTATGAATAAATACCACATTATAGCATGCAAGCTTTGAGTCATATATGCATGATGTAGATGTTCGTTTAATTCTTATAGTCATTTCATTCAAAATCATCTAGTTTCTATAGGAAAGCTAATCTATTTTAAGATTCATGGAATTGTGCGTTGTAAGACATAAAGTAAAAAAAATGGCAAATCATGTAGAAAAACATTTGGGAAATTCTGATATGGAAGATTCTAGAACAAATAAGAAGTGCTTGTGTTTTGATGTTTGTGCATTATGCTTAAGTTCAACCATGGAGTCTTCTAGATTATACATGTGGTGAAATCTGGTGGAATCTAGATGATATCCAACGGCCAATAGTGCTCAAATTTGCCATCTTTGGACCATCGATTCGCCTCATCCAACGACCATCTTTCAAAGTTAAAGTTACCTACACAATATAAAAAATATATATAATATAATATATATAGGGGTATAGATATAGATATGTGATGCGAAAGCCGCCCATCATCTCCAATTAGAATAGTGTGCCCATGCATGGATGCGACGTGGGCAAATGATGTCTGCCATCGGTATCTCAAATTCAAATCAGTCTGACCTTGTTCAATGTGTATACATTACAACATGCTCGTTTCCAAACCACACCGCGCAGATCTCCGTTATATTCATGCATGCATGGGTTTCAAACATCAGGATCTCTTATTCAAATATTTGAATTCAACTTTACATTGATTATGACCTCACCTATTCTTTTACACCCACACAGTAGTCTTCTCTTTATAATTGTACCACTAACTTTCTCTCGTGCATGCATGCACACACACTACCAGTCGGCATTATCCATCGCACGCATGCAATCTTTTTCTTCAGGCCGGTCTCCCATGAAGGCACACACCCACACCCCCCCTCTCCATCATATCGGGCATTCTTTATCTCTCACGCATGCATGCACAATGATCGATGTTCCTCTATGTATGTGTGTATATAGCTAGGTCTTTCATAGTTTTCCACACAAACCGATCAATCGATATATCCAGTGAGGTCTCACCCTCTTTCCCACGTCCACATCGATCACTCTATACCTCTCTATATAGGATTAACATATATAGCTAATACACCCACATTAATTATATATCCAACGTCCCCCTCTCATCATCCATGCCTTCCGCTTCATCTCTCAGACGCGTGCACAATGGCGAAGACAGGGGGTAGTAAGGGCCCTGCCCCCCCTAACATCACTATATATCGAGGCTAATATGAATGTGATCATTAGACAATTGCTGCTAAAAGAGGTTTAATTTCATGAATTGACCCTCCTCATAAAGGATTAGCAATGCTTGGCCCCCTAGCTCATTTATTTTTCATGGCTCCGCCACTGCGTGCAACAGCGCACGTGTTTGCCCCCTCCCTCTAAATATTGATCTCGCACTTGTGCATTCCTTCATAGTCTCCCTCCACTCGGCCCCTTGCACCATCTTCTAGCCCCCACTAGATTTTGCCACATGTACAATCTAGCAGACTCCATGGTTGAACTTAAGCATAATGCACAAACCTCAAAACAACAGTGGTTCTCTTTTGTTCTAGAATCTTTCGCATCATAACTGCCCAAACTTTTTTTCTAGTTGAATTGCTATTATTTGTTTTTTACTTTATGCTTTACAACGCACAATTCCATGAATCATAAAATAGATTAAGGGCTTCTTTGATTCAAAGGATTCTCAAAGGAATTTTGGAGGATTCTAATCATTAGGAATTTTTCCTATCTTGGTTGTTTGATTCGTAGGATTGTAAACCATAGGAATTTTTCAATATGATTCATTTGCACTAGATTTCATAGGAAACATCCCATCCACTCAAACCTCTTTGAAAGAATTCTGCGTTTTTTCTATGCACAATCAAACACTCGTACAATCCTGTAGGATTCAAGATGACATTCCACTATAATCCCATGTTTTTCCTATTCACGCGTTCTTAGCTTTTTTATAAAAACTAATTGATTTTGAATGAGATGAACTATAAGAATTAAACGAAGGGCTACATCACGCATATATGACTCAGAGCTTACATGCTATAGTGTGGTATTTATTCATAATTTGGTTGCAAAATCTGATGCATGCAATGCACGTGTACCTTACTAGTACTTCGAGTATGTGCAAAACACGTAAATTAGAATACCCATGGCACGCTACACAGTGTCTCTCTTACAGTTCATGAAGCCACGTGGCACATGTGGAGGCGTTGTCGCGACCTCCTTGCGTGGATTGACCACAGTGACGTGCTGCTCACTACAAGAAATACAGTCAATTATGACTCCCCATTTTGGTCGTTGATTCGTCATATTTATCGTTTATTGACCTTTTTTGACCAAATTCAGAAGGCCAACAGTTGGCCGTCAAGAACGAACAAACTTGACCTTTTTGGAATTTTGGTCGTAGCTAGACTAACGACCAAAATTTTAGAAAGGTCACTACCCACTTGCTTTGAGCCACGTAGGATTTGACATGGCTGAGCTGACGTGGCATTGTTAGTGACCAAATGGAATCATCATAAATTTCATAGCCCAGTCCACCAATCTAGCCTACATGGGCCTCGCATAGTACCTATTTTTTTATTGAAATGGCCTGATTATTTGGGCTGATGCATTTTTTTCAGAAGCATGCATATCTCACGTATGAAAACAAGTACAACCGAATACAATATTGAAGATAAATTTTATATTTCATTTCAGTAACACATCACATGAAATCAATACATCATCCATTAACTCCTATACACATCAAGGTCCATGGTCCAATAAGTGCACAAGTGCACAGCAAAATAATGCTACAAGTGCAAGTGCACGGCAAAAAGACCCAACAAGTGCACAGGTGCACAACAACATAGTCCTACAAAGATTGGACGAGATGGGAAAATTTTAGTTGGTCACACATAAATCAATGAGAAACAAAGCTTCTTGTGCCGTTCACTTCTTTTGAGTGCTTCAGATCATCCTGGTAATTGGAACAATCAAACATAAGAAAGCACACAAAATATGAGCAAACAAAATATAAATGGAGGTTTTACATTCAGCAATTAACACAAGGCTAAGACATGCTCCCATAGAAATTTCAGGAATTGCAAGATTATTCTTGTGTTAGCTCAACACTTTGTGCAAAAAAAACTCACATTAATAACTTCCAACATGAAGAGATGTGAATCATATATCTTTAACACAGTAAAATAAACAACACCAACATGAGCACCACAACACAACACAACTCATATACCACCAAACCAAACTGATCATTGCAAACTATAAGCTGACCTCAACACAAACAACACATGCACACAAAGTATGCATGGCTGAAACAAAACCTCATATGTAGACTTTAACTTAATTCATGAGTTTGAATCGAAGGAGTAACAATCAGAACCATTTCCTGTAGTGATGTCAACCTTTATTGTTGAACAGGAAAATGCTAACAGCTAGTTACAGAGATAAACATAATCCTCCCAGAAGAGTCTTGGCAATTTGCACTAAATATTAACATGGTTGCAAAACTTCAGTTTGAGGATAGCATGTTTCTTTAGCCTTTACTCGACTGGAATTACAAAATGAAGCAAATGAACAAATCATATGAACAAGCAACCCCATGAAGACCGCTCACTTGAATCTTGTTTATACTTTTCTTGAAGATTAAGATGTGGGGGAAGAACATTACCTTGATGGGATCTCAGTAGTAGCATACAACCTGGATAGTGTAGACTAACTCCGAAGAAAAAATATTACATTTTCTCGAAGGTGAGATTGAGCTAGACATTGCCAAAAAAATCCTTGCACTCACTTGGTTTAGATCTTCCCAACGAGGTGATGAGCATTCCACTGCAGCAAACCAATAGATAAAAATCAAAACACAACCACTTCCATAGAGACAACTACAAACCAAGTTTAGCTAATATGACTTCTATAGCATGCAAGATGTTTCTTAGATCAACAAAAGTTGGATGAACATTCTAAAATCAATCTAATAACTAGACTAACATATAAATGTATATTGAACAAAAACAAGAACAAAAGCTACGATGGGGAACCCTTGAGCGACATATAAAGAGTAGAGTATTCAATGAAGGTCATGTTTTTCACAAGACTAATCAAAACAAGAAATATTCGAGTCTACTAATTTATTACTGAATCACATAACATCATAGGAGAAAACAATGATTTTCAAGTTTAACTAAGACATGCATATAGGCTAAGGAATAGTAAGTCACAGCCAAAAGCATTTCGACTTCCATTTATTTGCACCCACACAATCATCATGTGCTCACGGTTCAGATCAGGTTATTTAATTATGTAGCTCCGCATTGTTGCTGGCCTGACTAAACTCGTCCTCCAGCATATGGGGATACGACAATTTGATTAGGCAAGGATTATATGAATATAAAAGGACATTGCTACGAGGGAAAGCCTGTTGTGGTGTTTGCAGATTATTTGCAGCTAGCACTTATTAACATTATTGACATTGTTTATGACTTGGAAGTCATTAAGACACTAGCTCAGCTGGTGCAGTGAAGTTGATTATACATGTTTGTGCTGCTACACTGACTGAGGGTTCCCATGGAACTCTCTCAACTAAAGAAGCTTTTTCTCAGTGATGAGAGTATCTACTTGCTCTCTCTATAATCAGTCAGGATTTTGTTCTTACCATGCATGTTCAGGCATAATTACACAAAAAGACTTTGTCCATCTCTGGTAAGATACACTCACATGCGTCGGTGCACTACTCATGCATGCCTATAATTTGTTTGTTTGTACACTAGCTCAAAACGGGTGACACAGTTAAGAAAATGGCATGAACATATATCTTCTCTGGCTGCAAATAACATAGAAGCAGATACTGTACTGAACCCACCATTGATAAATTCCCTCACTGACGCTGGCACCTTCAGAGCAGCAGGTTTTAGTTCCTATACATAGCAGCAGATTTGGCACATTCAGACATTAATTTGAGCAGGCACAAACACCTTCATTGATCAATAGTGCTCAGAAAGAAAAGAAAGAGACTGACCGATGCTGAACTCTAAGGCGAGGACGGTAGTGAGGATGGCCCAGACAGGCTGCGAGCGGCGTGGTCATCTTGGCCGCGTAGACAGGATTCCTGGGGGGCTTGCACGTAAACGCATGCATCTCCTTTGCCACTGCGAGCACCGTCGCCCGCCACACGGGCCGATCGTCCGGAGCCTCATCGCCGCCGACGCCGGGGCCATTGGAGTTGACCCAGTCAAGCGACGCGGCTCACCCAGCACCCGCTGGTCTAGCGACAAGCACAGCGTTCGCTGCTCCGGCAGAGGCGCAGCGACCACATCGGTGAGGCGGTGATCCGTCAAGCCCTGCCCTCCGTTGTGACGCGCGCGGTTGGTGCAACAACGATTCTTGGTACCTGCCGCCGTCGAGGTCTGTTCCCACCGCAGCCGCGGGATGGTTAGGCCAGATCTATGTGTGGATTGGATGGATCTGGCCAGGAGAGGTGGGTGGCGGCGAGGGGAGGAGTTTGGATCGAGGGTTTGCTGCGTGAGAGAGGGTGTGCGGCCCGTGGGGGAGAGAGAGGAGGGGATGAGGAGTGGTGTGCGGGGCTGCCGGATGTGGATGTGGATGGATGCATGGATGGCTGGATGTGTGCGACGTCATCGATCCGTGGCACACACCTTTCCACCAATGAGAATTTAAATTCATTTTCTGAGGGTAAAAATAGTTTTTTTTAAAACATATGAAATCTTTGATGAAAATTTGGATCATATTTTGTGAAAATGATCCAATATTGTGCACATGTGTGTATATTGGGATGGGGGTTTTATTTCTTTGCACAAAAAAACATTTTTCAATTATCGGAGTGCCAATAATCGGGTTTTTTGTGAAGGATCATTTTTCAATTATCGTAGTGCCAATAATCATTTTCAAAAAATCATTTCTAGGTACATAAGTATCTATTTAATCAGAGAAACACCAAAAAATTCCAAGATTCAACCACTAGCTAGGAACGGTCATTCCCGCCGTTTTGACTGCATTTTGAAACAGGAATAAAAATTCAAAAAAAATCAAAAAATTGAGAAACCTTTGCATTGTGTCATTATATGTGGCCAAGTTCCCAGGAAAAATAATAAACTTGTAATACGGCAATTATTTTTAAAAAGTGTTATCACGTGTGAAGATCAATGGCTTTCAAGCCAAATGATCAATCTTATGGCCATATTCATGGCACAGTTTGTTCAAATGATCTCATATTGTGCACAAGGGTGCATATTGGAATGACAAACAATATTGCCTAAGGAAGTTTTCATTTTCTTTGGACGAAAAAACCGTTTTCCATTTTTCGAGTGCCCGAAAGGAGGTTTTTTTGTGAAGAACCTATCAAATAATTAGTGCATATTTGGACCAAATCATTTTTATAAAATACTAGGACATATTTAATGCACAATTGACCAAATGGTTGGGTGTAATAAGTTTTGATCCACCTCTCGTGGAAAAGACAAATTTCCGACGATTTAGTTGGAACCGGGTCAAATTTGAACTGTAGCTGCCTTGTAGTTTGGTATTTATTTTTTCCAAAAATTATTTCTAGGTACATAAGTATCTATTTAATCAGAGAAACACCAAAAAATTCCAAGATTCAACCACTAGCTAGGAACGGCCATTCCCGCCGTTTTGACCGCATTTTGAAACGGGCATAAAACATTTAAAAAAATCAAAAAATTGGGAAACCTTCGCATTGTGTCATTATATGTGGCCAAGTCCCAGGAAAAAAATAAACTTGTAAGACGACAATTATTTTTAAAAAGTGTTCTCAAAAACGAGCTATCACGTGTGGAGATCAATGGCTTTCAATCCAAATGATCAATCTTATGGCCACATTCATGGCATAGTTTGTTGAAATGATCTCATATTCTGCACAAGGGTACATATTGGAATGGCAAACAATATTGCCTAAGGAAGTTTTCACTTTCTTTGGACGAAAAAACATTTTCCATTTTTCGAGTGCCCGAAAGGAGGTTTTTTGGTGAAGAACCTACCAAATAATTGTTGCAAAATTGGACCAAATCATTTTTCTAAAATACTAGGACATATTTAATGCACAATTGACCAAATGGTTGGGTGTAAAAAGTTTTGGTCCACCTCTCGTGAAAAAGACAAATTTCCGCCGATTCAGCTGGAAGCAGGTTAAATTTGAACTGTAGCTGCCTTGTAGTTTGGTCTTTATTTTTTCCAAAAATCATTTCTAGGTACATAAGTATCTATTTAATCAGAGAAACACCAAAAAAATTCCAAGATTCAACCACTAGCTTGGAACGGCCATTCCCGCCGTTTTGACCCCATTTTGAAATGGGCATAAAATATTCAGAAAAAAATCAAAAAATTGAGAAACCTTCGCATTGTGTCATTATATGTGGCCAAGTTCCCAGGAAAAATAATAAACTTGTAATACGGCAATTATTTTAAAAACTATTTTCAGAAACGAGCTATCAAGTGTGAAGATGCATGGCTTTCAACCCAAATGCTCAATCTTATGGCCACATTCATGACATAGTTTGTTCAAATGATATTATATTGTGCATAAGGGTGCATATTGAAATGGCAAACAATGTTGCCTAAGAAAGTTTTTATTTTCTTTGGACGAAAAATTCATTTTCCATTTTTTGAGTGCCCAAAATGAATTTTTTTGTGAAGGACCTCCCATATATTTGTTGCAAAATTGGACCAAATCAATTTTCTAAAATAGTAGGACATATTTAATGCACAATTGAAAAAATGGTTGGGTGTCAAAATTTTTGATCCACCTCCCGTGAAAAAGATAAATTTTCGCCGATTCAGCTGGAAGCGGGTCAAATGAATATTGTTGACTTATTTTTGAACTAGGCAAGGAAGATTTTTTACATATTTCACGAAGATATGACCCAAAGAATTTATGAGATTTTTTTGGGAATGACAGAAATATAGGTTGCTTCACAACCTAGGGAAAAATTTGACACATGGACATGACACATAGGCAAAACTGATGAGGCGGCGCCTAGTCATAGCAACCCACCACAATTTGCAAGGTTATGACCATCTATATTGGTCGTGATCAGCTAGAAATAAGGCAGCGGACCACTGTTGTCTGCTTTATGACCATTTCATGTAAGGAAATTACGACCTTTCTGACCAAAATGGTCGTTATTGTTCAGCGTTTGGAGCCCCCCGAATAGCTTTTGACCAATTGGTCTCAAATGGTCATAGATTTATGACTAATTCACCCACGGTCACTACGAGAAGGTCATAAATGAGCATATTTCTTGTAGTGGCTAGTTCCAGAAGAATGTACTCATGCTCCCTGAGCCATACTGGCGGTACATGCACGAAGCGAAGATATGCACGCATGCCATGCACGCATTCATTCCCTCGCACACACACGCGGGTACACGGGCGGACGTAATTTTATACCAAGATCCACCCCATGTGATAATTTGACGCGTGTAAAGTCATTCACTTCATTGATGGTCAATTAATACAACGCATGCAAATTGAGTGGACGTGAGGGAGGAAGAAAGACATTATTACTCCACTGCGCGCATGCGAGTAGTTAAATCGTGGGTTGCTAGTAGCAGTACTTCCATTGGTCTCCTTCGTATTTTGTGCCAGTTTTTGACAGTAACATAATATTTACGCATTTGAGCACTGTAGTACTTGAAATTTATGTTCTGCTAAACTCATCGGGAGCTGTTTCGGGCCTCGAAACCAAAACCATCAATTAATCTTTACCTTGTTCCCATCACATTCGAAAGCCTGCTCACACCTACTAGTACGTACCAAACCTGAACGTGTTCCCACTATGCAGGTATTAGTACTAGTACTAGTACTTAGGTTATAAAAAGGGGAACTACCTAACTGAAAATTACTCTACCTTTCCTCCTCATAAGTTCTTCTTGTTCGTCCGTCGTTGCCATGGCCGGTGAGCAGAGCTCTAGGTCGAGAACTACTCGTAACAAGGGAGCGGCAACCAAGGCTGTGGAAAAAAGAGACGGATCGCCGCCACGCAGAGATGTTGAAAGATCTCTCACGGGCAGGCGATGGCTCCCAGGAGCGCCCTAGCCACGGAGGCGAACATGCCGAGCCGGCGGAGCTGGAGTCATTATCCCTCGACGGCATGCCCGATCAGCTCAATAAGCACCTCAATAAGCAGAAGGAGTTCATCCAAGGCTTGATGGAGTTGCTGAAGGAGAGCCTTGACGACATGCCCGCTGAGCTCAGTCAGCAGGGTGAGTTGACCGCCGGCTTGGTGATGCTGCTGAAGATGAGCATTGCCTCGGAGAAGAAGGCGACCAGCGAAATCCTACGACTTCAGGAGGGCAAGGCGAAGCTCTGCCACGAGATCGACCTATTGAAGGAGAAGAACGCCAGCTGGAAGAAGCTGCATGAGAATAGTAGTTCCTCGATGAAGATACTGCAGGCCCTCGTCATGGAACAGAACGAGGAGTTGGCGAAGCTCCGCATCGAGCACCCGGCTGCTGTCAAGGTACATAATGCGGCCGTGGAATAGATGATGAAGGCTCGCATCGAGAAATCCCGCGTCATGGACAGAATGAAGAAGATAGCGGAGGAGGCGCGCAAGGAGATGGAGGTCGTGGAGGCGATGAAGAAGCAGTTACGACTCCACGGCGAATTAGATCATTTGGGGTGATAATCCTCCTTCTTCTTTTGCTGTTGTATTTCATCTTTTGCTTCGGGTGTTTCGCCGCACGTGTCACGTTTTCTGCGAGGCATGAATAGAACAATGGTTTTTGTTTTTTGAGGGAATGAATAGAACAATGCTAACAATGAGATGACTAGCAAATTAGATCATTTTTTATCGCCATATGGCACTGGGCTGCCGTGTTTCGTGCTCCTCCGTCGCAGTACTACTCCAGCGGAAAACTTGAGTATACCGCATGGTTCTTCGCTCCTCCTCGATCAGGTCGTCGGCGCATTTATACGAGCAGTCAAATCACAAGGCCCCGCCTTCCAGCAGTAATGAGCCGTCAAATCACAAGGGCCCTCGCCTCTCGTGAAACTGACCAAGCTAGACTGCCCCGCCCTCTAGCCTTTTAAAAATGTATACTTTTGTACAACAGTAGTATCGATGGATTGCGCCATGGAGCAAAACTTGAAATTAAAAAAAAGGTGGTACATATAGAGAGCGCTCGTTGCCAAATTATGCATATAGTACTATTAAAAAGGCTAGTCACAATAATGGTGTCCAACACAACCCACCCCTCAAATAAAACTAAGCAGCCTGTAATTCTTTGACAAAACTAAGCATCCTGAAATTCTTTGACAACTAAACTGCTGGCTATATGATGTTGGCCATATATATTGTACGTATATAATGTGAAGAAACGAGTGGTAGTACTATACCAACTAAAAGATGAAATGTAATAAATACTAGCATGTACGTACTGAAGAGTTAAAGTAACAAGAAGAAACATAAAATAGTTCTGCTGGGGGCTTAGCACAACACACCCCTCAAATTAAATTAAGCACACCTGAAATTAAACTTTGCAACTATTCCGGTAGACACTGCATTAGAACCACCATGAGCAACGACACTGCCACCTTACTCAGAGTCCTTGTCCACGTCCTCGACTTCGTCCTTGTCCCTCTTCCTCTTGTCGATACTTCTTTGCTTGAACCGCCAACTTGGTTGTTGCTCTTCATCCAACCCTTGTAGATATTGAAACAAAGGTAGCCATCCATTGCAGCATAGTGGATGTGGTCTATATCTAGTACATTCTGCTGCCATGCATGACGATGAAACGTGTATGGAGGTTTCTCCAGTTTACCGTATGAAGGATGAACCATGGCTCCTGCCAGGGTCAGCATTGAAGGCTGACGAGAGGACACCAGCCGATTCTTTTGGAGGTTGAAGGTGTTGCCTACAACGAGGCCTATCCGACGCAGGACTTCTTTGTCGTTACCAACGTCTACACTAATGAATTTGACTAGGTTGCTCTCGAGGAAGTCCTTAAAATCCTGGCACTCAACGTCGGCATGGCATATGTGGTAGACCAAGCATAAGTCATGCACGCAAACCTGGATCACGGCGGGCTTCTTCCTCTCTTCGTCCTTTAGATCCTTCTCTCGTCCCATGACTGTGGTGTACTCAACATCTAGCCCAGCGACCCACTCATCATCTGAGTCTTCGAATATGCGTCTGAAGCGAGAAAGGCATCCTTTCACTGTTGCGGAAGAACGGGTGTAGATGACGTCGAACTCATCGCCGGTGATGGTTCTAACCTTGTACTCACCGCCGATTGGGGAGATTCGGGATGCCATGGATTTGGGAGGAGGGTTAGGATTAGTGGAACTGCCGTAATGTGAATGTATGGGACGACTAGGAGCAAACCGCCGTAGTATTAAAGGACGTGTGGGGACGAGCAGGAGCGAACTGCCAGCGTGCGAACGACAGGGTGGTGGCTTTCCATTCTCCCATGATACGGGCTTCCGAGAGCCCTTGGATCTGAGATCGAACGGTTGCATGGCGTGATTCTAGACCTATGGGTGAATATCCTATCCTGGAGGGTTATTCTGCAAATTTTTAGCAACTTAGCATGCGACCGTTTGATCTCAGATCCAAGGGCTGCCAGCACCCTGTATCATGGTCTCACCTACCACGACCGTCGCGTCACACGCGCGGTCGCGCCCTTGGAGATTTAACATGGTGCGTTAGGCTATCTGATGTTGGCATGTCATACATAGTCATCACTTAGTCACTCATACTACAACAAGGTTAGCTATAAGGTTAGTCATCACTTAGGAGAAAATTTTACTACTCCCTCCGTTTACTCCTCGTCCCTACGTACGTACTTTGGTTAGTACTCCCTCCATTTACTTATACAAGGCCACTATAAAAAATACATTTTGCATCTATACAAGGCCACAAATAGTAATCGAGACAAAAGTTACTACTCCCTCCTTTCTAGTTTATGGCTCAATTTCAAAATCTCTCCAACCAAGGTAGACGGTGAGTGGTCGAATTAATTTTGTAGTTTGCACAGTACGCTCGTTTTTCTCAAGAAGTTATGTTTGCCGAGGCATTAATTAGAACGAATGCATGAATGACCACTAAATTTCCATGAACTTGTACATGCATTGGTTAGTTTCCTCTTGACACTGCTTGCGTCGGGTGATCTAACGCACCTCAAAATCCAACATGTAATGGTACTACTACTAGTATAGTAGAATTGAGACTTATCAAACGGAAAAACGAATGTTTTTTAGATGAGCCCTATAAACCCTAGTGGGTACGTACTCCGTATAGATTTTTCCAAAACTAAGTTGCTCCCTTTCATGAATTATGTAGTATACTCCTCCGTCGACCCCCCCTTTCATGAATTCTGTACTTCCTGTTGCCGACATGGGGACATATAGCAACCGGGTCGACGTGTCAAGCACCAAATAACAGTGCAGAACAGCAGGGGGACGCACCCCACTCGTACTGACCCAGTAGTAGTAATGAGCAATGAGACGTCAAATCACAATGCCGCACCTTCCCAGACGGACAAAGCAACCATTATTTCACACTTCGGTTCGACATCATCTCAAACCACGTACTAGTATTGCTTCCGCCTCAAGAGGGACATGCGCATCACCTTGGTACATCATGACACGTGGGACCGCATGACAGGCCATGCTCCCCCGCCGATCGCTCTGTAAAATCACCTCATTTTTACTATACTTCCTCCGTATCAGTTTACTACATGGCATGCACGTCATTCTAGGTTGAGAATTTAACTGGCTATATATATATGTGATGTACAGTACGCTAGCCTTTTAAAAAATGTATACTTTTGTACAGTAGTACTATCGATGGATTGCGCCATAGAGCAAAAATTGAAATTAAAAAAAAAGGTGGTACATATAGAGAGCGCTCGTCGCCAAATTATTCATATAGTACTATTAAAAAAGCTAGTACGTGCTTAATTGGAGTGCTAAATTCTATTAAAGAAATACTAGTAGTATGTACATACTGAAGAGTTAAAGTAACCAGAAGAAATATAACATAGTTCTGCTGGGGGCTCAGCACAACACACCCCTCAAATTAAACTAAGCACACCTGAAATTAAACTATGCAACTAATCCGGTAGACACTGCATTAGAAGTTTAGAACAACCATGAGCAACGACACTGCCACCTTACTCGGAGTCCTCGTCCACGTCCTCGACTTCGTCCTTGTCCTTCTTCCTCTTGGCCGATACTTCTTTGCTTGAACCGCCAACTTGGCTGTTGCTCTTCATCTAACCCTTGTAGATATTGAAACAAAGGTAGCCATCCATTGCAGCATAGTGGATGTGGTCTATATCTAGGACATTCCGCTGCCATGCATGACGATGAAATGTGTAATGAGGTTTCTCCAGTTTACGATACGAAGGATGAACCATGGCTCCTGCCAGGGTCAGCATTGAGGGTTGACGAGAGGGCACCAGCCGATTCTTCTGGAGGTCGAAGGGGTTGCCTACAACAAGGCCTATCCGACCCAGGACTTCTTTGTCGTTCTTAAAGTCTACAGTAACGAATTTCACTATTTTGTCCTCGAGGAAGTTCTTAAAATCCTGGCACTCAACGTCGGCATGGCATATGTGTTAGACAAAGCAAACGTTATGTATGCAAACCTGGATCACGGCGGGCTTCTTCCTCTCTTTGTCCTTTAGATCCTTCTCTCGTCCCACGACTGTGGTGTACTCAACATCTAGCCCAGCGAACCACTCATCGTCTGAGTTTTTGAACATGCGTCTGAAGCGAGAAAGGCATCCTTTCACCGTCGCGGAAGTACGGGTGTAGATGAAGTCGAACTCATCGCCGGTGATGGTTCTAACCTTGTACTCACCGCCGATCAGGGAGATTTGGGACGCCATGGTTTTGGGAGGAGGTTTAGGATTAGTGCAACTGCTGTAATGTGAATAGACGGGACGACTAGGAGCGAACCGCCGTAGTATTAAAGGACGTGTGGGGACGAGTGGGAGCGAACTGCCAGCGTGCAAACGACAGGGTAGTGGCTTTCCATTCTCCCATGATACAGGCTTCCGAGAGCCCTTGGATCTGAGATCGAACGGTTGCATGGCGTGATTCTAGACCTATTGGTGAATATCCTATCCTCGAGGGTTATTCTGCAAATTTTCAGCAACTTAGCATGCGACCGTTTGATCTCAGATCCAAGGGCTGCCAGCAGTCCGTATCATGGTCGTGCCTACCATGACCGTCGCGTCGCTCGCGTGGTCGCGCCCTTGGAGATTTAACACGGTGCGTTAGGCTATCTGATGTTGGCATGTCATCACTTAGTCACTCATACGACAACAAGGTTAGCTATAAGGTTGGCTATAAGTGTATTTTTTTACTCCTCTCCATCTCTTTCTTCGTACTCCCTCTGTTCCATAATATAAGAACGTTTTTGACACTAGTGTAGTGTCAAAAACGTTCTTATATAATGGGACACATGGACGTACTAGTATTTGCCAAGGAGTGACCTCTTCCAATGAAATGGTGTTGCTAAGTTTGCTTCATTTAATTAGCTATAGACTCAAAATTGTCTTTTCACCTAGGTACACGCGCTCAGCACCGTTTCTTCCTTGGGTCACCAAACTAGTCTCTCTCTTCTTGATTAACTTGCCACATCAGACTTTATGCCTATGTGGCAAACTTAAGCACCTGTAGCAGTAAGTAAGTACAACCGTGCGCTTTACATAGCATTTTTGCATATGTGGAGGAAAGAGAGGCAAGGAAAAAGTGGTGAAGTGGGCTCTCATGCAAGAGCCAGCCTCTACTACATGGTGGGGCATTGGGAGAGGCACCTGTATGGAGGTGGTCAGGAATCGGGAGACTCACGCCAGTCGTAGCACCGCAGTTAAAATGATAATGGCAAGTAAAATCATGGGGCCCCACCTGTCCAGCAGTAACTCGCTGTCAAATCACACAACCCTATGTTTGCAGCAGCCTACTCCCTCGTCTTCTTGCATCTCTGTCGAACCGACTAGGCAGAACTGCCCCGCCGCCTACCGCGCAGGAAAAGCCCCGCCCTCGACTTTTAAATAGTATACAGTATACTAATTTTGTATCCATGGATTGCGCCCGCGCCATGGAGCAAAGCGTCTAGAAAACGGCGGTACACATGTATGGAGTATACAACATGCCTGTCGCGTTCGCGTTGCACCCCAGACGGTCGGTTGGTCTGGCATGCTGCTCTGCGAATGGAATGCGCGTCATATTGCATTCGCACACACATGTGGGACGACAATTGAGAATCGACCATAGGCACACTACCCGGCCCCGCAAGTCGGATGACTTAATAGAAGAGGGAGACGAGCGATAGTACTAGAGAAGTGTTGTACTATGTTGGTGCCTGGACGATCCCTGCAAGACACGAAAGATCAGTTCGTACATGCATGTGACCAGACTCCAGCAAACACGCCTGGATTGGCTATCGTCTACATATCATGCAGGTTGTGTTGTACATGGCTATAGTTGTGGTGAGAAATCTAAAAAAAGGTTTCTTGTCATCTCGCAAAATTAGGTGTCATGTGCTTCAAATCACTGCAAGGGTTAAACAGCGACAACTGAGTTGGGCTAGTCATTGGGGGCACATGCACGAATAGTGACTACTCGGCTGCCATCTAGGTCAAGCCGGCTATGTTAATTAGGACATCTATCGACGGGCCCTTTTCTATGAGTTTATCTTTAATTTGAGCTTTGTTCCTCGTCTAGTTTGTCCGTCAGGATTCATGTTGTCTCCTTTGGGAAGTGAGGTTATGATTTCTTGTCATGTGGCATTTTTTCGTGATATATGTTATAATCCGGCGCTTCAGATCAAAATGACGACAACTGCGCCTCCGGGCCACGTGCATGAAGACTTCTCGACAGTCATTGACGAGGTCAAGCCGGCTCTAGTAGACAAAAGAAAACTAAGTACTACTCCACTATATAGGCAGGAGCCTCCGCACTTGCTTGCTAGTGTTGCTCTCTTCACACTGTCTCGGCCTCTCCAGATCTAAACACGATAGCGGTGGCCACACTCTCTCTCTGCTCTGGTCACAGATCCAGCCGGATCCTCTCCGTCGGGGAAGGTGAGAAGGTGCAACGTTCCCGCGGTCATCCTCGGTGACGACTCTTACCCACTGCTGGGCGCATCCCAATTAGCCTGCCTTGCCGTTCTCTCCCAAGCACCGCTGGTGAGGGAGGGCCTACGACCCCTTCTTCCTTGCTGCCGTAGTGTGGGCAGATCCGGCCTCCCGCCGCCCACCTAGCGACATCCTGGCGACCATCAGGTATAACTTCCTTCGAAACCGGCCTTTCTCTACTTTCCGAGCTCCTGACGTCGCTGCATTTGTATCTTTTACTATTTCTCAGGCCCCCTCGTAGATAGGATTGATCGGCTGTTCGAAAACCACCTAATTTTTTTACGTTTAAGAGGTAAAACTAGTTCATGCACTCGAATCTAGTACTACTTGGTTCAAACAAGGAAGAAAGGGGGTGGGGGTGGGGGAGGATTTGTTACCTGAATCTAGGACTTGGTCGAAAGAGGAAATAATGGGGGCGAAAAGTGGCAGAGACTGGCTATCCAACTGGTCTCTAGGTCTAATAGGGAAATAAAGGGAAACGTAGTACAAACTCAATATAAACTCGATCTATTGGTTGAAAAAGGAAAGAAAGTGGGGACTGGGGGACAAGTCAACAGAGTGAGTCCAGCACTAGATTTGCTAGCCTCACACAGTATAAGGTGGCTATACCGAACAAAAATGGGACCAATCCAAATATCCTGTTCTGATGTTTGTTGCCCCGAGCCACTCTTATGTAATGCCACTGGTAAAATGTAGCAGTCGCACTGTTAAAAGTAAGGACACGTTAAACCGATGTTGTTTTCAATGTAATGCCTCCAGTAATATGAATCAATGGTACTTCTTTACATGTCATGCTAAAATTTCCCATTAAGATAAGTTGGTTCTTTTTGTTATAAATGCAACTGTCCTGGTCCGCCTACTCTCCCGTGCCCAAAGTAATGTCATATTTAACGGTTGTCACAGTTAATCCTAATGCCCACACTAATATATAGCAATGCCACTGCTTTAGAAATTGCTACTGTCCTTGTAGGATTGCCATTCAGATAAGGAACATGCTTCTTTTCATTTAATGCATGTTTCATCACTTGTTAGTCACCCTCTTTCCACCTTTTTTGTGCAAACAGATATATACATTTCATGCTCGATCTTAGTTGAACTGCACAAATGATATCTAAATTATTGTTGAGCATTCCAGGAGCTTCACAACCAACCTTGATGTTGCTCAATTTTATTGCAACTAATGAAGAAGAAGCTCTGTGGGTTTCGTTTTCTGATGGAAATGGAACCGGGGCTGGAGCCCTTTTCTTAAATTTTTTTTTGAAGAAGCTGCTAGCTCACGGGACATTGCTTCATTTTAGGTGAACTACACCAAAAGGTCCCATGAATTGAATCATCCATGTTGGTGACTGAAAGAGCTAGCTTCAGCATCCCAGTCTAAGCACCCCCGGCCTCCATCCTTGCGACGCACGGTACACCTCGTTTGCCACCTGCTCGACCCTAGTGTCACTAATAAAATAAAGTAATAATACAGTTAAAATAGAGCGAGTGTCATCTCTATCATTTCATTTCCAATGTAGATAAAGAAAGTGCTTCTCTTTGTTAAAGTATTTTTTATCAACTAGTCCCATTGTTAATGTTTAAGCGTTTCTGCAAACTGGGGTGCTTAATTTTAGTTGATATGTACAAAAATAGAGATTTGAATGTCTCAAGGTGCCTCCTTGTACCACCGTTGTACACTGATGGTCATCACTGGCAAAAGGTGTATATGGGAGACTTGGGACGATGTCCAGTATGAGGCGTACCGTATGAGGCGTTGCAGGGCCCATCTCGCCATCGCAACATGGCATACTATGATACTGTCGCAATATTTTCTTCTATTTATTTTGTGTGTTTCATCAACTAGTGCCACTATAATGTAATCACGCTTTTTCATTATCTGTGCAAACAGGGTTATTCAGCTGCATTTTGGTGGAACTGCACAAATGTACGTATGGAACCGGCATATATGCAGAGTGCGAGGTGTGCCAAGTAGAAATTACCGACACCAACCATGCTGCATGCACGCATTGGCATCCACCACCACCAGTGGGATGTGTGGCGCTCTCTGTGGATGGATCTTTCTCGGCAGCAAATCCTCTAACCAAATACTAGTAGCTTATATTGGCAGTTTTCTAGGGAGTACTCTTTTCTAAAATAAGCACCAATCTATTTTTCCTTATTTGTACACTGTGTCACAACTTTGACCCAAAGGTCCAGAGCTATTTTAGGGTGATTGGCGTAGTACTCGGAGACTGATTGTAAGCATGATTTTCATTAGCTGTCACACTGATTGTAAGCATGAGCAGGTGGAAGATTAGGTTAGTGCGAAGCTTACCTTAAACCCTACCACCGCCGTTGAAACGAGGCAAGCATCGAGGGAACCATGGAGAATGGCGGGGAAGCGACGTCGCGCCATCCGACCTCCTCTTGTGGTGGGAGAACGAATACTCCTGTGGCTCCGGCAGGCTCTGCACCCTCACGAACGGCACACCATACCCGATCGATTCGTTATCCTCTGGGTGCCCGACCTTCGACCTGTACGCCCACCACTTCTGCCTGACTGTCGCCTCGGGCGAATCTGTCTGCTCCATCGCCCATAGAAGATACTCGATGAACTCGGAAGACCGTGGCGTGACTGCCGCCGAGGAGTACATGTACATCGCCGCCCTCATCGCTGCCGTCTCTCTCTTTCGCATACATTGCCACATAGCCCGCACCGTCCTCGAAATCTCCCACTCATTGTCAAACCAACTAAGCATCTCCTTCAACCTGGCTAACTTTGCCTGGTCGCCGCCAGTGATCTGCCTGATTCGCTGCTGCATGCTCTCCATAGATGTCCTTCTGAGTGGTCCGGTGCTAGCTTTGGAAGATGGGAGGAGAGACGGTGGTCTTGCAATAGAGAAGAGGGAGAGGCGAGACGGTGGTTTTGGAATGGAGATGATGGAGTGGAGAGGAGGTGGTTTTGCAATGGAGAAGATCAGAAGAGGGAGAGGCGAGACGGTGGTTTTGGAATGGATATGATGGAGAGGAGAGGAGGTGGTTTTGGAATGGAGATGATGGAGAGGAGAGGAGGTGGTTTTGCCATGGAGAAGATCAGAAGGGGGAGAGGCAAGACGGTGCTTTTGGAATGGAGATGATGGAGAGGAGAGGAGGTGGTTTTGCAATGGAGAAGAGGGAGAGGAGCGTGCGGCAGCGATTTAGGATTGGGCGAGAGGGCCGGCGCACTGTGACTGGATCAAAATCAAAATCAATTTACCCTTCAATTAATAAAGCGGCCCCACATTAACTAGTCTCCCTTTTATTCTAGGTCATAATTGACCATGATTTTCGCACATAAAATATATGTTATACGTTGCAAAAATAATATAATTTGAAAGTACATTCAGATACGAACCAAACGATACAATTTTTGGTGACATGCATTCACATTTTGCTTGTCAAATACAGTACGTGGTCAAACTTTGACCCAAAATACGCAAAACAACAAAAAAAATACTTCCAAGACCAGTGCCGCTCTTCCGCTCTTCTCCTCTTAAACCACCGCTGCTCCTCTCCTGTTCCAATCTAAATCCAGCGCCGCTCCTCTCCTCTTCCATTTCAAAACCACCGCCCCTCCTCTCCCGTTCCAGTTCAAAACCAGCGTCGCTCCTCTCCCGTTCTAATCCAAAACCAGCGCTGCTCCTCTCCTCTTCCATTGAAAAACCACCGCCGGCGAGTGAAGGTGCTGTGGAGAAGTAGATCGATGGAGGAGTACAACCGATACATGAGGATCGCAGACGGCGACCCTGTGAAGCTAGCTAGGATGTTGGAGATACAGTCTTGGTTTGACAACAAGGACCAACTAGCGGCGACGGCGACATCCATGGCCAAATATCTGCAACAGAGCGAAAAGGCGGCGAAACTCCCGGAGGGAGTCTCGCCGGAGTACATAGAGCTGCTCCTCTGGGCCATGGAGCAAACAGATTCACCGAATCCAATCGTGAGGGAGCGGTGGTGGGAGTATCGATCCCAGATGGAGCATCCACCAGAGATTGAAGGATCGAGCATCTACAGGGTGCCGTTTGTGAGGTGTCCTGCCAGAGCGAGCCGGTGGAGTCTTCGTCGACCGGATCCAACTGCAAGAGGAGAAAAGCAGTTGGCCCGACGACGCTTCCCCGCCATCGTCTCCCTCGCCGTTCACATCGTCTCACGGGGCGGCTGTCTGCCGCCGAGGAATTGGAAGGGGCTGCCCCCCCAGCCCAATAGTCGGGCAGGTTGTGAATTGTCAGGAGGAGTTTAGGGTTGTCAGTATTTGTAGGTTGTGAATTGTGTTTTGTGTTGTTATTTTGAGAGTACTTTCAGATATGAATATTTTTTGAATATCAGATTTGCGGTATTGAGCATATGAAAATTTTATGAATTCTAGAGATCTATTTTTAGCACTTTAAAAAATGTAGTTTCATAGGAGTATAAAAGTGCAGATGAGAAGAAACTGCAAGTTTCAGTTTCAGATAAGAAATTGCAAGTTCAGTTTCAGATAAGAAACTGCAACTTTCAGAGGCAGAGCATTTATATTAACACGGCCTTTTCAAACAGGGTTAACATCATGTTGGAAGTTTTATTCATGGTCGAAAATGGAACTACCAGCCAGTTAACATCATCTGATCAACATTCATGCATAGCACATCTTCATATGATGCACAGTCAAAATGCCCACACAATGTCGAGTGTGCGAAACACAGAGAAAACGAGGGACGAAGTTTTAGTAAGTGTTGGACGTGGTTTTGGGCTGCCCCATCTAGGATTTCATTTTTAACATGCGCAACCCACGACCTCGGATGGGAGGGCTTGTTTGTATTTTCTTAGGGCCGTCATGTATCGATCGGCCTATGGACCTCCCATTCGAGGTTTTATTTTTGGCAGCCCAATTTACGTATTTTTTTGAAGAAAACGCAGAGGTCTGTTCTATTTTTCTATGTAAGAATAGGAATGCCAGGTACAACTTATGTTTCCCTTCTAACTATATTATATATATTTAAATTATTTTATATGTTATTATATATTATTTTTATTGTCATCATATATTTAACAGATACTTACATATGTAAGAAAACAATATCCCACATCTTATTAACTTATAAAAATAATTTCTTAACAAATAAAATCCTGAATTGTTTTGGCACGAAAATCCTAGTGATTGTGTACAAAAGCTTGGTAAGATTTAAGGACGAATGTAATAATATCACTTATTATTTAAATATATTTATAACAAAATGCTCAGCCTCTTTTTATTTTTTGATAACATTGCTGGCCCAACCCAACATTATAATTAGAATCAGCCCAGCAAACTCGTGTATTTCGAGAAAGTGCAAATGACCTGTAATTTTTTAGGAAATAAAATAAATGGGCCGCATGGACGCTACATTAATTCTTCACCCAGCCCAGCTAATGGCTATAATTCAAAAAAAAAGATCAAATTGACTGTAAATTCTACCACACAAAAAAAAGACTGTAAATTCTGAAAAAATGGATTGAATACGTGCCACATTTTTGGAGGCTGAAATGTGGGTCAATAGTTCGAAGCCAACGCAAGTCGTTGTCAATTTAGTCAACAAATGATTACAACATGTTAGCCGTTGGATTTACATCCAACGACCGGCATCCATCTTCAATCTCTCGTCTTCTTCCTGTAGTGCCACCGGGACCACCTCCCGCCTCCTGCTGCTAGCAGCTCTGCTTAGCACGCTTCGCTATGAAGCGCTACTCCACCGTTGGCCAGGCCATCCCTCCACTCCTCCACACCTCCTGTTCTTCTCCATCGACTGCCGAACCACATCGCACTAGAACCAGTTAACCCTCGTACACCTCTCCGTCTGCGACTCTACTCCAGCGTCTTCCCATCTCCGGCTCGTTGCTGTCCGGGGCCTCGCCGTCGTCCACCACCTTGGATGCGCTCGGCGCGGCGTGGTCAACGTGGTCAACGAACAACACCATCGGAAGTAGACGGTGCGTGCAGAGGCTGACAGCTGGGTCCACGGCCGCACATAGGGAAATGCCTCCTTATTACGCGCAAAATAATGATTAGTCCACCTGACATCTGGGACCCACCGGAAGGGCCTCTCTATTTCGCAAAAAAACGTGCCCCCGCTGACTTGTCGGTCGCACCTCCTGTTCTTCGCATGCAAGGAAGTGCCTCCTTATTACGCACAAAAAAATGAATACTCCCCCTGCCAGCTGGAACCCAGCATACTGGGAGGCTGACTTGTGGGCCTACCAAGTTGACGGGGACGGAGGACTTTGTCAACTTAGTCAATATGAACGATTCTAGCTCCTGTTACCGTACGATGTTCATCCAACGGTTGTAGTGCTTCTTCAACCTCTGGTCTTCTTGCTCCAGCCTCCCAAACCAGCATCGGTCGTGCCGCGTGCTCCTTCCTCCCGTCGCCGGCTGTGATGCCGCGGAGGCCTCACCGCCCCCTACTACTCCCACCGCTGGCCAGGCCATCCCTCTACTCACCCACACCCCCTGTTATTCTGCGGCGATAGCAGCCTCACACCGCAGCCGAACCAGTGAACCCTCGTACTCCTCTTCGCGTGGGCATCCATTGCTGCGTCTTCCCCGGCTCCAAGTTGTCCCCTTCCTAGGCCTCGCCGTCGTCCACCACCGTGGTGCTCTCGGCGCGGAATGGTTAACGTGGTCAAGGAACGACTTCCATTGGACGTGGACTGTATGTGGAGAGGCTGACAGCTGGGTCCACGGCCGCAGCAAGGAAGTGTCTCCTTATTACGCGCAAAATAATGATTCCTCCACCTGACAGCGGGGACCCACCGAATGGGCCACCGTATTTCACGAAAAAAAGTTCCCCCCTGACTGCTGGGACCCACCAGCTACATCTTCGCATGCAAGGAAGTGCGTCCGGGCAAAAAAAAATGA